>NC_079137.1:37325553-37925553 GCF_945859705.1 Episyrphus balteatus | reverse complement strand
ACGCATTTTTGGGTCAACGCATTGACTATTTTCGATGACCGTGTTGTAGCAATGACTTTGTCCCAGCGTCGACGGGGCAGAATTTAATACCGTGTCATCGTTTCAGATTGACATTGTTTTTTGTATAGAAATGTGATGAAAGTTGGATTGGGAACATTTTTTGTAGGGCGATTTTTTAAAATTAATTACAAAAAACCATTTATATATTCTAAGCTACATTTTAAGACCATAACCATTAACATAGGGTACGGCTTTCCTATGCTATAAGTATTTGAAGGTGGCCGTATTGTTTTTACTTGCGATATAGGTACTATATATCAAGTTATGCATTCGTACAAAAAAAAAAAGTTGAGATAACATTTTTCCATGACATTACGATGGTAGACAATGCCAAAAAAGTGGGTCCCGGAAGTCCGTCTGTCTGTCTGTCTGTCTGTCTGTCAGTCTGTCTGTCAGTCTGTCTGTCAGTCTGTCTGTCTGTCTGTCTGTATAAGGAGCTACAGCCTAAACGGATGGACCGATTAATGTCAAACTTGGTATGTAGCGTTATTTGGCGACTCTCCAGAGGGGATTTTGGAATTAATTTTTTTGGACCAAAAATAACGGTACTTGTCATATACCGATTTTAGTAAAATTGAAATATCTCAAAAATGGCTCCAACGATTTTGTTTAAAAAATTCAAATATTAGTTTTAAGCTGAGGTCTATATTTCAATGAAAAATTTTTTTTTCGAAAATCGTTATTAACGGTACCTGCCATAGAACCGTTTTTTTCAAATTCGAATATCTCCGAAACTTCTTATTCGATTTCAACGAAACTTTTTGTGAAGAAGCATTTATATAATTTAAATATAAACCAAAAATTAAATTTCCAAAAAAATAATTTTTGGATTTTTAAAAAAATTTTGAAAATTTTTTTTTGAAAAATCAAATTTTCGAAAAAGGGACATTGAATTTTTTTGAAATTTTGTTTTTAGATGTTGATTAGTGATGTCTAGAAAATGGCATTACAATTTTATTTTAAAACTTTTTTTCCAAAAAATTATTTATAAAAAATTGTTTTTTTAAAAAACGGCTCTAACGATTTTGAAAATTTTTTTTCTAAAAATGCACGTTAATATATCAATCAAAACTGCATACTTGTTTTGGAGGGCAATTTAATTTCAGATTTTATTTTATTTTTTTTTTTTAAACGAATTTTATTTTTTTTTTCAAAATTTCTATTTAAAAAGTCTTAAAAATATAAGCAACTTTAACTCCAAGAGCAAGTTCGTGCGACCCAGTCGTGCATTTTATTTTTTTTCGATTTTAAAAAAATCAAATGTCGAAACTTTTTTATTTATTTTTTCTAATTTTTCGATAAAACTTTAGTAATTTTACATTTATATTCGTTCAACAATCTTATCAGAATTCATTCAAGACTTTTAAATTAAAAGTGCTATGATAGATTTTTTCAAATCTCATTTTCTCCGCTTTTTTTTTTACAAAATATTTTTTTTGAAAATTTAAATTTTTGCTTTGTGTCAAACAGTGTAATCAACAAAGTTTTGCGAGTCAACGCGTTGACACTGCTTAGTAAACGTCACGGACAACATTGACACAATAGTGTCAATCCTGTGATAGTCAATGTTTTATGCATTGATACTGTGAACGTTGACGGTGAGATAATATGGATTTTTTTTTTTGACGTCAAATGCAAAAAATAACAAACTTCAATTGATTTGTCAAATTTCAATCAAGAAACATCAGAAGAATCTGAAAAGAGTAAACTAATTTCGTTTTCGATTTGGTTTCACTCAAGGATTCACTTATTTTGAAAACCAATAAGACAGTTTGAATTGCTTTCACTAAATTCTGAAATTTTGTATCGGTGTTAGTGAATAATGAAATACAAAATTTTAAATTTTGCACGAGAACAATTTGTTTGACACTAATTTTGAATTGATTCTGATTTGAAAACGATATTCCAAAATCAATATCTTGAAAACCAATAAACCTATATCAAGAGTTATGATTTTAGAATTTAGAATTTTATTAGGCTTTAAGGCCGTAATGCATTGCTATTTGTCAAAAATTACTTTATTTAATCTAAATTAAAAAAAAAAATCTTCAAAATTAGTATTATTTTCGACAATTAGGCCGTATTTTTTTATTATACCAGCAACAAAAAAATTAAAAATTAAAAATGTTTTTCTGTTTCAGAGCTTAGTAGACCAACTACATCAGCTACGTCAACATACGTCAACGACCTCAAAAATAAATAAATACTTGAGTTCTGAGTGAACTTTGGTAAATACTTGTTATGGTCTAAGAAGTGCAAATGTTCCAAAAAGTTTATGTTTAAAATCGTTGTTTTAGCTAATGTAAATGATGTAATAAGCTTTGAAATATGCTCCTGGTCATGGGAGAGGTTATACCATTGTACTAACTGAAAATCCAGATTTCTTATTGATATTTGCTGTCATCGTACTGTCATATTTGGTCAAACCTGACCACGACTTTGTAACTCTTAAGTAGTCTTCTAAGCAATGAACATTTTACTTGTGATTTAGGGCAAAACTAATTATTCTTGTAATAACTTCATATTAGCTTTACGTAATAAGCTCTCTGGGTTGGTTTCAAATATGAGAATGCTGCAGCAACCATATAGTCACCGTAATGTGTATTTAAACGCTGATCATTATAGAGGGAATGAAGCAACTAACCCTTGATTAATCTGATACTGTTATAGCAAATAATTAAAAGTTAATTTGAGGCTGCTATAATTTAGAAGTTCCGAGTTTAGAGAGGCACTTTATTCAAATGAAAGTTCTATGTAGGTATAGAGAGTTTATACACATACATCCAGAAATAATAATCCCAATAATTGCAGTTTACGAAAACTTTTCCCATAAGTCTATTATCATTGTTAAACACTTAAATATAGTTTCCAAAGCATTGTCGTCCTGCTTGTGTGCAGTTTGACTTTGCAAACTAATCAGTAGCACAATATTCAATTCCAATTTCAAGGCTTAAAACAGTTATCGTTAGACATTTGCCCTTTTCTAACTTATATAATTAAACTATCAGCGTGAGAATAGAATACAAGAAAGAAAAAAAAATATATAAAACCGTCTAACCTCAAGATAAGTTACGTCCTCATTCCTCAAACAAAAATTAAACCACTTCTTTGCCTATTTTCCGTATACATAAATTCTTTCCGCCTCCTCCAATATAGAGCTATGTGGCAATTGGAAGCGACTGCGACTCCATACGAAAACTTTTGCAGATTTAATTAAAAGTACTCTTACAGTTGCAAAAACGAGAACTTTTTTTTTTTTAAACCCTACAACTTTCTATACTGTACTTCCTCGCGTAGACTTACTCATGGAATTGCACCGCACTTAAAATTCATTTAGAAAAATTTCCAAATGAGATTTGGAAGAAGCATAGAAAAAAAAAATACACATCACCCAGACCATATAATAATCCTCTAGGAGCATTTAGCTCAAATTTTTTGATTACCCAAAAAAAAAAAATGGAAATGGCAATGAAGGTTTTTTCCCCATATGAACCAGAAAAAAAAAATACTTAAATTATAGATAAATCTTTTAGGTTAAAGATAAAAATTAAAATCTTTAAATCCTTGCAATTCCACTATAAATTAGTTTAGACAGAACAAATGATGCTTACACATATAGCAACAGCAGCAACTGACAATATGAATGAGGAACGAAAAAAAAACAGGGAAACTTTCTTTTAGATAACGACTTTGGTCGAAACACCAGAAACAGAGTTGCCAGCGACACTGGAAGACCTTTAACATTTGGCTTAATTTTGTATAAGGTGTATTATAATGGTGTAAGAGCTGCACTAATGCTTTTCGAGACTAAGAGGCTGCAGAACTTATTGTATGAAATGAAAATTATGGTTGGTTAAACAATGACTAAGTTAGTGTAGGTTACAAAAATTGTATCGAGCATGTCCCGATCATATGTCCCGAAGATGTCCCGAGCATGTCCCGAGCATGTCCCGAATATGTCCCGAGCATGTCCCGAAGATGTCCCGAGCATATCCCGAAGATGTCCCTAGCATGTCCCGAAGATGTCCCGAGCATGTCCCGAGCATGTCCCGAAGATGTCCCGAGCATGTCCCAAACATGTCCCGAAGATGTCCCGAGCATGTACCGAAGATGTCCCGAAGATGTCCCGAAGATGTCCCGAAGATGTCCCGAGCATGTCCCGAGCATGTCCCGAGCATGTCCCGAGCATGTCCCGAGCATGTCCCGAAGGTGTCCCGAGCATGTCCCAAACATGTCCCGAAGATGTCCCGAGCATGTACCGAAGATGTCCCGAAGATGTCCCGAAGATGTCCCGAAGATGTCCCGAGCATGTCCCGAGCATGTCCCGAGCATGTCCCGAGCATGTCCCGAAGATGTCCCGAGCATGTCCCAAACATGTCCCGAAGATGTCCCGAGCATGTACCGAAGATGTCCCGAAGATGTCCCGAAGATGTCCCGAAGATGTCCCGAAGATGTCCCGAAGATGTCCCGAGCATGTCCCGAGCATGTCCCGAGCATGTCCCGAGCATGTCCCGAAGATGTCCCGAGCATGTCCCAAACATGTCCCGAAGATGTCCCGAGCATGTACCGAAGATGTCCCGAAGATGTCCCGAAGATGTCCCGAGCATGTCCCGAGCATGTCCCGAGCATGTCCCGAGCATGTCCCGAAGGTGTCCCGAGCATGTCCCAAACATGTCCCGAAGATGTCCCGAGCATGTCCCGAAGATGTCCCGAAGATGTCCCGAGCATGTCCCGAAGATGTCCCGAGCATGTCCCGAGCATGTCCCGAAGATGTCCCGAGCAAGTCCCGAAGATGTCCCGAAGATGTCCCAAGCATGTCCCGAAGATGTCCCGAAGATGTCCCGAAGATGTAACGAGCATGTCCCGAACATGTCCCGAAGATGTCCCGAAGATGTCCCGAGCATGTCCCGAGCATGTCCCGAAGATGTCCCGAAGATGTCCCGAGCATGTCCCGAAGATGTCCCGAGCATGTCCCGAGCATGTCCCGAAGATGTCCCGAGCAAGTCCCGAAGATGTCCCGAGCATATCCCGAAGATGTCCCTAGCATGTCCCGAAGATGTCCCTAGCATATCCCGAAGATGTCCCTAGCATGTCCCGAAGATGTCCCGAGCATGTCCCGAGCATGTCCCGAAGATGTCCCGAGCATGTCCCAAACATGTCCCGAAGATGTCCCGAGCATGTACCGAAGATGTCCCGAAGATGTCCCGAAGATGTCCCGAGCATGTCCCGAGCATGTCCCGAAGATGTCCCGAAGATGTCCCGAGCATGTCCCGAAGATGTCCCGAGCATGTCCCGAGCATGTCCCGAAGATGTCCCGAAGATGTCCCGAAGATGTAACGAGCATGTCCCGAACATGTCCCGAAGATGTCCCGAGCATGTCCCGAAGATATCCCGAGCATGTCCCGAGCATGTCCCGAAGATGTCCCGAGCATGTCCCAAACATGTCCCGAAGATGTCCCGAGCATGTACCGAAGATGTCCCGAAGATGTCCCGAAGATGTCCCGAAGATGTCCCGAGCATGTCCCGAGCATGTCCCGAAGATGTCCCGAAGATGTCCCGAGCATGTCCCGAAGATGTCCCGAGCATGTCCCGAGCATGTCCCGAAGATGTCCCGAGCAAGTCCCGAAGATGTCCCGAAGATGTCCCAAGCATGTCCCGAAGATGTCCCGAAGATGTCTCTAAGATGTAACGAGCATGTCCCGAACATGTCCCGAAGATGTCCCGAGCATGTCCCGAAGATGTCCCTAAGATGTCCCGAGAATGTCCCGAAGAAGTTCCGAAGATGTCCCGAAGATGTCCCGAGCATGTCCCGAAGATGTCCCGAAGATGTCCCGAGAATGTCCCAAAGTTGTCCCGAGCATGTCCCAAAGATGTCCCGAATATGTCCCGCAGATGTCCCGAGCATGTCCCGAAGATGTCCCGAGCATGTCCCGAAGATGTCCCGAGCATGTCCCGAGCATGTCCCGAGCATGTCCCGAGCATGTCCCGAGCATGTCCCGAAGGTGTCCCGAGCATGTCCCAAACATGTCCCAAAGATGTCCCGAGCATGTCCCGAGCATGTCCCGAAGATGTCCCGAGCATGTCCCGAGCATGTCCCGAGCATGTCCCGAAGATGTCCCGAGCATGTCCCGAAGATGTCCCGAGCATGTTCCGAAGATGTCCCGAGCATGTCCCGAGCATATCCCGAAGATGTCCCGCAGATGTCCCGAAGATGTCCCGAGCATGTCCCGAAGATGTCCCGAGCATGTCCCGAGCATGTTCCGAAGATGTCCCGAAGATTTCCCGAGCATGTCCCGAGCATGTCCCGAGCATATCCCGAGCATGTTCCGAAGATGTCCCGAAGATGTCCCGAGCGTGTCCCGAGCATGTTCCGAAGATGTCCCGAAGATGTCCCGAGCGTGTCCCGAAGATGTCCCGAGCATGTCCCGAGCATGTCCCAAGCATGTCCTGAAGATGTCCCGAGCATGTCCCGAAGATGTCCCGAAGATGTCCCGAGCATGTTCCGAAGATGCCCCGAAGATGTCCCGAGCATGTCCCGAGCATGTCCCGAGCATGTCCCGAGCATGTCCCGAAGATGTCCCGAGCATGTCCCGAAGATGTCTCGAGCATGTTCCGAAGATGTCCCGAGCATGTCCCGAGCATATCCCGAAGATGTCCCGCAGATGTCCCGAAGATGTCCCGAGCATGTCCCGAAGATGTCCCGAGCATGTCCCGAGCATGTTCCGAAGATGTCCCGAAGATTTCCCGAGCATGTCCCGAGCATGTCCCGAGCATGTCCCGAGCATGTCCCGAAGGTGTCCCGAGCATGTCCCAAACATGTCCCGAAGATGTCCCGAGCATGTACCGAAGATGTCCCGAAGATGTCCCGAAGATGTCCCGAAGATGTCCCGAAGATGTCCCAAACATGTCCCGAAGATGTCCCGAGCATGTACCGAAGATGTCCCGAAGATGTCCCGAAGATGTCCAGAAGATGTCCCGAGCATGTCCCGAGCATGTCCCGAAGATGTCCCGAAGATGTCCCGAGCATGTCCCGAAGATGTCCCGAGCATGTCCCGAGCATGTCCCGAAGATGTCCCGAGCATGTCCCGAGCATGTCCCGAAGATGTCCCGAGCAAGTCCCGAAGATGTCCCGAGCATATCCCGAAGATGTCCCTAGCATGTCCCGAAGATGTCCCTAGCATATCCCGAAGATGTCCCTAGCATGTCCCGAAGATGTCCCGAGCATGTCCCGAGCATGTCCCGAAGATGTCCCGAGCATGTCCCAAACATGTCCCGAAGATGTCCCGAGCATGTCCCGAAGATGTCCCGAGCATGTCCCGAGCATGTCCCGAAGATGTCCCGAGCATGTCCCGAGCATGTCCCGAAGATGTCCCGAAGATGTCCCGAGCATGTCCCGAAGATGTCCCGAGCATGTCCCGAGCATGTCCCGAAGATGTCCCGAGCAAGTCCCGAAGATGTCCCGAAGATGTCCCGAAGATGTAACGAGCATGTCCCGAACATGTCCCGAAGATGTCCCGAGCATGTCCCGAAGATGTCCCGAAGATGTCCCGAAGATGTAACGAGCATGTCCCGAACATGTCCCGAAGATGTCCCGAGCATGTCCCGAAGATATCCCGAGCATGTCCCGAGCATGTCCCGAAGATGTCCCGAGCATGTCCCAAACATGTCCCGAAGATGTCCCGAGCATGTACCGAAGATGTCCCGAAGATGTCCCGAAGATGTCCCGAAGATGTCCCGAGCATGTCCCGAGCATGTCCCGAAGATGTCCCGAAGATGTCCCGAGCATGTCCCGAAGATGTCCCGAGCATGTCCCGAGCATGTCCCGAAGATGTCCCGAGCAAGTCCCGAAGATGTCCCGAAGATGTCCCAAGCATGTCCCGAAGATGTCCCGAAGATGTCCCGAAGATGTAACGAGCATGTCCCGAACATGTCCCGAAGATGTCCCGAGCATGTCCCGAAGATGTCCCTAAGATGTCCCGAGAATGTCCCGAAGAAGTTCCGAAGATGTCCCGAAGATGTCCCGAGCATGTCCCGAAGATGTCCCGAAGATGTCCCGAGAATGTCCCAAAGTTGTCCCGAGCATGTCCCAAAGATGTCCCGAATATGTCCCGAGCATGTTCCGAAGATGTCCCGAGCATGTCCCGAGCATGTCTCGAGCATGTCCCGAGCATGTCCCGAGCATGTCCGGAAGATGTCCCGAAGATGTCCCGAAGATGTATCGGGACATGTCCCGAAGATGTCCCAAAGATGTCCCGAGAATGTCCCGAAGATGTCCCAAGCATGTCCCGAGCATGTCCCGAAGATGTCCCGAAGATGTCCCGAGCATGTCCCGAGCATGTCCCGAGCATGTCCTGAGCATGTCCCGAGCATGTCCCGAGCATGTCCCGAGCATGTCCCGAGCATGTCCCGAGCATGTCCCGAAGATGTCCCGAAGATCTCCCGAGCATGTCCCGAGCATGTCCCGAAGATGTCCCGAGCATGTCCCGAAGATGTCCCGAGCATGTCCCGAAGATGTCCCGAGCATGTCCCGAGCATGTTCCGAAGATGTCCCGAAGATTTCCCGAGCATGTCCCGAGCATGTCCCGAGCATATCCCGAGCATGTTCCGAAGATGTCCCGAAGATGTCCCGAGCGTGTCCCGAGCATGTTCCGAAGATGTCCCGAAGATGTCCCGAGCGTGTCCCGAAGATGTCCCGAGCATGTCCCGAGCATGTCCCAAGCATGTCCCGAAGATGTCCCGAGCATGTCCCGAAGATGTCCCGAAGATGTCCCGAGCATGTTCCGAAGATGCCCCGAAGATGTCCCGAGCATGTCCCGAGCATGTCCCGAGCATGTCCCGAAGATGTCCCGAGCATGTCCCGAAGATGTCTCGAGCATGTTCCGAAGATGTCCCGAGCATGTCCCGAGCATATCCCGAAGATGTCCCGCAGATGTCCCGAAGATGTCCCGAGCATGTCCCGAAGATGTCCCGAGCATGTCCCGAGCATGTTCCGAAGATGTCCCGAAGATTTCCCGAGCATGTCCCGAGCATGTCCCGAGCATATCCCGAGCATGTACCGAGCATGTCCCGAGCATGTCCCGAGCATGTCCCGAAGATGTCCCGAGCAAGTCCCGAGCATGTCCCGAGCATGTCCCGAAGATGTCCCGAAGATGTCCCGAGCATGTCCCGAAGATGTCCCGAAGATGTCCCGAAGATGTCCCGAAGATGTCCCGAGCATGTCCCGAGCATGTCCCGAAGATGTCCCGAGCATGTCCCGAGCATGTCCCGAGCATGTCCCGAAGATGTCCCGAGCATGTCCCGAAGATGTCTCGAGCATGTTCCGAAGATGTCCCGAGCATGTCCCGAGCATATCCCGAAGATGTCCCGCAGATGTCCCGAAGATGTCCCGAGCATGTCCCGAAGATGTCCCGAGCATGTCCCGAGCATGTTCCGAAGATGTCCCGAAGATTTCCCGAGCATGTCCCGAGCATGTCCCGAGCATATCCCGAGCATGTACCGAGCATGTCCCGAGCATGTCCCGAGCATGTCCCGAAGATGTCCCGAGCAAGTCCCGAGCATGTCCCGAGCATGTCCCGAAGATGTCCCGAAGATGTCCCGAGCATGTCCCGAAGATGTCCCGAAGATGTCCCGAAGATGTCCCGAAGATGTCCCGAGCATGTCCCGAGCATGTCCCGAAGATGTCCCGAGCATGTCCCGAGCATGTCCCGAGCATGTCCCGAAGATGTCCCGAGCATGTCCCGAAGATGTCTCGAGCATGTTCCGAAGATGTCCCGAGCATGTCCCGAGCATATCCCGAAGATGTCCCGCAGATGTCCCGAAGATGTCCCGAGCATGTCCCGAAGATGTCCCGAGCATGTCCCGAGCATGTTCCGAAGATGTCCCGAAGATTTCCCGAGCATGTCCCGAGCATGTCCCGAGCATATCCCGAGCATGTACCGAGCATGTCCCGAGCATGTCCCGAGCATGTCCCGAAGATGTCCCGAGCATGTCCCGAGCATGTCCCGAGCATGTCCCGAAGATGTCCCGAAGATGTCCCGAGCATGTCCCGAAGATGTCCCGAAGATGTCCCGAAGATGTCCCGAAGATGTCCCGAGCATGTCCCGAGCATGTCCCGAAGATGTCCCGAGCATGTCCCGAGCATGTCCCGAAGATGTCCCAGGCATGTCCCTAAGATGTCCCGAAGATGTCCCGAGCGTGTCCCGAAGATGTCCCGAAGATGTCCCGAAGATGTCCCGAGCATGTCCCAAAGATGTCCCGAAGATGTCCCGAGCATGTCTCGAGCATGTCCCGAGCATGTCCCGAAGATGTCCCGAAGATGTCCCGAGAATGTCCCGAAGATTTCCCGAGCATGTCCCGAAGATGTCCCGAGCATGTCCCGAAGATATCCTGAGCATGTCCCTAGCATGTCCCGAAGATGTCCCGAGCATGTCCCGAGCATGTCCCGAAGATGTCCCGAAGATGTCCCGAGCATGTCCCGAAGATGTCCCGAGCATGTCCCGAGCATGTCCCGAAGATGTCCCGAAGATGCCCCGAGCATGTCCCGAGCATGTCCCGAAGATGTCTCGAGCATGTCCTGAGCATGTCCCGAGCATGTCCCGAAGATGTCCCGAAGATGTCCCGAGCATGTCCCGAGCATGTCCCGAAGATGTCCCGAGCATGTCCCGAAGATGTCCCGAAGATGTAACGAGCATGTCCCGAGCATGTCCCGAGCATGTCCCAAAGATGTCCCGAAGATGTCAATAAGATGTCCCGAGCATGTCCCGAAGATGTCCCGAGCATGTCCCGAGCATGTCCCGAGCATGTCCCGAAGGTGTCCCGAAGATGTCCCGAAGATGTCCCGAGCATGTCCCGAGCATGTCCCGAAGATGTCCCGAGCATGTCCCGAGCATGTCCCGAAGATGTCCCGAGCATGTCCCGAGCATGTCCCGAAGATGTCCCGAGCATGTCCCGAGCATGTCCCGAGCATGTCCCGAAGATGTCCCGAGCATGTCCCGAGCATGTCCCGAGCATGTCCCGAAGATGTCCCGAAAATGTCCCGAGCATGTCCCGAAGATGTCCCGAGCATGTCCCGAGCATGTCCCGAGCATGTCCCGAAGATGTCCCGAGCATGTCCCGAAGATGTCCCGAGCATGTCCCGAGCATGTCCCGAAGATGTCCCGAGCATGTCCCGAAGATGTCCCGAGCATGTCCCGAGCATGTCCCGAAGATTTCCCGAAGATGTCCCGAGCATGTCCCGAAGATGTCCCGAGCATGTCCCGAGCATGTCCCGAAGGTGTCCCGAAGATGTCCCGAGCATGTCTCGAAGATGTCCCAGCATGTCCCGAAGATGTCCCGAGCATGTCCCGAAGATGTCCCGAGCATGTCCCGAGCATGTCCCGAAGATGTCCCGAGCATGTCCCGAAGATGTCCCGAGCATGTCCCGAAGATGTCCCGAAGATGTCCCGAGCATGTCCCGAAGATGTCCCGAAGATGTCCCGAGCATGTACCAAGCATGTCCCGAAGATGTCCCGAAGATGTCCCGAGCATGTCCCGAAGATGTCCCGAGCATGTCCCGAGCATGTCCCGAAGATGTCCCGAAGATGTCCCGAAGATGTCCCGAAGATGTCCCGAGCATGTCCCGAGCATGTCCCGAAGATGTCCCGAAGATGTCCCGAGCATGTCCCGAAGATGTCCCGAGCATGTCCCGAGCATGTCCCGAAGATGTCCCGAAGATGTCCCGAAGATGTCCCGAAGATGTCCCGAGCATGTCGCGAGCATGTCCCGAAGATGTCCCGAGCATGTCCCGAAGATATCCTGAGCATGTCCCGAGCATTTCCCGAAGATGCCCCGAAGATGTCCCGAGCATGTCCCGAAGATGTCCCGAGCATGTCCCGAGCATGTCCCGAAGATGTCCCGAAGATGTCCCGAGCATTTCGAGCATGTCCCGAAGATGTCCCGAGCATGTCCCGAGCATATCCCGAGCATGTCACGAAGATGTCCCGAAGATGTCCCGAGCATGTCCCGAGCATGTCCCGAAGATGCCCCGAGAATGTCCCGAGCATGTCCCGAAGATGTCCCGAGCATGTCCCGAAGGTGTCCCTAGCATGTCCCGAAGATGTCAAGAAGATGTCCCGAGCATGTCCCAAGCATGTCCCAAGTATGTCCCGAGCATGTCCCGAGCATGTCCCGAGCATGTCCCGAAGATGTCCCGAAGATGTCCCGAGCATGTCCCGAGCATGTCCCGAAGATGTCCCGAAGATGTCCCGAGCATGTCCCGAGCATGTCCCGAAGATGTCCCGAAGATGTAACGAGCATGTCCCGAAGATGTCCCGAGCATGTCCAAAAGATGCCCCGAAGATGTCCCTAAGATGTCCCGAGAATGTCCCGAGCATGTCCCGAGAATGTTCCCAAGATGTCCCGAAGATGTCCCGAGCATGTCCCGAAGATGTCCCGAGCATGTCCCGAGCATGTCCCGAGCATGTCCCGAGCATGTCCCGAGCATGTCCCGAAGATGTCCCTAAGATGTCCCGAGAATGTCCCGAGCATGTCCCGAGAATGTTCCCAAGATGTGCCGAAGATGTCCCGAAGATGTCCCGAGCATGTCCCGAAGATGTCCCGAAGATGTCCCGAGCATGTCCCGAGCATGTCCCGAGCATGTCCTGAAGATGTCCCGAAGATGTCCCGAGCATGTACCAAGCATGTCCCGAAGATGTCCCGAAGATGTCCCGAGCATGTCCCGAAGATGTCCCGAGCATGTCCCGAGCATGTCCCGAAGATGTCCCGAACATGTCCCGAAGATGTCCCGAGCATGTCCCGAAGGTGTCCCTAGCATGTCCCGAAGATGTCAAGAAGATGTCCCGAGCATGTCCCAAGCATGTCCCAAGTATGTCCCGAGCATGTCCCGAGCATGTCCCGAGCATGTCCCGAAGATGTCCCGAAGATGTCCCGAGCATGTCCCGAGCATGTCCCGAAGATGTCCCGAAGATGTCCCGAGCATGTCCCGAGCATGTCCCGAAGATGTCCCGAAGATGTAACGAGCATGTCCCGAAGATGTCCCGAGCATGTCCCGAAGATGCCCCGAAGATGTCCCTAAGATGTCCCGAGAATGTCCCGAGCATGTCCCGAGAATGTTCCCAAGATGTCCCGAAGATGTCCCGAGCATGTCCCGAAGATGTCCCGAGCATGTCCCGAGCATGTCCCGAAGATGTCCCGAACATGTCCCGAAGATGTCCCGAGCATGTCCCGAGCATGTCCCGAAGATGTCCCGAGCATGTCCCGAAGATGTCCCGAGCATGTCCCGAGCATGTCCCAAAGATGTCCCGAAGATGTCCCGAGCATGTCCCGAAGATGTCCCGAAGATGTCCCGAGCATGTCCCGAAGATGTCCCGAGCATGTCCCGAGCATGTCCCGAAGATGTCCCGAACATGTCCCGAAGATGTCCCGAGCATGTGCCGAGCATGTCCCGAAGATGTCCCGAGCATGTCCCGAGCATGTCCCGAAGATGTCCCGAAGATGTCCCGATGCTGAGAATGTTCCCAAGATGTGCCGAAGATGTCCCGAAGATGTCCCGAGCATGTCCCGAAGATGTCCCGAAGATGTCCCGAGCATGTCCCGAAGATGTCCCGAAGATGTCCCGAGCATGTACCAAGCATGTCCCGAAGATGTCCCGAAGATGTCCCGAGCATGTCCCGAAGATGTCCCGAGCATGTCCCGAGCATGTCCCGAAGATGTCCCGAAGATGTCCCGAAGATGTCCCGAAGATGTCCCGAGCATGTCCCGAGCATGTCCCGAAGATGTCCCGAAGATGTCCCGAAGATGTCCCGAGCATGTCCCGAGCATGTCCCGAAGATGTCCCGAAGATGTCCCGAGCATGTCCCGAAGATGTCCCGAGCATGTCCCGAGCATGTCCCGAAGATGTCCCGAAGATGTCCCGAGCATGTCCCGAAGATGTCCCGAGCATGTCCCGAGCATGTCCCGAGCATGTCCCAAACATGTCCCGAAGATGTCCAGAGCATGTCCCGAAGATGTCCCGAGCATGTCCCGAGCATATCCCGAAGATGTCCCGAACATGTCCCGAAGATGTCCCGAGCATGTCCCGAGCATGTCCCGAAGATGTCCCGAAGATGTCCCGAGCATGTCCCGAAGATGTCCCGAGCATGTCCCGAGCATGTCCCGAAGATGTCCCGAAGATGTCCCGAGCATGTCCCGAAGATGTCCCGAAGATGTCCCGAGCATGTCCCGAGCATGTCCCAAGCATGTCCCGAGCATGTCCCGAGCATGTCTCCAGCATGTCCCG
This sequence comes from Episyrphus balteatus, assembly GCF_945859705.1. Taxonomy (NCBI): domain Eukaryota; kingdom Metazoa; phylum Arthropoda; class Insecta; order Diptera; family Syrphidae; genus Episyrphus; species Episyrphus balteatus. The sequence goes on along the minus strand of NC_079137.1, from coordinate 37,911,218 downwards.
AAGATGTCCCGAAGATTTCCCGAGCATTTCCCGAAGATATCCCGAGCATGCCCCGAGCATGTCCCGAACATGTCCCGAAGATGTCCCGAAGATGTCCCGAGCATGTCCCGAAGATGTCCCGAGCATGTCCCGAGCATGTCCCGAAGATGTCCCGAAGATGTCCCGAGCATGTCCCGAAGATGTCCCGAGCATGTCCCGAGCATGTCCCGAAGATGTCCCGAAGATGTCCCGATCATGTCCCAGCATGTCCCGAAGATGTCCCGAGCATGTCCCGAGCATGTCCCGAGCATGTCCCGAAGATGTCCCGAAGATGTCCCGAGCATGTCCCGAGCATGTCCCGAGCATGTCCCGAGCATATCCCGAGCATGTCCCGAGCATGTCCCGAAGATGTCCCGAAGATGTCCCGAGCATGTCCCGAAGATGTCCCGACCATGTCCCGAAGATGTCCCGAGAATGTCCCGAAGATGTCCCGAGCATGTCCCGAAGATGTCCCGAAGATGTCCCGAGCATGTCCCGAAGATGTCCCGAAGATGTCCCGAGCATGTCCCGAAGATGTCCCGAGCATGTCCCGAGCATGTCCCGAAGATGTCCCGAACATGTCCCGAAGATGTCCCGAGCATGTGCCGAGCATGTCCCGAAGATGTAACGAGCATGTCCCGAGCATGTCCCGAGCATGTCCCAAAGATGTCCCGAAGATGTCAATAAGATGTCCCGAGCATGTCCCGAAGATGTCCCGAGCATGTCCCGAGCATGTCCCGAGCATGTCCCGAAGGTGTCCCGAAGATGTCCCGAAGATGTCCCGAGCATGTCCCGAGCATGTCCCGAAGATGTCCCGAAGATGTCCCGAGTATGTCCCGAAGATGTTTCGAGCATGTCCCGAAGATGTCCCGAGCATGTCCCGAAGATGTCCCGAGCATGTCCCGAGCATGTCCCGAAGATGTCCCGAGCATGTCCCGAGCATGTCCCGAGCATGTCCCGAAGATGTCCCGAGCATGTCCCGAGCATGTCCCGAGCATGTCCCGAAGATGTCCCGAAAATGTCCCGAGCATGTCCCGAAGATGTCCCGAGCATGTCCCGAGCATGTCCCGAGCATGTCCCGAAGATGTCCCGAGCATGTCCCGAAGATGTCCCGAGCATGTCCCGAGCATGTCCCGAAGATGTCCCGAGCATGTCCCGAAGATGTCCCGAGCATGTCCCGAGCATGTCCCGAAGATTTCCCGAAGATGTCCCGAGCATGTCCCGAAGATGTCCCGAGCATGTCCCGAGCATGTCCCGAAGGTGTCCCGAAGATGTCCCGAGCATGTCTCGAAGATGTCCCGAGCATGTCCCGAAGATGTCGAGAAGATGTCCCGATCATGTCCCAGCATGTCCCGAAGATGTCCCGAGCATGTCCCGAAGATGTCCCGAGCATGTCCCGAGCATGTCCCGAAGATGTCCCGAGCATGTCCCGAAGATGTCCCGAGCATGTCCCGAAGATGTCCCGAAGATGTCCCGAGCATGTCCCGAAGATGTCCCGAAGATGTCCCGAGCATGTACCAAGCATGTCCCGAGCATGTCCCGAAGATGTCCCGAGCATGTCCCGAAGATGTCCCGAGCATGTCCCGAGCATGTCCCGAAGATGTCCCGAAGATGTCCCGAAGATGTCCCGAAGATGTCCCGAGCATGTCCCGAGCATGTCCCGAAGATGTCCCGAAGATGTCCCGAGCATGTCCCGAAGATGTCCCGAGCATGTCCCGAGCATGTCCCGAAGATGTCCCGAAGATGTCCCGAAGATGTCCCGAAGATGTCCCGAGCATGTCCCGAGCATGTCCCGAAGATGTCCCGAGCATGTCCCGAAGATATCCTGAGCATGTCCCGAGCATTTCCCGAAGATGCCCCGAAGATGTCCCGAGCATGTCCCGAAGATGTCCCGAGCATGTCCCGAGCATGTCCCGAAGATGTCCCGAAGATGTCCCGAGCATTTCGAGCATGTCCCGAAGATGTCCCGAGCATGTCCCGAGCATATCCCGAGCATGTCACGAAGATGTCCCGAAGATGTCCCGAGCATGTCCCGAGCATGTCCCGAAGATGCCCCGAGAATGTCCCGAGCATGTCCCGAAGATGTCCCGAGCATGTCCCGAAGGTGTCCCTAGCATGTCCCGAAGATGTCAAGAAGATGTCCCGAGCATGTCCCAAGCATGTCCCAAGTATGTCCCGAGCATGTCCCGAGCATGTCCCGAGCATGTCCCGAAGATGTCCCGAAGATGTCCCGAGCATGTCCCGAGCATGTCCCGAAGATGTCCCGAAGATGTCCCGAGCATGTCCCGAGCATGTCCCGAAGATGTCCCGAAGATGTAACGAGCATGTCCCGAAGATGTCCCGAGCATGTCCAAAAGATGCCCCGAAGATGTCCCTAAGATGTCCCGAGAATGTCCCGAGCATGTCCCGAGAATGTTCCCAAGATGTCCCGAAGATGTCCCGAGCATGTCCCGAAGATGTCCCGAGCATGTCCCGAGCATGTCCCGAGCATGTCCCGAGCATGTCCCGAAGATGTCCCTAAGATGTCCCGAGAATGTCCCGAGCATGTCCCGAGAATGTTCCCAAGATGTGCCGAAGATGTCCCGAAGATGTCCCGAGCATGTCCCGAAGATGTCCCGAAGATGTCCCGAGCATGTCCCGAGCATGTCCCGAGCATGTCCTGAAGATGTCCCGAAGATGTCCCGAGCATGTACCAAGCATGTCCCGAAGATGTCCCGAAGATGTCCCGAGCATGTCCCGAAGATGTCCCGAGCATGTCCCGAGCATGTCCCGAAGATGTCCCGAACATGTCCCGAAGATGTCCCGAGCATGTCCCGAAGGTGTCCCTAGCATGTCCCGAAGATGTCAAGAAGATGTCCCGAGCATGTCCCAAGCATGTCCCAAGTATGTCCCGAGCATGTCCCGAGCATGTCCCGAGCATGTCCCGAAGATGTCCCGAAGATGTCCCGAGCATGTCCCGAGCATGTCCCGAAGATGTCCCGAAGATGTCCCGAGCATGTCCCGAGCATGTCCCGAAGATGTCCCGAAGATGTAACGAGCATGTCCCGAAGATGTCCCGAGCATGTCCCGAAGATGCCCCGAAGATGTCCCTAAGATGTCCCGAGAATGTCCCGAGCATGTCCCGAGAATGTTCCCAAGATGTCCCGAAGATGTCCCGAGCATGTCCCGAAGATGTCCCGAGCATGTCCCGAGCATGTCCCGAAGATGTCCCGAACATGTCCCGAAGATGTCCCGAGCATGTCCCGAGCATGTCCCGAAGATGTCCCGAGCATGTCCCGAAGATGTCCCGAGCATGTCCCGAGCATGTCCCAAAGATGTCCCGAAGATGTCCCGAGCATGTCCCGAAGATGTCCCGAAGATGTCCCGAGCATGTCCCGAAGATGTCCCGAGCATGTCCCGAGCATGTCCCGAAGATGTCCCGAACATGTCCCGAAGATGTCCCGAGCATGTGCCGAGCATGTCCCGAAGATGTCCCGAGCATGTCCCGAGCATGTCCCGAAGATGTCCCGAAGATGTCCCGATGCTGAGAATGTTCCCAAGATGTGCCGAAGATGTCCCGAAGATGTCCCGAGCATGTCCCGAAGATGTCCCGAAGATGTCCCGAGCATGTCCCGAAGATGTCCCGAAGATGTCCCGAGCATGTACCAAGCATGTCCCGAAGATGTCCCGAAGATGTCCCGAGCATGTCCCGAAGATGTCCCGAGCATGTCCCGAGCATGTCCCGAAGATGTCCCGAAGATGTCCCGAAGATGTCCCGAAGATGTCCCGAGCATGTCCCGAGCATGTCCCGAAGATGTCCCGAAGATGTCCCGAGCATGTCCCGAAGATGTAACGAGCATGTCCCGAGCATGTCCCAAAGATGTCCCGAAGATGTCCCGAGCATGTCCCGAAGATGTCCCGAGCATGTCCCGAGCATGTCCCGAAGATGTCCCGAACATGTCCCGAAGATGTCCCGAGCATGTCCCGAGCATGTCCCGAAGATGTCCCGAAGATGTCCCGAGCATGTCCCGAAGATGTCCCGAGCATGTCCCGAGCATGTCCCGAAGATGTCCCGAAGATGTCCCGAGCATGTCCCGAAGATGTCCCGAGCATGTCCCGAGCATGTCCCGAGCATGTCCCAAACATGTCCCGAAGATGTCCCGAGCATGTCCCGAAGATGTCCCGAGCATGTCCCGAGCATATCCCGAAGATGTCCCGAACATGTCCCGAAGATGTCCCGAGCATGTCCCGAGCATGTCCCGAAGATGTCCCGAAGATGTCCCGAGCATGTCCCGAAGATGTCCCGAGCATGTCCCGAGCATGTCCCGAAGATGTCCCGAAGATGTCCCGAGCATGTCCCGAAGATGTCCCGAAGATGTCCCGAGCATGTCCCGAGCATGTCCCGAGCATGTCCCGAGCATGTCCCGAGCATGTCTCCAGCATGTCCCGAAGATGTCCCGAAGATTTCCCGAGCATTTCCCGAAGATATCCCGAGCATGCCCCGAGCATGTCCCGAACATGTCCCGAAGATGTCCCGAAGATGTCCCGAAGATGTCCCGAAGATGTCCCGAGCATGTCCCGAAGATGTCCCGAGCATGTCCCGAGCATGTCCCGAAGATGTCCCGAAGATGTCCCGAGCATGTCCCGAAGATGTCCCGAGCATGTCCCGAGCATGTCCCGAAGATGTCCCGAAGATGTCCCGATCATGTCCCAGCATGTCCCGAAGATGTCCCGAGCATGTCCCGAGCATGTCCCGAGCATGTCCCGAAGATGTCCCGAAGATGTCCCGAGCATGTCCCGAGCATGTCCCGAGCATGTCCCGAGCATATCCCGAGCATGTCCCGAGCATGTCCCGAAGATGTCCCGAAGATGTCCCGAGCATGTCCCGAAGATGTCCCGAAGATGTCCCGAAGATGTCCCGAGCATGTCCCGAAGATGTCCCGAGCATGTCCCGTAGATGTCCCGAGCATGTCCCGAAGATGTCCCGAGCATGTCCCGAAGATGTCCCGACCATGTCCCGAAGATGTCCCGAGAATGTCCCGAAGATGTCCCGAGCATGTCCCGAAGATGTCCCGAGCATGTCCCGAAGATGTCCCGAGCATGTCCCGAGCATGTCCCGAAGATGTCCCGAAGATGTCCCGAGCATGTCCCGAAGATGTCCCGAGCATGTCCCGAGCATGTCCCGAAGATGTCCCGAAGATGTCCCGATCATGTCCCAGCATGTCCCGAAGATGTCCCGAGCATGTCCCGAGCATGTCCCGAAGATTTCCCGAAGATGTCCCGAGCATGTCCTGAGCATGTCCCGAGCATGTCCCGAAGATGTCCCGAGCATGTCCCGAGCATGTCCCGAAGATGTCCCGAGCATGTCCCGAAGATGTCCCGAGCATGTCCCGAAGATGTCCCGAGCATGTCCCGAGCATGTCCCGAGCATGTAACGAGCATGTCCCGAGCATATCCCGAGCATGTCCCGAGCATGTCCCGAGCATGTCCCGAGCATGTCCCGAAGATGTCCCGAAGATGTCCCGAAGATGTCCCGAAGATGTCCCGAAGATGTCCCGAAGATGTCCCGAGCATGTCCCGAAGATGTCCCGAGCATATCCCGAAGATGTTCCGAAGATCCGAAGATGTCTCGAGCATGTCCCGAAGATGTCCCGAGCATGTCCCGAAGATGTCCCGAAGATGTCCAGAAGATTTCCCGAGCATGTCCCGAAGATATCCCGAGCATGTCCCGAAGATGTCCCGAGAATGTCCCGAGCATGTCCCGAAGATGTCCCGAGCATGTCCCGAGCATGTCCCGAAGATGTCCCGAAGATGTCCCGAGCATGTCCCGAGCATGTCCCGAGCATGTCCCGAGCATATCCCGAGCATGTCCCGAGCATGTCCCGAAGATGTCCCGAAGATGTCCCGAGCATGTCCCGAAGATCTCCCGAAGATGTCCCGAAGATGTCCCGAAGATGTCCCGAGCATGTCCCGAAGATGTCCCGAGCATGTCCCGTAGATGTCCCGACCATGTCCCGAAGATGTCCCGAGCATGTCCCGAAGATGTCCCGAAGATGTCCCGAGAATGTCCCGAAGATGTCCCGAGCATGTCCCGAAGATGTCCCGAGCATGTCCCGAAGATATCCTGAGCATATCCCGAGCATGTCCCGAAGATGTCCCGAAGATGTCCCGAGCATGTCCCGAGCATGTCCCGAGCATGTCCCGAAGATGTCCCGAGCATGTCCCGAAGATGTCCCGAAGATTTCCCGAGCATGTCCCGAAGATATCCCGAGCATGCTCCGAGCATGTCCCGAAGATGTCCCGAAGATGTCCCGAAGATGTCCCGAAGATGTCCCGAAGATGTCCCGAAGATGTCCCGAGCATGTCCCGAAGATGTCCCAAGCATGTCCCGAAGATGTCCCGAAGATGTCCCGAGCATGTCCCGAGCATGTCCCGAGCATGTCCCGAACATGTCCCGAGCATGTCCCGAGCATGTCCCGAGCATGTCCCGAAAATGTCCCGAAGATGTCTCGAGCATGTCCTGAAGATGTCCCGAGCATGTCCCGAAGATGTCCCGAGCATGTCCCGAAGATGTCCCGAAGATGTCCCGAGCATGTCCCGAAGATGTCCCGAAGATGTCCCGTAGATGTCCCGAAGATGTCCCGAAGATGTTCCGAGGATGTAACGAGCATGTCCCGAAGATGTCCCGAAGATGTCCCGAAGATGTCCCGAAGATGTCCCGAAGATGTCCCGAAGATGTCCCGAGCATGTCCCGAAGATGTCCCGAGCATGTCCCGAGCATGTCCCGAGCATTTCTCGAGCATGTCCCGAGCATGTCCCGAAGATGTCCCGAAGATGTCCCGAGAATGTCCCGAAGATGTCCCGAGCATGTCCCGAAGATGTCCCGAAGATGGGGAGCATGTCCCGAAGATGTCCCGAGCATGTCCCGAAGATGTCCCGAAGATTTCCCGAGCATGTCCCGAAGATATCCCGAGCATGTCCCGAGCATGTCCCGAAGATGTCCCGAAGATGTCCCGAAGATGTCCCGAAATTTCCCGAGCATGTGCCGAGCAGGTCCCGAAGATGTCCCGAGCATGTCCCGAGCATGTCCCGAGCATGTCCCGAGCATGTCCCGAAGATGTCCCGAAGATGTCCCGAAGATGTCCCGAGCATGTCCCGAAGATGTCCCGAAGATGTCCCGAAGATGTCCCGAGCATGTCCCGAAGATGTCCCGAAGATGTCCCGAGCATGTCCCGAAGATGTCCCGAGCATGTCCCGAAGATTTTAAGTAAACTATGATATGGTGGCAACCCATGAAGAATCCGCCTTCAAAGAAACAAGTATCTACAGTATTGTCCTCCCTTTAAAATAATCCATTTCGATTGAAATATCTGAAGAAAAAAAAATAAATAACTTTTTTTTCACACACAAAGCTAGAAAATGTCCAAGTCATGTGTTTCAATTAGAATATAATTTCGGATGGTACTGTTTTTTTTTTTTTTTTTGGTGCATGGTATTCATGAATGAAGGACGATGCTAAATACCCACAGAGAGGAGAGAAAAAGAAAAAAATAGAACACAAGAAAAATAGATGAAAACAAAACATAAAAAAATTGCTTCATCGTGTCACTTAAAAAGGATGAGAAGCCATTTTAGTGGGACACGAGTAAGGAGGCGAACGATGCGATAGAAGAAACTTTTAAGTGTCATTTATGTTTGAAACGTGACACTTGAATGTTTCTTTTTTTTTTTGGTTTCATTATTTTTTTTGGGAAGATTTAATGGTTAGGAGTTTATAAAATGTGAAGTGAAAGTTTTTTTTTAAATTGCCAAACAATATTTAAATATAATGTATTAAGATTAGTGCGTCTATATGAAGTGGCTAAAGTTTTTATTAGACAAATACAAAAGCTATGTAAAATATATTAGAATTTAACTAAAAAGAGATTATGGTTTTCATGAGAAAAGTTGCTAGAAAGCGGTTTTCGAAATCAAGTGACTGAATAAACTTTATCGTTGAAATCCTTACATACTTCCACCATCATGGTGAAAATTTGAAAATTTCATTTAATTCTCTACAAAGAAATTAAGTTTGCTTTGTTAAAAAAAATGTTTTCGTACATTTGATATCAATTTAGAAAAGCTATCAAAATAGGCCTTTTTACAGTTTTTTTTAGAAAATGTGCCGCTTTTTCATAACTATGGGTGATAAGATTAAACTGAGGCTTAATTATTGAAGCTTAATAGAACTAAAATTAATTTGCAAGGTTTCAGACTTATTCATCAAACAGTTTTTCTGTTGTGAAGGTTTGAATTTTTGAGATAATTTAAAACACCACACTTTTGCAGCTGCAAATGACTTACTTCTAATCATTTTTTTATGAGCAAAATCAAATTCTTTTGAGTTTATTTGAACATTTTATTAATAAATACCTTTGAAATTTTAAATAAACCAAAGAAAAATCCAAAATTTTCAAAAAATGGAAACATATCCAAAAACGGTATGAATTTTTTTTTCCAAAATTTAAATTTTTTTGAAAACTTATAATTTTCTTTGGTTTATCTAAAATTTACAGCTTATGGAAAATCACTAAAAAAATCATAATTTTTTTTTTGTTTACTTAATTTTTTGGGCTAGTGTATTTGTCATAGTGCCAAATTTCGTGCATTTGAAGCATTTTCGGAAGTCATCATATTGTATTCGGCTCAATTGTGGGACAGTGTACCTATATGAATTTGGGGATTTAAGGGACTTTGAATTTATCAGTACAAAATTTGTTTTTCTGAATATCTCCTAAATGGAGGTTGGACAAACGACGATTTAGTACAGGTAAAATAGTACATAAAATCAAAAAATAAAAAAAAAATTGTTGAAATTGAAACTTGGCAAAAAGTTTGCTTTTGGAATAAGAAATAAGGACAAAAAAGTCTAGGTATACAAAAAAGTTGGGTGGAAGGGTGTTTTTTCGCGGACAAGAGGTAGGGGGTAAAGGTAAAAAATATATCATCATATGACACATGTTTTCAAGGTAGTTTTTGATGCTGAATCTAATGACATAAAAATAAAGTCAATACGATTGCTCAAAGAAAAGTTATTGCAGATTGAAAACAAGGGTGCTTGTTTTTTTACTTCAACAGGTAAAATATTACAGAAACCTCTGTGAAAAACATGCTACACTGACAAAATTCGGGATGAAGGTTTTAGATAAAGCATGGACAAAGAATTCATAAAGTTTCTAAAAATATTTTTGTTGAAAGGGTGTTTTTTTGGTGGGTTGAGTTGTGTGTGAGACCAGCTGACTTATATTTTATTAATTTTTAAAACTTGGTGAAAAAGTTTTTGGGTGGTATAAGAATTAAGAATCTATGAAGTGTACAAAATTATCTTGAGTGAAAGGGTGTGTTTTTTTTAAGAAATTATGAAAGTATCTAAGTAGTCTATAAAAATATCTTAGACTTGAGAAAAAAATTATATTTTTTATGAGAGATGCTATAAAAATATTGATTTTTGAATATCTCGAGGTGGACAAACGACATCGACAGCTGTCTGAATTAAAAAAAAAAAAAAAAAAATAGATTTTTGGGGATATAAGGGTGAATTTCAATTTTTTGTTTTCGAATACATATCTCCTAGACCGATGGTGTAAAAACAATAATGTTTGGTAGTTATGTATATAGTACTCGTTTGTCCACCTCGCTTGCAATTGGTTTTATACGTCTATCTCAAAATTTAAGACGATTTTTCATTTTTCAGACTTCTTGCTTCAAAATTTTTTTGATGGCTGGAAACATTAAAACTTTGGGTGGACAAACATGGACAAATCTAATTCCAACTTTAAAAGCTAAAATTTCAACAAATTAACACAATTTTATTGCATAAATCACAATAAAACCATCATGCACCCACCTAATCAATAAAATAATGCTAATTGAGTAATTAGCAGAATGTAATTCACATTTTTGTGTCTTCCTGTTCATTGAACTAATTACATTTATTAACACCAAAACTCAGCCTCTATACTCAAACCTGCTACACCACTAATGATTCAATCCTAATTTAAAATGCCTCACACGCTAATTATAAAGGCTTAAGTAAAGGATATGGAAAACTAATCACCTCCACATTATGACTTGATCGAGACCATCAGACTGAAATGCCCTCTGTGATGATGATTTGACTAGTTATAAATAAAATCCTATTTTAATAGTTTCGACCCAATATACTAGGTAGTAGCTCATATAAACGTATGATGCTTTCACAACAAAACCCACACACACATACAAAAAAATCGGTACAGAGCTGAGCACTTGAAGTGGTTTCAATTAAAATTCAATTATTGGGACAGCATGCTTTAATGGTTTTCTCATTTCAATGAGTTTTTCGGTTAGAATCATAAAAACGAATAAAAAACCATCAACCAACACCTCTCAACGATAGAAGAGAGTATAGTTTTTGAATGATGAGTATGAGTAGGTATAAACTCACATCTATCGTTCACGTAACCATATCTCAAAACCACCACTATTATAGATTTCTCTGACGGATAGGTACCAAGGACATTTCGGTTATTTCAATCCAAATTCCGGTCAACGAACAAAACTAGATTATTTGCGGCGCGGCCGGTATAGAAACGGTCGGTGGTGATGGTAGCGGAAGTCGCAACCAACACCCTATAACTTTAACGACGATGGCGACACGGGTTGTTTTAGTTTATGGCCTTGACGTCACAGATTGAGTGTGTGGAACTATCAAGCCGATACAAATTTTATATATCCACCCGGCCAACAGCAGCCACTATAATAGTCAGGTTATATGTGATGTTCTACGTTAGCTGATGGTTTTATCGGTCAAAACCAGCCTGGTTGTGTCTAGTGTAAGGTATAGTCATGTAGTCCTTATATCTAAAACATCCAGAACCAGGTTGTTGTCGGTTTATCGTCGGTATAGTCGTCTGTCGTTGTAGTCCAAACATAATGTAGATACATGATTCATGCATACCCTTATCTGAGTTGGAACACTTATCAAAACGCGTGTGGTTTGTACGGGTTTGTACCCGAAGAACACACGCACACAATTCACACAAATTAAAGGAGTTTTTAATAAAATCGCTGGTTCAAATCAAACAGTAGGGTTGTCAAGGAAATAAATAATATGAATATGAAAATTCGACTAAATTCTGTTTGATAGAATTTTGAAATTTAAAATTTCTTGTTTCGATTCTCAAAAAAGCAAATTATCAATGTAAATACTTCAAATTGAGCACTTGTTCCACCTGGCTGATTACCACCTGATGAATAGCCTATTTGCCTTGTGTAAGCACAGAAATCATCGGCTCTGATGTCGTAAGTGTTGATTCCGTTGGCCATACCTACCAAACCAGGGATTTTCGTCTAGTAAAAAAAAAATTCAACACTTCCCACTAATGACGATAATTTGGCACAAAATCAGTCACTTTCACACTTACCGATGCACCCAATAAATCCTAAATTTGGATTTGAAAAAATCCCCTGAAATATGTACATACAAAATTGATGAGATTCAAAAATTAACGAAAATAAATTAATTCAACAAATGAACGGAAAAATACAACAAATCAAAATTTATGGATAAGCTTCCTAGGATTGATTTAATTATCTCCTCCAAGTATTTAATAGTTTACTATGTCACTCATGTCTTAAGATATTTGATGATTGTTCTAAGGCGTAAATATTCTTGACTGGCTAAATTTTCTTCTAAAGTACTGGCACTGCATTTTTGAAATATTTTAAAAATCATCAGTATGATTAAATTTAAAACTTTTGATTCATATTTGAAAGGATTTTGTTTTTCGGTTTATTTATTAACACTGACTACAAAGGGGAGGAAGATTTTGTTCATTTAATAATAAGATGAATCGTTAATTTCAGAAAGTCCATTTTTCGCAAATTTTGTTTTTTGGAAATTTCTCATGTATAGTTTAACATCTTCTTGAAAAAAATTAAGTATGTCAGACTTCCCAAAATACGAAAACTGAAAGTAAAGGGCTCAAAATATATGGAAAAATTTTAAGCGGTGGCAACATTTTTTACTGTTAAATACATGACTTTTTACCAGTTTTAAATTATTTTGGCAGCCATCATGACACGCAAGCCTTTAAGTTATACATTAATAAAAAGGTAAAGATTTACTCTATCTACTGCTATTTTATTTATTAGATCAGAAGCTATAGCTAGATAAAAACAAAAGTTTTACCAACAAAAATTCGTTTAATTCAATTGCAGAAACGACATAAGTCCAGCGACTTTAAAGGCTTAAAAACCCGCTGACACTTGAAAAAAGTTTATATATTAAAGGTTTTTAAATGCGTCTTTAGCTAGATTATACCTCGGAATTATTGTTATTTAATATCGATTTGGGTGTAATTCACATTATGTGCGCTTTGTCCACATACACTGTGGCGTGCTTTTTTATAATTATTTATTGGATTTTTTTTAAACTACATGTGAAAGAGTGGGGAAAGAAAAGACGGTTGATCAAGCTTAAAAATTGTGTGTTCATATAATCTGGCGAATTACTCATTATTTTATAGATTAGAGTGGTCCAAAAAAATGTTTTTCGATTTTTGGTCGGGCCAACCGCTAAATTTGATCCACTTATTTGTACGTAATATTGATTTTTTTTTTTTTTTTGAAAATCAAATATTTTAACTGGGCTTTACACAGAGAAAAATATGACCCGCTAAAAACTAACAGATTGCCATATTGTTTTACCGTCCATACATTTCATAAGGAAATCTTATTAAAATCAACGATTAATAAGGTTTTTTTAAGGAGATTTCTTATTATTTTTATAGAGAAAATCTTATTAAAATTTGACTGAAAAGTTGATTTTTTTTGCAACTTAGCACTAGAACAAAAACCGCGATCAATATTTTCATGGCAGGTTGGTTCAGGTGGTAAGGTGGGCGACTAAAGATTTGAAGTCTCCAGTTCGATTCCCAGCCTGGTCATCTTTTTTTTTATTTGTTTGCAGATTTTAAAACAATAAGGAAAACCCGATTGTTTTAATAAGGTTTCCTTCTTGGATGAAAACCATAGAGAAATCTTATTGTTTTTGTTCTATTTTATGTGGTCTATTTTTCTCTGTGTATAAGACTTATGTATGTATATAATATTTTTTTTCGATATCGATCAGCACCCACTTCTATATAAGATAGGAGGCTGAATATTCAGCCGTATGATACCAATAAGATGTGGAACCAAAGTAGGTTATGGCCCGACGACTTTCTTAAAAATTTATTTTTTCCGTACAACAAACATGGACCACCTTTTTATACATATTTGTATACTGCTGAATGGAACAACCACTCTTAAAATAAAATACAGACTGGGTCGCACGAACTTGCTCTTGAAGTTAAAGTTGCTTAAATTTTTAAGACTTTTTATATAGAAATTTGGAAAATGTAGGTACCTACTATATACCTAAAAAAAAATAAAATTCGTTTTTTTTTAAATAAAATAAAATCTGAAATTAAAATTGCCCTCCAAAACAAGTATGCAGTTTTGATTGATAAATTAACATGCATTTTTAGAAAAAAAATTTTCAAAATTGTTAGAGCCGGTTTTAAAAAAAATAATTTTTTATAAATAATTTTTTAGAAAAAAAGTTTTAAAATAAAATTGGTATGCCATTTTGTAGAAATCACTAATCAACATCTAAAAACAAAATTTCAAAAAAAAATTCAATGTACCGTTATCGAAAATTTGATTTTTCAAAAAAAACTTTCAAAATTTTTTTAAATATCCAAAAATTATTTTTTTGGAAATTTTATTTTTGGTTTATATTAAAATTATATGAATGGCAGGTACCGTTAATAATGATTTTCAAAAAAAAATTTTTGACCCGCTCCCTTTTTGTACTTATAATTTTGTAATTTGTAAATTTGTTCGTAATATTTTGTTTTATATTGTGCATGATGGAGGTTGTATTTTTTGTAATTTGCACTAAAATGCATTCACGATGAGCTTCTGATCGTAGATAATAGCTTGTTCTAATACTACATCAAAGAATCTGAAGTGAAAAAAAAAGTTTTTAGATAGTAAGGTCCCAATTTAAGTTCTTTTCTTTGCAATCAGACTATTTCCCTTGCAATGCTGCATTGCATACGCTATATTCAAACACACCACTTTGGATAGAACGTATTAAAAGCCCGCACTTTGTTAGTTGTATTAACGTGTGGCAACAAACATGCCTCTCAAGTGACCAAAAGCGACGCACTTCGAATATTGTGGTATCCAGAAATGATCCTTGAATGTCCATCATCAAAGGTTTCTTTTCCTTCCCTCTGCCATCCAGTTTGTGCTTGAGCTATATGATGCAAATTATGCTAAATCTGCTGGTATAATTCTGGCTTTCACCTCTAAGATTATATTATTCAAAGCTCAAAGGGATATGATATCCTGACTGTGTTCTAATTGATTTCAAAATTCAACCAATGGCATTGGTATCTTAGAATTGCGACGTTATTCATACAATTTAGACATCATCTATACTATATAATAGGAGGAAGGGTATAAATGAAGCCTCCATCATGCCACAATTTTCTCCAAAATGTCTGTGTACAACACACCAGTTGCTAGCACCAAATGCATGATAAATGTTCCACAAATTTAATGGACTTGGACACGAGTTAGCTGGATAACAAAACATCCTGTTTTGTCTGGCTGTTTTCCAAAAAGTTTTGTGCATTTTCATGTGAAGGCAGTTATACCATCTGGGGAGTTTCAAAACTAAAATATACATATATCAGAGTCAGAGTAGACATACACACATATACAAATATGTAGTTTACAATTCCAAGGAAAAAACAAACAAAAAACTAAAAACATCCGGTGAATAAAAATCCACACGACTGTTGCTCGGTGTTGGCATTTTTATCGTTCAGCTGATTACCTTCTATTTCATTTTTTTGTTTTTTGTTTTTGTTCAATTTAATTTTTTTGTTTGTATTATTTTTTCACGGAAAATCCTGTCATATTAAAAATTTAAGGAAGCACCATATTGGATTACAAAGAGAAGGTAGGTATTGCCATCATTTTGTTTTTTCTTTTTACCAGTTTTTATATAAAGTTTTAAATTTTAAATAAAAAAAAATGGTTGCCAAAAATGGCTATAGATCAAATAAGGGGGTAAAAAATGGAAAGACCGCAAGACCTGGTGAGAACTTTTTTTAAGAAACAAGGAGAGCTACGAGAAAACTATTATACAAATTTAAAACAAATCCTCCAATATTAAGAAAAAACGACTTAACTTTTGGTTGGCATTCGATTCTATAGCTTTAAATAAAATATTCTCTAAGTCTTTGACCTATGGACGAAGGAAGATTTATTTAAATAAAGTGCCCGAACCTAAATAGCATGTAAATTAAATGCTATAATGCATTTTTTTCGGCAAGGGGTTAACCTTGTTTTTTTTTTTTGGTCACCTGAACCTGCCTTTAAGGTTCTAACTGCTTTATTTTAAAAAAATTTAAACATTATCGGATAATAATGTATAGTTCACTCACTCTAAACTTTTTTTGAGGAACAATATATTGGTCTCTCGTTTGCTTGGTTTTATGAAAGGGTACTTAATTTCCTTTCTAACAGAATAGACTTGCATAGCGAAAAAAAAATAAAAATATAGCTTTACTGCGACGCACTATTAGTGCTTTTACATACTACATTCTACATATATCAAACATATTCCAAGGTACATTTTCACGTTAAAAGTACATTCCATACAAATATTTTAAAAAAAGTACGTATACGCCATAGTGACGACCATCAAACGATCATTTTAAGAAGATGTTATAACTAAAAAGCGTTGGGCGCCATACCAAGTTCATGATAACATGGTGTAAATGGTAAAAAAGCAAACCTGGATGTGACCAACTATGGCCTAGACATCCGTTTACTGTTAGACATTAAATCGAGAACTTTTTTTTATCTTAAACAAAAACTCATCTAATAACATTTGCTAGAAACTTTAAATTTCCTACTGATTTGTCTAGAGTCGTGCATCTAGTAAGTATGTAATTGTATTTTGAATGTAATTTAAATTTTAATTTGTTTAAAAAGTATTAAATTAGTATTTTCAAACCTGGCAGTGCTTTCTTTGGCCTTAATAAGTCATATTTTTGTAAATTTTGTTTCGGTTTTCCCGTATGTCATCAAAAAGAGTGACTTTGAAATCACCTGAACTGAGAGGTAGAATTGTTGATAACTTTTTCTTTTTTTTTTCAACCCGAGGATGTCAAGAGAAAACAAGAAAAGTCAACTTTCACTCGGTTCAGTACCTATATCCTCATTACAAATATGTATATAAATTTCTTCTTGTATACGAGTTATTATTTGTGGTGTAGGATACGATGATGACAGTGAAAATACAAGTGCCACCATTTCAATTTGGGTGATTTACAAAAGAAGGCAGTTTTCAACCATTTCAACCCTTTTTGCCATTCTGGCTTCTGTTGGGATTTATGAGTGATGCATTAGTAACTTATGGTTATGGAATAAGTTTATACCAAATGGATGACTGTCTGTTGGGGATGTACGAAATTTGTAAAATGTCTGCTCTGCTCTCAATGCAAGGGCTAATATTAAAGACTTATTTTTATTAACTTAGTTTTTGAAAACAAAGCCCAAAAATGACCAATGAATAAAACATACTCTTAGACTTTGTATTTCTTTACAATTTTTTGGATTTTTTTTAACAAATTTACTACTCCTTTTTTTTTTTTTTTTATTTCCAACAACTCTCATATTCAATGATAAGAATTCAAAAATTTTTAACACAAAGTAAAAAAAGTGACAAACCAATTTCTTGGATTTTTTTCAAATTTTTAAAAATTCAACGAAAAAAATTTCAAAAAATTTTGAAAACAAGGTCCAAAAAGTGACTTATCAATAAACCAAAGTTTTGGACCTTTTACCATGCTAATTTTTGGAATTTTTAAATTTTCAATTATCTTACCAAAAATTGATCAGATTAAATGACAAAAATTCAAACATTTTGAAAACAAGGTCCAAAATGTGGCAAATCAATAAAATATACTTTATATGACAGTTTTTTCAAATGTTCTTTAAAAAATTACTATTTTGGTGTCATTGCCAAAAAAGAAAAAAAAATATAAACTGAATATTGAAATTTCGTTGAACCAATAATAAATAATAAATATCCTCCAGTGAAAAAGCATGAAAGGTTGTTTGAAACTCGATCTAGATATCTTCATCTGTACATTAAATTTTTCGGGGTAGTTATTAGACAATGTTAACTCCCATTCAACTTAAAAAATAGAAAAACAAGAAAAAACTTTATACTTTTCTTGTTTTATTGCCTGATGGTACAAAATATGGCTTTTTCTTTAAAGATTTAGTAATTTAATAGATTTAAAAAAAAAAACCTTTTCCCTTTGTTTCCACTTCCGTGAAAATTTGAATAATTTTGTTAGTCATTATGCAAGCATCTTAATGTCAGTTGCCGAAACACCTGAAAATATGCAATTTGTCTATGTTTTTTTTTTTGTGGTGAATTTAAATGCATTTTAAAATTACTGAATATATTAAATTTCGTAACAACAGTTTTAAAAACAACTGAAGGTTAAACAATTTACCTAAAAAATTTGGAAACTAGAAGAGTCGTCTTGTCAGTTTTTGTTGAATATATAGGTGGACACCTTTCACACCCAAAAGCGCTGATTTAAATAAATTAAAAATTTTGCTGAAACTTGTGACACTTCTTTCCAACAAAATATATAACGTATACCTAGACTCTATAACTCAGTTATGTTTCAAGTTTCTTTTTTTTGACTTTCCCTACAAAACGATACGGCCAGTGCAACAGTAGGTATATCCTTCCTCCCAGTAAAGAATACAATTAATTTTTGCAGAGACTGCTTCCATGCTGCCACGGATTTGAATTTAGCGGTTGGGTGCAGCAGTTTTTGTGAGATTACGCTGCTGTTCATGGCCACTGTTGGCTTGGTGGTGCGGTGTAACTATTACTTTGCGTCAGCGTCAGCAGAAAATCTACTTCACTATTCACATTATAAAAAATGGCTGCGGAAACCTAAGGACCTTCATTTTTTTTACTGTTTTTTTTTTATTATTGTCTTTCTCGCATGTTGTCCACTTTCGTTACAAAAGCCACACAAAAGATGAAAAAAAAACTGCTTGTTTGTGCAACGAACTTCCTCCGTCGCGCAGCCGATGTTAATTTTTCATTTTATTTGCTTACTAAGTGTGCACCTCATTCGGAAGCAACACACTGCCACTGGACATAGTGTATGCTTACTGCAAAGACAAACCTCCACATAGATATGCATCATAACTTTTCAGGACCTTCAGAAACAAAAAAAAAAAGTAAAAATAAGTCTGACAAAAAAGCATCCTGCAAAGTTTCAAAACAATAGCAATTTCAAATGAAAAAAATAAAACACACACACAACTAAATGGAAAATGTTCAAAGAGGTTTTTTTGGACTATTTCTATTCGAGTCCTTAGCATTTGTGCAATTTACATGCGGAGACAATTGTGCACAATTTGCAGGATACAGATGCAAACCGTGTGATTGTTATTGCCATAGTAGGTAGCCATTTTGCAAAAAGGAACTGATGTCCATGTCTCCATTAAAACTATAAGGCGCCCATACCATTTGTCCTTACTTCTTCTTTCGCTGGCTATATACAACTGCAAGCAATTGTCCTGGAAGAGTGTTGTCCATTTGTTTTCTATCGTCTTTCTGGTTAACTTTTTTCTGTGTTTTTGTTGTTGTTTTTCTGAACAATCTAGCTACAGGTGTGATGATTTGTTTAAAAAAAAAAAAGGATTTTATTTTCCTGTTTTGTTTGCCATGTTTTTTTTTTTCAAGAATTGTTTGCAAATTTGAATTTATGCGATGCTCTACTGTGGTTGGATAAAGCTAGTTTAGTATGTTAATGAAGTTATTGTTGGGGGACTAGTTACCTAGTTGCTAGTTAACCTATACAAACTAAAGATGATGGCATCCTGTCAAGGATGTAAAAAGAAATTCATTAAAATAAAAAATTGAAGCAAATAAAAACGAAAATTATCACAAATAGTCGTTTAACCACAGAAGTTGCAGAGCATACACGGTATACAAACATACTCACTCGCATCGTAACTATAAAAAAAAAGAAAGTTGTTATGGTTGCAGATATCTGCGTTGTGGTTGCAGCTCTGAGTATATTGCAGAGCATTAAAAAAATATCCTTTTCTCCTCCTTTTAAAGCAATTCAAATAAATGTATAGGAAAATATCGGTGCGCAACAGAAAGCATCGCATGCACACAAGGATTGTATGTGTACTTTGGAATCTGTTGCAGGATGAACGCTTGGATATAGTCGTAGTCAATAGTGAGTTCGAGTAAATCCGATTTGAATGTATTTTCATATAAAAAATTGTTATTAAATTCTATGACACGAATTTAGTTTTATTGAAGCTGCACTATTTGACGATGTATATGGAAATAAAGAACGAACCTTGTGACATTTAACCAGAAAAGTTCACATACCGAAAGGATAATAATGATTTTCGATTTTTCATATACCAAAGAAATAAGAGTTGCATGATAAATTAAATTTAAGTACGGATCTTTTAAAAAACATGAAGCGAAATGTAAAATTATGAACTTCAAAAATGTTAGTCTTCCCACACGGTGAACTTGAATATCAAATAGTTCTTAGAAGTACCAATACATAATTTTAAAGGACCGAAAGTTAAAGAAGTAGTTTATACTTCTCTGTAGTTTAAGTTAATTTTTCCTTAAGTCAATCTCTTACAATTTTATTTTTAGTTTTGATATAAAAAAAAAACTTTGCACGTTTGCACTTTTCTCATTTATTATGTAAACTAGTATCAAAGTGGTTCACTATGGCGTATGAGTAACATTTGTGTTTAAACTGTGAAACGACAATATCTCAGAACTAATGCCAAAAGCTCTAATCAAAAAGAAAAAGTAGAACTATTATCCACACAAAAAAACAGTTTGTTTGCATAAATAAAACTATAAAATGTTATTTATAAAATTGCATTTTTTTTTTCGAAAAATTTCAAAACAGCTGAAAAGCACTTTTTGCTTTTAAACGAAACATTTAAATAAATTCTCGCAAATCGGAGTATTTCACTTTGTCATTGTGAAATAAGGCCGAACGTCAAAATTCAGTGTTATTTCACTTTCATAAAATGAAATAAGGCCGAATTTTGAAATTTTCGCTCGGTTTTATTTCACGGCACCCATTTTTTAAAGGCAGACAATTACTCTTTAAAATTTTACTAAATCAAATTGCTTAAAAAAAAATTTGAAGAAGAAAATAAAAAAGTTTTTCTTTAAACTGTTTTTTTTTTCAAAATTCTACGATATTAAGTTTTTTGATTTTTAAGGCTATGAATAGTTTCAATAGTCAAAGATTAAAAGAATTAATACATAATCTCTGGCTGACTGAGGCTATAATTTTGAAATTTGAAAACAATTTTGAAGTTTATACCTACCTTTTTTAAATATATTTTTCTCCCAAACTATTTGTTAGACTTCATAGATTTTTGGGATTCATCATTTAGTACTTTTTGTTTTGTATACAGCAGTATTTTATCATTTTAATATAAATCAAAAATAATATTTTAAAAAAAAATAATTTTTGGATTTAAAAAAAAAATTGTGGAATTTGTTTTTTTTTTCATCAAATTTTTGAAAACCGGACATTGAATTTTCCTAAAATTTTGGTTTAAGTGTTGATAAAAAAATTCAATAAAATAGCATACCTACCAATTTTATTTCTAGATTTTTTTTTGCATCTTATGAATCTTAATAGAAGAAAATAATTTCCTTACTTTTCTTGGAGCTCAATTTGATCTAAGATGTTGTTATTTTTTCCTTTGACAATCAAATTTCATGTTTTTAATATATTTGTTTTTCATATACGGGCCAAAATACTATTAACTGCCTAAAAAAATGTCCCTTTTTTTGAATATCATTTTTCTTGAAGAAAAAGTACAAATTAGTAGAAAAACTACATTTAGTTATAAAATTAACATTATTTACTTTTACAAGTTTGAAACCCAAATTTGGATCGAATTGTTTACAAATCACGGTAACATTGTGGTTTGTCTTGGTAACGCAGTGGTATTTAAAGTTTTAAAGCTGATTTTTGGTAATAAACTATTAAGAATATTTAATTGAAATTAATTTTTCTGTGATTTAAATTCATAGGAGACTTACGTTGTTCCTATAGTTTCAAATAGCAATATCAGAGAGCTTAATTATATGTAACAAATATAACTGAAATTTGCAGTAAAGTAACGCAGTTGTTTGGTTTTGATCACTTTCTGTTTAAAGTGTCATAAATATAGAAATATCATATCATTGGAAATGTTATTTTTTAATAGATAACTATTCTATGTCAACTAAAATATATGAAAATATATTGATAAAAATGTCCATATTTTTTTTTTTTTTCAAAATTCACTGTCCAAAGGGACAACTTTTTAGGCACTTAATAGTATTTTGGGCCACACATCTACCGAATTTTTATATAAAAACTGTTAAAAAATTAAGAAACTTGTATCAACGTTGTTCACTGTGACGTATGAGTAACATTTTTGTATAGGCTCTTAAATGATTTTCATAAAGGGTAAAAAGAATAAAGCTGAGCGACTAAGTGGTAATCCTGAGTGTCAAAAATTAAAACATGAAAATGTATGAAAGTTCACGTATAATACTTCATTTGAAAATAAAAATATAATATTTGTATATAAAATATTTCATTTTAAAGCGTTAAAAATAAAATTTCTTATATTTTTACTTGCGATATAGGTACTATAGGGCAAGTTTAGGATTCGTAAAAAAAATAGAACTCGGGATAACAATTTTACATGACATTACGATGATGGAGAATGCCAAAAATTGGGTCCGGCAATTCTGTCTGTCTGTCTCTATCTGGAGCTGCAGCCTAAACGAGTGAGGTGATTATCTTCAAACTTGGTAGTAAGCAGTTTTTGGTGATTCCCTAGAGGGGAAATTGAAATTTTTTTTATTACCAAAACTAACGGTACCTGCCATATAACGGAATTAGAAAAGTTAATTTTTTTCAAAAACGGCTCTAACGATTTTGATTAAAATTTGTGTATGTAGTACTACACATAATAACCAACTTTTAAAATAAATAAAATATTTTTTGTACCGTTATTAAGGGTACCTGTGATATAACGATTTTTTTCGTTTCTGAATATCTCGTACAACATTAACCCGATTTAAATGAAAATTTTTATACAAAAGTGTTTAAGTAAAGGTAATATTAAAATTTTACAACATTATCAAAAAACGCATTTTTGGATTTTTTAAAAATATTTCAAAATTTTTTTTTTGAAAAATCAATTTTTTGAAAACGGATCAATGAAAAATTTTGAAATGTAGTTTTTATGTCTAAATTAATTATTTCTTCAAAATGGCATACCAACTTTTTTTTTGAAAAATGTTAAACATTTTGTATACCTATATAAAAAATTATTTTTTTAAAAAACGGCTGAAACGATTTTCGAAATTTTTTTTTTCTAAAATATATTTTTATACAAGTAATAAAATGGCACACTTAGTTTTTTGTAAGAGATCATTTAAAGCGGTATTTAATTATTTATTTATTTTTGCACCACTTATGAAATTCCGTGCAAATATCAAATTTTAAATTTTCCCTTATTTATTAAGAGTAACTTTTACCATAAGAGCAAGTACGTGCGACCCCAGTCGTGCAATTTATTTTTTTTTTTTTGGTTTAGGTCCAAACAAAAGATGAATCAGTATTAATTTTGTTTGCTTGGACCCTTACTGCATTTCAATCGAAATAAATCCATAACAATTTGCTCAAAATAATGTTATTTTGTATACCTAGAGTGCTCTTAAAAACTTCAAGTTCAATTTTCTTTAATGCCTGCTTCCATGTAATAAAAATATTCAAAATCTAATTAAATACTCCAATGACAACTGTTAGTCCTTAAAGTCTCCCCTATATCCCCCCCATCAGGTATACTGGTGTATAACTAATTGAAATCCTGCCCCATTAACATCCACCACCCATCACAGTCAAGTTATTCACATTATACATACTACATACATATATATAAATTTAATTAAATCTTCCAGAAATAGCTTCATCGTATTTGTCTAGAGAGCTGACTGTGTGTCTGTTGCATTTTGTATATGTGTCCCAAATGTGCACATAAGTTTCCGACTCTTGTGAATCCCAATGGAATGCATTTAAATTTCTATACACAGTACACATACATAAATGTATTGTATTGTATGTCCTTACAAAATGAATATGAGCAATGAGTAGCATCCTATATAATGCCATCTGTTGGCTTTTTTGCCAGAATTCATGTTTTGGAATTAAAACTGCATAAATCGTTATTTTAATAAAAACATCCTGCAACAGGATAAAACTTTTTTGCAACACTAAAAATCGGAGATTTTTATAAAATTAGACATTTTTTTATTTCAACAAACCTCACATTAATTTGGTACTTATTGTTTTTTTGTGTTTACTGAACTTTTAATTGAGTGTGGAATATTAACACACGTTTACTTAGATTAATTTAACACCGACACAGATAACAATATAAAACTTTTCATGCTTTAGATCCAATTTATTCAAGCGGAAGCTATTAACAGAAGCTAAAGTGAAATTATTTCAGCGACGCCGACGGATCGACCTTCCTAAGAATGTTTTAACATATTTTCGTATAGGTATATGCTTCTTTTTCGGGTTGCAAAAGAAGCAGCATGTTTGGTTTTGGTTTATTTTAGTTAATTAGCACTCATTATGCAAATACAAAAGTTTGACTGTTATAAGAGTTTTCGGGTTAAAAATTTAATTTTTATGGTTTTGAAAGGATTATCACGAATTTAAGGAGTTTTATATTTTAAAACTATAAAACACACAATTTAAAATATGTATGCGTTATGTAAGCTTATTTTTTAAACTTCTTAACGGCAAAAGATATATGTATAGGTGCATTTTTTAAGGTCAGAGTAAAAGTTCTACTCTGAAACTTAATATCACCGCCATCGTCAGGAAGTGAATATGGGTTGAGCTGTTCACCTGCAGGTGAAAAAAGTCCTTAGATTTGGAGTAAATGTATAAGAGCTTATTATCGAATGCTTTCTCTATGTGGGTGCAGGGGCCTTCTTACAACTTTGTTTTGGGAATTTCATTCATTCAAAAAAATGTTTCAGGTATAGAACATTCCCTTTTCGTAAATATTGCAGATACAAAATTCTGTGCAATTATGTTGAATATAGGCAAGGCTACTGAACGCGCCTCTTTTATACACGGCCACCAAGTTAGACCTCCAAAAAACTTTTAGTGTTTGGATTATATGAATAGACCTTAAAGAGACCTTTGTTTTAATGATTCACTCGATAGACTATATTTTTTTTTTACAAGGGGTTCCCCTTGGATTGGTCAAAAGATATGAACGGAATGTAAATAAAATGCACGACTGGGGTCGCACGTACTTGCTCTTATGCTTTAAGTTACTCTAATGTTAAAGCTTTTTATTCAAGAAAATTAAGAAATTTTAAAATTTGACATTTTCAAGAAATTAAAAAAAAATAAAATCTTTTTTATAATTAATTAAATATCGTTTTAAATGATCTTTCACAAAAAACCAAGTATGCCAGTTTACTTCTTGTATAAAAGGGAATTTTTAGAAAAAAAAATAGAAAATCGTTAGAGCCGTTTTTTAAAAAAATAATTTTTTATATATAAAAATTTTTCAAAAAAAAAGTTGGTATACCATTTTGAAGTAATAATTTATTTACGCATAAAAACGAAATTTCAAAATTTTTCATAAACACGTTTTCAAAAAATTGATTTTTCAAAAAAAAATTTTGAAATATTTTTTAAAAATCCAAAAATGCACTTTTTGAAAATTTTCTAAAATTTTGATATCACCTTTATCTAAACGCTTTTGCATATAAATTTTCGGTGAAATCGGATTAATTTTGTACGAGATATTCAGAAACCAAAAAAACCGTTCTATGACAGGTACCGTTAATAACGGTAAAAAAAATATTTTTTTTATTTAGAAAGTTGGCTCTTATGTGTACTACTACACTCAAAAATTTTAATGAAAATCGTTAGAGCCGTTTTTGAAAAAAATTAACTTTTCTATTTCCGTTATATGACAGGTACCGTTAGTTTTGGTCCTAAAAAAAAAATTTCAATTTGTCCTCTAGGGAATCACCCAAAACTGTTAACTACCAAGTTTGAACAAAATCACTCGAATAGTTTAGGCTGTAGCTCGAGGTACATACAGACAGACAGACAGACGGACAGACAGACAGAATCGCCGGACCCACTTTTTTGGCATTCTCCATCATCGTAATGTCATGTAAAATTGTTATGTCAAGTTCGATTTTTTTTACGAATCCTAAACTTGCCCTATAGTACCTATATCGCAAGTAAAAACAAAAAAATGACCCTGAAATTAGCCCACAGCCGACAAGCCACAATTTTGGCAGCTTATATTATTTCAGACAAATGAAGGTTAGGTTAGGTTAGGTAGAAATGGCTGTCAGGAAAACAACTGACACACTTAGACCATTTATTGGTCCGTTGTGATACCATGATTTTGTGAGGAAATTCCTCACTAATTAAACCAGTTGGAGCTTTTAATAAAGCGGTGAAGGTTGAAGATGTCAGTATTGATTAGTTCACTGGTATCTTCTAAGAAATATTTTTCCAGGTATTTTTTACGTCTACTGGAAAGCGCAGGACATGAGCAGAGAAGATGTTGGATTGTTTCTTCTTCTTCCTCATCAAGGCAACTTCTATAGAAGTCGTTAGAGATTACGCCAAGTCTTATGGCGTGTCTACCTATGAGACAGTGTCCTGTTATGACACCTATTACAGAGCTGATATGCAATCTGATTAGAGACAACAAATTTTTTGAACGTTTTGGATCTAGCCTAGGCCAGATCTGCTTGGTCGTTTGGCAAGTTATAATGTTTGACCATCGTATGTTTGTTGCCTCTATAGCTTCTTGCTTCAGCATGAGTTTGCACGTTGCGATTGGTATACCAATATTTGCCTTATTGGGTAAAATTGGTATTAGAGTTCCATTTCTGGCGAGTTCGTCTGCTTCACAGTTTCCCAGAATATCTCTGTGACCCGGCACCCAGAAAAGGTGAATGTTAAACTGTTCTGACATCTCCATGAGAGATGATCGACAGAAGCTAACGATTTAAGGGCGGCCTGGCTATCAGAGAAGATGCGGATATCCGATGTAGATATCACATCAAATGAAATAATTATAAATTTTAAAAATGTGGAAATGTTTTTCTAGTAAATGTGTCATTTTTCGAAAAAAAAAATATCGGCTATATGTAGATTTTTGGAATTAAAATAAAAGTTTGACAAGTTCTCCTGGGCAATGAAATTATCCAAATATCATGAAATTTGGTCAAAATACTTACAATACAATTCACCAAATGTTTGTTCTGTCACATTTTTTTATTCAGCCTACAACTTTTGGCAACTAATAAGAACCCTAAAATTGACTTTTTGCAAAAAATAAAAAATGAGTACTTAGAATTTTTAAATATCTACATTTGTCATTTTTTAGGTAATAGTTTTTTTTTTTTACATCTTTCATTCAAAGTTTGAAATTTTGAATTTTTGAAATTTTTGGTCAAATTATATCAAGCGCAAAATATTGATTTTTTTGCTTGTGGCAGAATCAAAAAAAAAAAATAATCTCATTTATTGTAGCTAGTAAATTGCTTATTTGTTGAGAAAACCAAAAAATTTTAGCTCGCATGGTTTTTGAGTTATTGAATTTTCCGCCAAAATAAGTCTAAAGTTAGCGGACAAAATCTGAAATGATTAAAAACAATAGGTTTGGCTGACCTCTTAATTTGTAGCTTTTTAAATGCTTTTCAATTCCACAAACTTGGTTTTTATAGCCTATACAGTTTTTTTGTTATTCAAAATTCCGCTAAATTAAGACTGCAGTTAGCGGACGAAAAAGGAAAATTATTATTTTCTTATTCCCAAAATTGAAGGGTAAATTTATTTTTTGCCAGTTTTGAAGCTTTTAAAAACAAAATTTGTGATGCAAGCTCTAGTTATGTAGCTCTATCATTTTTTAAAATATTCAAGGTTTGTTTAAAAAAGTTTTCACAATTATAGTTTATTTAATTACCTATCTACAGTATAAATTTCATTTATCTATCTATTAAAACAAAAAAAGTTATATACAATTGATTTTTCTTGTCGCTTTTACGTTGCATTTTGTTTCAAATCATTTCGATACTAAAGAAAATTTCACTTTTGTTAATGGTTCCAAATTATTTGGCAATGTTTTGGTGAAAGAATAAAAAAAAAACAATTATGAGAGGAGGAAGCAAAATACTGTTGCAAAGTAGGAAATTTTCGAAATTTCATAAGAACTGCATTTAATTGAAAACCTTAAGGATTTGGGAATTCTGAGACTCCTTAAGTTGGCCTATCAGCATATTTCGTTTGATCGATTACTTTTGGCACACCCTGTATAAACAGTGTTTTGACTGATGAAGTTCTTATCTCCAACTGAATGGAATATTTGCGAGTTTCCACCCAAAAAATATCCAACCAACATTCGTGTAAGCATAAAAACCTAGTTTTTACACTAATATTATTTTCACAAAAAATAAAAAAAATAGAATTGAATCAGAAAACTTTTGAAGCATCGAGTTACCCACAACAATTACATTGAGCATTGAGAAAACCTTGAATATATAAACTAACTTCCCCTATCGTCATATCTACACTTAACGACTTTCAACTATATTCACTATATACCAAAACTACCATCGTCCTTCCCGCACATTTATAACTACTGCAAAACTCAAAAACAATTTTCTGAAAATGAAAAACTTTATGCTTTCGTTCTCATCTATATACTCTGTTTAACTTAATTATTTAAGTCCCCAATCGTAAATGAGAAAATAAGGCAAAACTCGCGCTCGCAAAAACATGGCAAAACTTATTTGCAAAACTGTGTAGGAATTGTTATCTTGATACCAGAATAAACAACGGAAATGCATCTGCGAAATGTCCTGCTGATCCTGATTGTCATCCAAAAGTTCGAAGTTCAAACGATTTTTATCGAACAAAGAAAAGTTTCATTTGAGAATATGCGCGGTTTCCAGTTTCTTCAGTTTTTGTAAAATTGGGTTGAGAACAACAAGGACAAATTCTATTTAGGGTGGGGGGATTTTATTAATCTCATCGTGATAAAGAAATTAAGGACTTTTCTCAACTTAAATTTGTGTGGTATACAAGCGAGAGTATTTTGTAAATATCCTTCCTACCAGAAAGTTACCATCACCGAGAACCTACAAGAACAACAAGAACAAAAAAAAACTATGTACAATATAATTATTCATTTGAAGTTCGAAAGTTTACTCATGGTAACACATTAATTTTTGGTCATCAAGCTTAGAGGGTGGAAGAAATGAAGCTATTTTCTATTGTTATCCTTCAATTAATGTGTTTTTAAGCAAAAACAATGCCAAAGTTTTCGCCGATGCGATATTCAATGGTGGGGGTAAGGATGAGAAGAAAAAGCACCCAAAACAAGTCGCAAACCTCAAAAAAGGGAAAACAAATGAATGTGGTTTTGTTTTTGCTGCTTAGATCGGGAATCGTCTCATTTATCGCAAGAGAAACTGCTGATGTTGGTAATAATTGAATTGGAATTTGAAATACAAAAAAAAAAAAAAATTATGATGCCAAGGAGCTGTTTTAGCCAGGAAGGAATGTTTTTTTCTATAGTCGTTCGGTATGAAAATATGCTGGGTAGAACTTTTGTCGTTATACATTAGACCGTAACCAAATGCTATGGGAAGATTGAAATGATTCTTAAAGTTTCTTTTTTTGTCGACGAAGCACACACCCTTACGTTTTTGGCTGTCAAATAGTAGTTTGGTTGGTAATTTCCATTGGCAAGTTGAGTGGAAAATTTTATTTGAGTTTTAAATCAATTTGCAATAATTTACAATCATGAATAATAAATATTTCTTGGGTAGGTACTTTTGTGTGTGAAAGAGAACATGTTGCATTAGCAATTTTGTTGGTTAGAAAAAGCTGAAGTTTTTTTTTTTTTTTTTTTTTTTTTTTGAGAAAAAGTGGTCTTCAATATTAATCCAATTATTAGTTTGAATTATTGATGGTTTTTGTAAAACAACAAATTTTGGCTGTCTCCACCAAATTTACAGGCTAGATGGGACTGGGATCAACCGTATCATACAATTTGCTAGGGTAGATCACGATTCAGAAAATTTATTTTTGTAGAGAAAATAAGTTCCATAAAGAAAAAGGTTAAGGTCATTATGGTTGGTTGTTTGGTTGGTTGGTTTGCGTGGTTGGTTTGTTTGCGTGATTGGTTTGTTTGCGTGATTGGTTGGTTGGATGCTTGGTTATTTGGATGATTGGATGGTTGGTTGGTTGGTTGGTTGGTTGGTTGGTTGGTTGATTGGTTGGTTGGTTGGTTGGTTGGTTGATTGGTTGGTTGGTTGGTTGATTGGTTGATTGAGTGGTTGGTTGGTTGGTTAGTTGGTTGGTTGGTTGGTTGGTTCGTTGGTTGGTTGGTTGGTTGGTTAGTTGGTTGGTTGGTTGGTTGGTTGGTTGGTTGGTTGGTTGGTTGGTTGGTTGGTTGGTTGGTTGGTTGGTTGGTTGGTTGGTTGGTTGGTTGGTTGGTTGGCAGGATTTTTAAGTGACTAATATTTTTTCCAAAATATTTCAGACATCAAGGCTTTGCAAATATAAAAAAGGTTTATATAAACCTTGTTTTTTTTTTTGTTATGAAATGTAATTTTCAAATTGATTTTAACAAATATACACCTTTAACTGGCTTTTTCATTGGGCTAGAGCAAAGCATTAGTGTTACAAAACTATGCGAAGCTTCGCAAACTTATATTTTCCGTAGAAAATAGAGTTTTCAAGTTAATCTTAGCCACTTCATACATTAAACTAGTTTGTCTATTAGAAAAGAGCAAAGCATTAGTTTTGCGAAGCTTTGCGAAAGCTGGAAACCTAATTTTTTAGTTTGTCTATAGTCTATTAGAATAGAGCAAAGCATTAGTGTTGCGAAACTTTGTGAAAGTTGGAAAATTATTTTTTTTCCATAGGACGTCGTTTTTCAAGTTGATTTAAGCAAAAGTAAGCACTTTAAACTAGTCGTATCATTAGGATAGAGTTAAGCACAAGTGTTGCGAAATTTTGCGAAACTGTGAAGACTACTTTTTTCCAAAAGAAATCGAGTTTTCAAGTTAATTCAAGCAAATACCTACATTGCGAAACTCCGCAAGATATTTTTTTCCATAGAATTTTGAGTTATAAGTTCATATTAATCTAAATAAGTCAAATATTTTTAGAAATCATATTATTTTTCTGGAAAATTGCACTAATGTTAAACATAACTTAAAAAAATGTTCAAAAACGATTTGTCAATTTATATCTATGACCAACAATAATTTCAATCTTCTATCAACAAAATGTGAAAAAAAAATCCAACGTTTTCCAAACCAAGACCATTTTATTGTGCTTTTGCTATTGTCCATCGTACAAAAGCAAAACAACAATTTAATTCCATCAACCCACGTTAAGAGAACTCTTAAGCTGATCACTTCCACTTTGCCATTTATTCTCCTAAATCCCGATCCCCGAATGTGTGTCTTTGTCTTCCGTATACTTTTGTATATATGTAAGCAAATCCAATCTACATGCCTGGGAAAATTCTCCTATATTATAGTCTCTGTTCAATCTCTTTTTTATTTTGGAAGTTCAAATTAATTTTACAAAAGATTTTCTTCTTTCCGGACTGGGATAACAGATATATGCTACCGTATACCTACAACCGGAGAAAACAAGCTCGAGAAACAACTTTGCTTCCGTTCAGGTGACACAAATTGATTCGAAAACACAATCCTTTTGGCAGCACAATGTTCATTCAATATGCAAGGAAATGTGTCCGAGAGTTTACAAGTCCATGGACCTAGCAGCGTGGTCTTTATACCGAAATGAACAAGGACATTGATATACCCATCAAGCATCACCGCATGTGAAAAGGTGTACGTACATTCGCTCGTATAAAAACCGTATAGGTACCTTGTAGTTTTCTCTTCCTTAAGAGGATCTCGGAGTTTTATAAGGCAACAGGATGTTTGCAATAGTGAATTCGAGAAATGTACAATTGCACAAAGATTTTTGTAACTTCTAATTTGTCTTCAAAAGCGGCTGTATCCGTTCCTAGCTTTGGATATATAAAAGAATCAAGGTAGGTTTATAGAGAAATCGGGCGACTGAAAAACATCCATGTAACAAAATTTAAGTCGAAAACCTTTACATAGGTATGTTATATAGATGCCGTTGAAATGGTCACATCCTGGAGACCATTCCACACCACACCGCACAGCACTGTGCCGCATGCGAAACGTGCAATGAATTTTGAAAATATTTTCGTTCCGGTATTTTGTTGTGGACGAAAGTGGGCATTGATGGTCATGTGCATACGTGATGATTGTGGCACAAAACCATTGTAACCATGCAACGAGGGTAATAGTCCGTCCAAACCGGAGGTTTTTGAAATAACACAAAAAAAAATGGTATCTACCTATACATACCTATATGACAATGGACAGTTTTATAACATGCAACAGTAAACGGATTACTTGAATGTTGGAATTTTCTTTTTTTTTATTTTCGGTTCGAATCCATGCGAGAGAGAATGCTATAGAGAGAGAGAGAAGAAGCTTCCAGGTAAAATGCAAATGAAACGGTCAGCTTGCATAGTTCCGGCTATTGTCTTTATATAGAAAGCTGCGAAGACCAAATAACACCGCAACCGGCCACATCGCAAACCGGCTTACGGCAGGACTCATGGACTCCATTTTGTTTTAATTTGGATTTTGCCGTTATACTGTTACGGTATGGTGGTGGGGATATATGATGGTGGTTAAGGTGGTGGTGGATTTTAGAAAATTTCGTTTTCAAATTTTTGTGAAAGCAGAAAGTAGTTTAAGTTAACTTTTATATATCTATCTTCAGGTGTGTTGTATATGTTTTGGAATAGTATTTGGCTTGTTGGCTCAACAGGAAGCTGAATAACTAAAGTCAAAGTCATAGTAAGGGCAACAAGAAAGGAAATATAACAAAATGTGATGCAAAATGTCATTTTGTCGCTCTGTCACCAAGTCGCCATGTCGCAATGTCGCCATGTCGCAATGTCGTCATGTCACAATATCACTCCGACAAACAATTTTGGTTCTATAAAGCTTTACAGATGCAATTGTTGCTTCTGTAAAGCATTATAGAAGCAAAATTGTTTAACGGGGTGATATTGTGACATGTCGCAATATCACTATGTCGCAATGTTGCCATGTCACAATGTTGCCATGTCGCAATGTCGTAATGTCGCCATATCGTATTGTCGCCATGTTGCAATGTCGCCATGTGTCCATGTCACTACGTATGTAGCTATAAAAAAAATTAACTTATTTCCTTTTCTTGTAACATAAACTGTAAATGAAAAAGTCTTGCTGATTTTAAACCAAATATAAAGGAAGTTAATACACCATGCCAGTGTTTCCAACACAAGCGATTTACTTCCGTTCTTTTGGAAAACGAAAAGGAGATAGAAAATTTTGATCATAGATTATTCTGTGGTATCTGGTATAGAGTATTTTACCTTACCTACTATCTAGTTATATCTTGTAGAATAGGTAATTGTTTGAATAATGAACAAGAGATGAATATACACAGTGAATTTACTTTCAAAAGACAATCTTAAAATATACATCTTTGGTTCGGGTTCATAATAATATATACAAAAATGTCACCCTAGGAAGAATTTCTATTTCTCTTAGAATAAGGATAAGGCTTTGAAGGTAGGTTCCATTGAAATTTCTGTAAAATGAAAATGTTATCATTTACGCAACTCATCCTCAAAAGATAAGATACATAAGATCTTTGTTCCTGAGCTGAACAATTTTATATTTGAAATAGGTGTTTACTTCTGTAATTTATTTCCGTCAAGGAAAAAATACGGCAAGAAGAACCATCTTCTGCTAAAAATGGTTTTTTTTTGACGTGATAACGTCTTATAAATCGATGAACCATGGCAGCCACCACAAAAAAGTGACGCCATTTTCTCCCGTTCCACTCTCGCACTTTCGCAGTGCGGCAAAAATTTCAATTAAAAATAAACTATTAGAGATACAAAAATCTTCTATAGCTTATTTAAAAGATAATAACCTAAAGTTAAATACATTTGAAGGATTTTAAAAAATTTCATCTTTTAATAGAGTAAATAGGGGTAAAACAAAGTTTTAAAAAATTGGCTATTTTCTAAACGTGACAATGAGAGTTGAATTTTTTTTAATCAATAGGTAAATTTATTATAAGACTGACAATGGTATTGAAAAAATTCTAAAAAATTACAAAACCAAGCTATTAATGATTTTCTAAAACTAAAACATGAGGTAGACCTTTGACAAAGTAGTGATTATAGGTAGGGGATTTTTTTTGACAATTCGAAAAACGTCATTCAAAAGATAATAAAAAAAAGTTAGGGGTCTGATATGGATTTTTTCTTAAATCTCTGCGTTTCGAAATATGAGTTTTTGAAAAACACCTACTTATTTTGAGGTATTTTTGGGTGAGTTTTTATTTTTTTAAATTTTTTGTAGCATTCAAAAAATCTCAAGCTTAAAGAACATGTAGTCTATGACTGTGCGCATACATGAGCAAAAAATTAATATTTCAAAATGGTTTTTGACCGAATAACGGGAAAAACAAGTTTTTTTGTCCCAAGTTTTTTGACCTTTTTAACCGTTTTTTATTTTTATCTTTTTTTCTTCAACAGATAAATAAATGAAATGAAAAATATTTTGTAGTCACAATTTTGAGATAACGGTAAAATAAAGTTTTATTGAAGGTTTTATTTTTCAACAGGTTCTATCTTTTGATCTAAAGCAAATGCAAATTTGATTTAACTTTATTGAGCATCCAGATGATGTTACCTTTCATTTGGTATATCACAAATAACTGTACATTCACTACAAGCTACACAAGGTTAAATTAAAAAACTTGCGAAATACCTCAAAACACCTGTGGAGATCTGTTGATCATGAACAGCCACCAGTGTGGGAAGTACCGTAATCTCAGTTTGGAATTTCGACATGGTTGGCTTAAAAAAATTCTAACTATTTTTCTAGGCATCGCAGAAATAAGATTGAAACGTCATATGAAAGGTGAAATTATAAGCTTTTACATGACATAAAATTTTATATAGGTTGTCTAAAAAAAAATTGATTCAATAGCGTGAGAACATAAAATTATATTATATATTTTTTATAAAATTATATGTTTTTTTTTTTTTTATGAAAATTGATCGAGTTCAAAAAATTCTAGTTTTTTTTTGTAAATGCCTAATATACATGATCGATATATATATAGCTGAAGCAATAAGCTTTCAGGTGGTATAAAATTTATAATAGGTTGTTATATAAAAAAAAATGGATTTTTGGGTGATGGAAATGATTTTTTCACTTTTTTCATAAGAAATGATTGTTTTTAATAAATTCTTTTGGCGAATTGTAAAAATTTAAAAATGGTTTTATTATTTAGAAGAAATATTTGGCTTTTTAATGGTATAATTTTTTTTGTAAGCTTTTAAAATAATAAAATTCATATAATGAGAAAAGAAAAAAGTTATTTTTTTTAGCTTTTTCTTGTAAATTATTATTGTTTTAAATAAATAAACGCTTCAATTGACTCATTTTAAAATCACACAACCTGTTTTCTTACGACGTTATCACGTTAAATCATTGTCCGTAAGCCAGCTTTACAGACAACCTCTTTTTGTTTTCAAAGTCTTAATTTAGTCTAAAGAACTGTTTTTTGATATGGAACTAACTCGTAAAACATTGAATTAGTTTCGATAAATTTTTTTTTACAAAAATTCCTATTTAGGGCCGGTTTGTTGACACTCGATTATCTTTTAATCAAGGATTATTCCATACAAAAATCCTTGATTAAAAGATAATCGAGTGTGAACAAACCGGGGCTTAATATAGCAATGCAAAAATTAAGTTATTTTTTTTTTAGAAATATTTTCGATATATTGCTTTCATATGTTTATTAACTATTTACTCGAAATATATGTAGAAAGATTTTTGCTTAAATTTTTGTCCACAAAATCCTTCAGAAATTTCGGCTCTAGCTACCTTTATTTTTTTTTTTTTTTTCTACTAATCAAAAAACTATAAGCAATAAAAAAACTCTTGGAACTTTTGGAACTTCCACTGCATTTATGTCATCAAAAAAATTTCTCAAAGTCCTTGTTTATCTCAAAATGATCCTCTTTAACTTGGTATTTGAGTCACAGAGCTAGAAAAAAATTGAAGATCAATTATATATTTTATTTTTTTTTTATGCATTTGAATTGCTTTTATGACAATTTTCACAATCAAGGATCCATCATTTTATGCCATCACTAGTCTTTTAATTTATTAAAACTTATGAATGACAGGACTATTATATGAAAGATGGTCACTATGGCGAATGCGTAACATTTTTTTTCTACTGAAAACATAAAACGAACAATTAAAGTGTATAAATATAAAGGACCTTAGTAATATTTTCAAAAAAATTAGTTAGAAAATGTACTTTTAATTTTGTGTTTCTTAAACAAAGTCTATGTAACCACCTTCTTTAACCAACAATGCCAATTTAAAAATTGAAAACTAATGCTGCAAAGATATTATAGTTTTAAAACCCACAATATCTGTGCCGCATTAGTTTTCAACTTCTAATCTATTTCCGGTTACCACAAAAATCAATTCGTGTTTGAGGTCAATGCGTGGTTGATTTGGTCAAAATGGTGGTCTGCAAGTACTCGAATATTTTATTTCAGTTTTTTTTTTTAACTTTAACCAAACCAACACAGAAATATAATAATTGAAACAAATGCGTGTATTCCAAATTATTGTCGTGATATTTATTTCATTCGTATAAAACTAATGGTCCGGGCTTAGTTGGATTCACACGTACAAGCCAAATAAGTGTCTGGTCGATCAATTATAGTTTTGACACGCATATGCAAACCATATGGTGCAGGTGCATATAAACATACAAACATACCTACATTTATATGACATACACGAAACATATTATTGAAATTATTGGAATGGTTGATAATTAAAATGTATTTATCTAAATCTATTAGGATAATGTTGGATATGATGCGTGATGACACCGCGCGTCAAATGGTTATTTTGAATCAAAGTGTATAATGTACACATGGCGGCAGGTCTTAGTTGTATACTTATCACCTTAATGATGATAAAGTTTGATACAATTTATATTATAAATGTGGAAAACGGAAGGAAGACAGGCGGGTTAACAGGATGCATTTATATACGGGTACCAATCATTTTGCATGTATTTGTATAAGTGTAGGCAACTTCATACGATATAATAAAACACGTAGCGCATAATGTGAGGGATAAATTGAATTTATCGACGATACTTCGATTAATGTTGATGGGAATTTAATGAAGCGAATTGACACTTGCGTAGACCTAAAGGGGATATGTTTGTGTCATTTTGTATATTTATATGTATATATAATTTTAAATGGGACAACATCTGTGAGGTGATTTGTTAAATTGAATGGAAAATGCGGTTGCATTTGCAAATGCATGAAATTGATTGTTTTTTTTTTTTTGCGTTTTCTATTATCTACAATGCATTATGTGACATTTTCAAGCAAAATGAACCTAAACAGTATGGGGGCGTTGTTTTAAAGTTCTGCACTTGAAACTACCAAAGTTGTTTTTAATTTGGGAGTGAAATCTTCCTTATATCTGAATTTTAGTTTGTTATGCTTCAAGGTCGATATACTGAAATGCGTTCATAACTGGAAACAATGTTATAACATAAAACGATAAAGTGCTATGCCTTTCTCGATTTTTGTAACCCTTTTTCTGTGAAACAGAGATTAAAAATAACAGTTGACTTTTATTTTCATTCGGTATCCCACTGACTGATATTGAATATACCTACTTTATTTAGGTCTTGGTCTGACTTTTATTTAAAAAAAAATATTTTTTAGGTCTTTATTTGAGGTTTATTTTTTTATTTTAAAAATTTTTCTCATCGGTTGACTTTTTTTGTAAAAAATAAAACCAAAATAAACCAAAAGGGGTCAATATTATAAAAGTGCTCTTTTCTTTAGTTTTTTTTTATAAAAATCATATACATAATATAATGACAGTTGTTATGGATAAATACGATACCTTAAGACAAAAACAAAATGGGTAGTAAAAAATAGTAGGTACCTGCATACATATACATATGTAGACGAGAGTTGAAATGCGGCTTAAAGAAAGAATGCTGAAACTGCAAAAAAAAATAATAAAATACTACAGGGCTGCAAGTTCTGTTATATATATAAAAAATGTAATTAAATGTTGCGATTTTCTTACCCAATTTTGAATGCAAAAAGCACTTAAATGTAATCGAAAGTGTTAAAATAGGTGTGTTTTTTGTGTATCTATATAGATTTTGTGCAAAAAAACGACATCGGGATTTTTAAAATCTGTGCAAACGTTTGGCACCACTGTGCATATACACTTTGGCAGTAGTGGTATGGCCATTGCATTCATGTTGGATTCAAAAAAATTTTTTTTACAAAAAAAACCAAAAATCATTTGTATATTCTTAGCTTCATTTTAAGACCATGACCATTAACATTACTTGCGTCGTTCTTGTGTTATAAGCGTTTGAAGGTAGCCATATTGATTTTTTTTTCGATTTTTTAAAAATCAAACGTGGAAACTTTTTTATTTTTATTTCTAATTTTTCGAAAAAAACTTTGGTAATTTTATATATATATTTGTTCAACAATATAATCAGGATCCATTTAAGACTTTTATCTGAAAAGTGCATTGCTCATATCTCGAAATATTACCATTTCAATGCAACCATGTCAAACAAATTTTTGATTATTTTTTTCTATGAGAGCTTTTTTCAAACCTCATTTTTAGATATTGCTGAATGAACACAACAGTTAAACAACCTTCACACAACTGTTTTTATCGAGAGAAAGTAAAATCTGGATAATTACCTGGATTTTTCAAAAATCTATACAGATAAAGTTTTTGTTGTTTTTAACACGTAATTGTTTTAATTTCAAAAATCTCGATATAGTTTTTTTGCACAAAATCTATATAGATAAACAAAAAAACACACCTAATATAAGAAATTTGGATTAAAAACTAATTCAATATTATAACTTTATCCTGGAAAGAATTAAAATTAAATACTCCTCTTCTTTTTTTTTAATACCTACAAGAATATTAAATTTTAATAAAAGTCTGTTAAAAACGTACACGAAAATGGAAGCCATTTTGAAATAGAAATAAAAATAAAATTTCTTATGGCTGGTTAAAAGGTTATCGTTTCCTGAAAAAGTACCTAGGTATATAAACCAATTTTTCCCAGAAAAATGCATTTGGAACCTAATCCTTTTTCTGATAAAAAAATTTAATAGTAAAAATCTGATTTTGTACTTATTTAGAGGCACTTTGTGTATTTTCCATCTTTAATCGTAAATAAGATTTTACACCTTTTAAAATTCACCATCTTGAGCAGTTTCCAATACTGGCAAAACACGAACAATGCAACAAAATTGAATTTACTTAACTTCAACAAATAACGGATGTATATTACAGCGTAAATTTGTTAATACTGATTGTTAGCAACTAAAAGACTTTTATTTTATTTTTCTCAGCGATAAAAGTCACCAAAAGAATTTTATTTTTTTCTCTCAGTCTCAGCGATAAAAGTCACATGTTGACCAAAACCTAAAAAAAAAATTTAAATAAAAGTTTCCCACTGACGGAAACCAAAAATCACACTTTGTGAGTAAACCGGTTATCAAGGGATCGTAAATGAAAATCTCAATAAAAGTGTGTTATTTGAGAGACCAGCGAAAAGGTTGACTTTTACTTTCGATCTCTGCTGTGAAATAATGTCATTTATAGGTGACATTATTAAATATTAAATTCAATTCTTAGGATTAAAAAACTGACACAATTTCGGTTGACAAAGATGACTTTTTTTTATATTCTAGTGGTCAAAGTTTATAAGTATTGAAAATATAAGTCTGCATTCGTTAAAGAGATGGGCGCTCGAAATTAGGGCTTAAGTACATTGGTTCGAAAAGTGAAAAAGTACAAAAGTAACAATTCGCAAACGTACTTTTTTATAGTTTTTCCGAATGGAAAACATAAAAAATATATTCTGAAAATTTAGTTTTTTTTTTTGTCTAAGAAACAATATTTCTATACTCTTTTCACTAAAAAATTGCGCTAGTGAGAAAAAATAAAATGCACGACTGAGTCGCACGAACTTGCTCTTAGAGTTAAAGTTACTTGAATTTTTAAAACTTTTTATGTAGAAATTTGGAAAATGGTACCTACTATATAGGTAAAACAAATTTTTTTTTTAATAAAATTCGTTTTTTTTTAATTATAAAATAAAATCTGAAATCAAATTGCCCTCCAAAAAAAGTATGCAGCTTTGATTGATATATTAACATGCATTTTTAGAAAAAAAATTTTCAAAATCGTTAGAGCTGTTTTTTAAAAAACTCATTTTTTATAAATAATTTTTTGGAAAAAAAGTTTTAAAATAAAATTGGTATACCATTTTGTAGAAATCACTAATCAACATCTAAAAACAAAATTTCAAAAAAAATACAATCTCTCGTTTTCGAAAATTTGATTTTTCAAAAAAAAAATGTTTTAATTTTTTTAAAAATCCAAAAATTATTTTTTTCAAAATTTTATTATTGGCTTATATTCAAAGCTTTTGTATAAAAAATTTCGTTGAAATACAAAAAGCAGTTTTGCAGAAAATCCGATTTGAAAAAAGCGGTCCTATGGCAGGTACCGTTAATAATGATATCCAAAAATTTTTTTTTCTTGAAAAGATAGACCTTGTTTACAAACTAACATTTGAATTTTTTTAACAAAATCGTTATAGCCGTTTTCGTGAAATTAAACTTTTCCGAAATTTTTGTATGACAGGTACCGTTATTTTTGGTCAAAAATAAATAATTCCAAAAACTTCTCTGGAGAGTCGCCAAATAAGGCTACATACCAAGTTGGACATCAATCGGTCCATCCGTTTAGGCTGTTGCTTCGTTTACAGACAGACATACTGACAGACTGACAGACTGACAGACTGACAGACGACAGACTGACAGACTGACAGACTGACAGACAGACAGACAGACAGACAGACAGACAGACAGACAGACAGACAGACAGACGGACTTCTGGGACCCACTTTTTTGGCATTCTCTACCATCGTAATGTCATAGAAAAATGTTATCTCAACTTTTTTGTACCAATGCATAACTTGAAATATAGTAGGTACCTATATCGCAAGTAAAAATGGAGTTTTACAAATTGTGTTATTTTGCAAAAACAAGTAACTTTTTTTTATTGAAACAATTAAAGAAGGTATTTTGTCATTTGGTGAAAGTTATATTGCTTATTCAAAAATGCATTAGAAAATTATCAATTTTGATGTTTTTTAAGAAATAATTATTCAAAAATAGGGCCCAAAATGAAAAATCCGCTTAGACTATATTCCAATTTTATTCATTACCTATGAATTGACATAAATATAATATGTGTTTTCCACTTCAATTTCTCACAAACTATGTAAGAAAAAAGTAGTTTTGGTTGGACAATTTTGCAAAAACTGTTACTGAAATATTAAAATAAGGTATGAACAAAATTTAAAAAAAATGGCTAGGCTATATTTTAGATTGAATGTCAAGTGTTGTGTGGGAATTTTTTATTTGCAATAAATTTTTTTTTTAGGTAATGCAAATATTTTCAGTTGCAATAAATATTTTTTTTAAATGCATTTTTAATGTATTTTTTTTTTTTTTTAATTTGTAATGGAAAACAAATGCATTAAACAAAAATTTTTTTTTAACAACCCTCAGCCAAATACACAAGTAAGGTTTTCCATTAGTATTTTTCCAAAAACCTAGTCGTTATAGAATTCTCTTTGTCTACCTTAGTTTTTCCATGGAAACCTGAATTTAGAGAAAAACCTTATATTTGTCGAAATAATGAAAAACTCCTCAACTAAGAAAATAATACAATTATTTCTAATTACCAAGTAGAACACAAAACAAGAAAGGAAACTTTTCGTCTATTAGCTTAAAATAATTTCAAAATAAGTTGTCCTTCTACTTTTAGTCTTGAAACACAGTGCATTTAATCTTCTTTTATTATTTTGTTGAAGTTTATTTCTCTGCAGCTCCAAAAATAGTGACAGTTTTTCTATAAGTAGATACCAACTTAAATAAAATATTCGTATAGTTCTTCTCCCAAATTTGATGTGATTCGTCAAGATGCTTGCATCTCAATCTAATACACTTAAAGTGTTGTATCTGTGTATAATATAAATTGTCCCAAAAAAACTGCCACAAAGACTAAATACAAAAACGGTCCAAGAAGAATGTTCAAATAGTTTTTAATTAATTTACACTTTGCGTCTAACTTCTGGGCATAAACTATTTCTTAAAAAGCATTTCAGCATCATCAAC
Source organism: Episyrphus balteatus (assembly GCF_945859705.1). NCBI lineage: Eukaryota > Metazoa > Arthropoda > Insecta > Diptera > Syrphidae > Episyrphus > Episyrphus balteatus. The sequence continues at coordinate 37,869,530 of NC_079137.1, read as the reverse complement.
AAATGCGCGGCGTGATGCTATCTTTGAGTTAAAAACTTAAAAAAACAACAAAATAAAAATCCTTATTTTGTTGTTGGTTAGCACAAATGACATTCGAGAGGCATCAAAGCATCGGCGGAGTCCCAGAAGATAAGGGGGGAGGTACCATACCAACCCAACGTTGCGTTGTTGTGAGAAGACACAATCTATCTAAACACAGAGTAGTGGAACAATCGAGGCAAATATGCGTGGCATAAAGCAACAACAAGATGCAAAACAATTCCCTAGCGATAAATTAATTATATTTTGTGATGCGTTTCGTGTTGCATTAAAGCATTGGCAATGCTTTTGCCTTTGCTTTTGCTTTTCTTGTATAGAGCACATTTTCAAGGAAAAACATTATTCCTCTTTGTATTTTAAGTGAAATATTAGACTGAACGAATGCAACAAGGAAGATAAATAATTCTTTGCCGAATGGCAAAAGTGTCATGATTTGTGTGACAACTTGGAAATCTAGACGCCACCTGCTGAAGAGAAGAAGTGTTTTATATTTTTAATATACATTTTAAACATTACCAAGAAAAATGTTCAAAATAGTCTCGTAATTGTAACTCGTTGTAAGTACCAAGTAGGTCTAGTTTTTTCATCTATTTTTGGAAGTTCAAAAAAATTTTTTTTTCAAACAAAAATAAACAAAAAAAACATTAGATTTTAGTTGCCAAATTTTGTTGCTGTTACAATTTATGTTAAACGAAAGGTTTTGAGTTCAAATGAAGAAACAAAAAAATAATAAATATTCTGATCGAAATACAACAACATGGAGTAAGATGAAATACGTATTCGTTTGTAAGAAGGCAATTGGTCAATATTAATATTTAATTTTAATGATTTCAAAGGAAAAAATATTACTGAAATGCTTCCCAGTGAGAAGATATAAATGATGTGATAAATGCAAAGCCATTTTTTATAAAATCCAATTTTCGATTGAGTTGGAAATAATGAATCAGCTTGAAATATTGTAAATGCGCCGATTACGTATTGAATAAGTGATTACCTATAGGTACTGATTACCAATCCTGAATTTTGAAGTAGCAATTTGTTTGAACGAGAGGAACCACTTTATTTGCTTTTTTTTTTTAATCAAGAAAAATAACTACATATATTTTATTCCTTTCTTCTCTTCATATTCAGTATCAGTGTATCTAAAAATACTTCAAATTGTGTAATATTAGGTTTTAGAAATTGACCCTACGGTCCCGGTTGTGAACTATCGGCGGCCATATTCTATTCCATAAAAATATAAACGTTTAAATTCACAATTTATGTACAAAATTAAGATTTCTATAATATAATTTTCAGTAAGATTTATTTTAAGCTATTGCATAGTTTTTCTATGAGCTACAAAACTGATTTTAAGATAATTACTAAATGGGAGCGGGTCATAATTCTGCTTGTCAAAATTCTGTACGACAAAATTCTGTGGGGTCAAAATACTGTAATACCATAATTCTGTACGTCATTATACTGTAAATACAAAATTCTGTACGTCAAAATACTGTATCAACAAAATACTGACATGCAAAATTCTGTTTTGTAAAATTCTGTACGGCAAAATACTGTATATCAAAATTCTGAATTTTGATGTACAGAATTTTGAAATACAGTATTTTGACCAACCAGAATTTTGCTATACAGAATTTTGACTTTCAGAATTTTGTTCCTACAGCATACAGTATTTTGAATACAGAATTTTGCAACATACAGAATTTCGACCCCAACCCTTACTAAATGTTTATCGACAATGTGACGTGCCATTCTTTGGCGGAAACTCTGTAGCCTTGGATTTTTCACCAAAATAATATGTCTGAAGACAACATCTAAAATGATTTAAAACAACCTCCAAATTTGTAAAATTTGTAACTTTTCAAAGGCATTTCATTTCCACAAATTTGAGTTTTACAGCCACAAAAGTTTGTTTGCTATTCAAAATTCCGCTAAAATAAGACTGAAGTTAGCGGACCAAAATTGGAATGTTATTATTTTTGTTTATGTCCGAAATAATTGTAGCTAACTTAATGCTAATTTGTTGCGCCAAAAATAGTTTTTTTAGCTCCATAGAGTAAGTTTTTATTTCAACTTAAAATTTCAGAAGTGCACTACCGATTTGATCAGGCCAGTTGACACACTTTAAAAAAATAACTTTTTTAAGTTTTTTTCTTTTCGCAGTAATTGAAAACAAAGTTTTTGATTCAAACTCCAATTTTGTAGCTGAAACATATTTTTAAATATTCAAGGTTTTGTTAATAAAAGTAATCTAAAAAATGCGAAGTTCAAAATAAAATTTTCAAAAAATTTGAAATAACCTAGACTCAGATGAAACGCGAATTCCTCGTTTTGTAGCTGGATCAGTTTTCTGTTATTCAATATTGCGCTAATAAATAAATATAAATAAGACATCATATTGTAACGTTCCAAAAATTTGCATCTTAAAATGTTTGTCTTTTCTCGAAGTTGTGGAATTGCAAAACAAATTTTGTTGCGAAAAATTAATTTTGTAGCTCCCCTCAGTCATTTTCTATTCCAATTTGAAGTTTAAATTGAAATATTTTCAAACAGAAAGTCCTGAAAAAGGGCATGTTCAGGAAATATTAGGGATTTAGGCAACGTCATTTTCTGAACGGAAATAAAGGTGAATTGACTAAATTTGTTTGGATTTTTCATCATTGTGAAATATCGAAATTTACTTAAGATTTTTTACAGATCGCATGGGTCAGACACCAAATTTCACTATTCTTAAATAAACAAATAATATTAATTATAACCAATAAAGCACTTTTTATTCGTTTTTCAAACAAATAGATTTAATTTTGCTAACGTAATTCATTTATTAAAAATAATTATACATTTTTAAATAAAAATACAGGTCTACAAGGTTTTTGGTGCCGAGACTATGATATACTTTTCTATAGGTTTTCGGTGTGCTGAATTCGAATCTGAAGTCAGAAATATCCTATGAGCTCCCGTTTTTGAAATATTACCGTTAGAAGATGTAAAAAAAACTACTTTTGAGGTTATACTTTAATGTGAAGACATTTTTTTTAAATATAAATTATAACGGTTTCTATAAGAACTATATTCCTTCTTTCAAGATCTTTTTAAATCTCTTCGATATATTTTTTATTGTTCGAGATATCGTCAGTTGTTTAGGTTATTGTAATGTATCAAACAGATATCACGTTTTCATCTCCTTTTTGATAAAAACATACTTACTTCATTTTAAGATATCTCCGGCAGTAAACGAGATATTGCAAAGATTTAAACAGTTCTTGAAAGAAAGAAAATAGTTCTAATAGAAACCGTTATGAATTGTATTTAAAAAATATTCTTCAAATTAAGGCATAACATCAAAAGTGGTAAAAAAAAGGTTTTTTTTTTGCATTTTCTAACGGTAATATTTCCAAAACGGGAGCTGATAGGATATTTCTGACTTCAGATTCGAGTTCAACACACCCAAAACCTTCAGAAAAGTATATTTTGGTTCATATGGGGAAGATCTTGTTAACTCCAAAAAAGTCAAAAAACGACATCAAAAACCTATAGAAAAGTATATCATAGTCTCGGCACCAAAAAAAAAATTAAATTTTGTAGACCAGTGAATCAGCTGTCATGTTGACAAAAAAAACTTTCCTAAATGTTTAGGTAAAATTTTCTTGCTTAACTTTCCAGTCAGCTTTCCAATAAAATTACCTAAATTCAGTGGCGTATCTAGAAAAAAATTTGGGGGGGGCTGACAAATTTTTCAAAAATTTTTGATAAGGTAAATGTACTACAAATTTGTCTCTTTTTTATTCATCTTTGATCGAGAGAAAAGCGCAGTGCTGCGGTGCTGAAAGTCGTATAATAGCATTTTACTGCTCCCGACAACTTCGTACTACTGTCTCCTTTCACATTCAAAGTAGCTATTTTTCCAAGTTCTTGTATCCCAAACATTTTACACAAACAGCAAGGTGTTTAGTAATCTTAACCCATTTCCGGCTAACGTTGCGTTTTCGCTACGTCATGTTTGAAGGCTTCTGGAACCTAACTTATTATAATTAAAAATAAACTAAAAATAGGTTTTCAAAGATAGTTCAATTTATCTAATCGACCTGTTTTTGGATTCTTTTGTGAAAAAAATTTTTCGTGCTATTTTAGGACTTTTAAAATTTGAGCTCTTGAAAAATTTGAGGTAAAATTTTTGAACGCAATTTGTCATTTTGTTGTCAACAATTTTTTATTCTAGTGTATTTATATCTAGTTCATTTCTTCATAAAAGTATTCAAATAAAACTGATTTATATTCTATGTAAGAACATGGATGCAATTTTATTGGCAACTTTATTGGAAAAAAAAGCAGAATTTAAAAGAAAAAATAAGAAGTCACATTTTGAGAGACATATGAAATATGTAAGTGAAATGCAAAACATGGGCGATATTATTGCAAATTTTCAAAGAAAAATTTTCAAACATAAAGTGTAAAGCGAATGAGGTTGCAAACACAGAGGCATGGTATTTCATGCCTCATGTGTTTTATGTATTTTGTATTAAATTAACAACAAATAAACATTACAAAACAATAAAAATATATTTTGTCAAAAAATTGGAGATTCATTGAAAAAGATACCAAGTTCACGAGCAGAAACAAAGCGAATTGAATTCGGTCAGAAAATCAAAAGGATCGAAAAAATGTAGAACACCTAATTTCACTATCGGCAACGCAAGTGAATGCTCAAAAAGTGAAATGCAGAACTTAAAAGTCTCAAAAACTAATTTTCAATGAAATATTCTTTTGATGTTTAATCCAAAATTTATATTTTTTAATAATATGTTCCTTTTTTAATACAAATCAGAAGCACAAACTGGAATTTGCTTAAATAAACCATTAGTTATGTTGACCACTAAGATATTGAGATATAAAAAATTTGTATTTCCAATATCTTTGAGAAAAATATTATTTTTGAAAAAAAGTAATATACTCAAGACAATAAAATACGACGTGAAGCTTTGCAAAATTTAACGGTGATGTTATTCGACGTCAAAACAACAAACAAATTATTTGAAGAATTCTGAATTGGACTAAAATCCTGAAAATCACAAACCTCAACGTCAATTAAGGCACTTACTCAAACAAACACAAACAACCATTTAAGAATTTGGAGGGGGCTCGATCATTTGAGCTGCCTCTAAATCTTTACGATTTACGAAGAAGTTTCAGTTAATCATGTAGATTATGATGAAATCAGCTAAATAGTAACATGATTTTGGAGGCTGGGGGGGGGGGGGGGGGCTTGAGCCCCCTGAGCCCCCCCTCAAAACGCCACTGCCTAGATTGGAAGGATTTTTTTTGACAGTTGACCAATCAGAGAGCGAGAAATTACCTAAATATTTAGGCCCTAACGTTTCTGAACCTGCCCAAAGTGAGATGATTTGAATATTTTATTTTGTTTTTGGCACCTTAAATGCGGTGTAAGTTAAAGCAAATCCAGGTAATTGCAGTGTTGTAAAAATACCTATCAACTAAAAAAAAAATTAATTCGAGATTTAAAAAAAGAATGTACATATCTATATGCAACTGGAAAAATCTGCGTTAGTAAAAATGTTAGCGGAAAATTTTAAACGATTAAGTAAAATGCTAAAACCATTTTAGTAATTTACTAAGATAAAATTAAGTCTTCTGTCTGGCTTAATAATTTATTAAAATGGTTTTAGCAATACTATCTATACTAAATCAATAAAAATTTTGCGCCATTTATTGCAACTGAAAAAAATTTGTATTGCAACCGAAAAATATTTTCGCTAAAAAATATTATATTATATTTCTTACTTTTTAGTAATTAGTATTATTTAGTATTTATTTATTTATTCATCAATCAGACAAAAATATCTTACAGACTACTTGAAAATAACTTACATAAATAAAAATAAATATATATAGGTATGTACATAGTATTTTGCTTATTTCAAAAATTAATTATATAATGACGTTCTAGATTACATTTAAGGGTAGAACGATTACTATGAAAGTCAAAATCAAAAACACAAGAAATACGATTCGTCAAATTTCTTACAATTTTGAGCCCACACCTTGCATTAAATTCTTTTTCTCAATGCAGAAAATTTTTTATTTGCAATTTATTTCTTTTTTGTGCAAATATTTTTCAGTTGCAATAACATTTTTTTGTAATGCAATTTTTTTAATTTGCAATAAATATTTTTTGTTAATGCAAATATTTTTTATTTAATTTAAAGGATATTATAGAAACTATTAAATTCCTAAATAGCTACATGGGTACGCTGTTACTTCTAATAAACACCATTTTTCATTATTTTTTTTTTAAATAAACTCATAAGTTCATAAATTCAATTTTAAGTTTTCAAAATAAACTATCCAAAGATAAATATTTCTTAAAAATAAAACTCAAAACTATGTTCATTAGAATTTTGTTTCGGGTTTTTAATATTTTAGAAGTGGTGACAAACAGTTATTAAAATGAAAACATAGCAAACACTTTTTTGAGCGAAACATAGTAAACTCTTTCAATTTATAGTCTTATATTTCTTAGCCTACGGCTATGTAGGCTATGTAAACTAATTTTTGAGGTAAAATTTTGAAAAGTAGCAGAATTTTAAATGATACTTTTAATGAGATTTCTAAGTCTGCAAATGCAACCATCATATTATTATTTATTCATAAATAAAACATTTTATATTAAATCCCAGGCCCACAATCGTAATGAAGTCAAGATATTTTTATGGCATTCGGTTGAAGAATTTTCAGAAATCAGGGATGTTATATAAATGAAAAAAAAAAAACCCACAAAAGTACCATTTAATTTTCATTTTAGTAATAAGTACATTTTAGTAATAAGTATTATAAAAGGCTTAAATAAACAATAAGCAATAAAACAGAGCTTTCCGGAAACTCAATTTTTTCAGAAAGTTTTTAAACAAATACAGTTTGTTTAAATTAGTTGATCCAAAACCTGGGGTCGAATTACAGCATACGATTACGATCATTCGTTAACGTTTTTACTATTTGTGTCTCTATTTATTTAGTAGAAAAAGATAGGGACACATAGCAACCATACGTTAACGAACGTATGCCGTAATTCGACCCCTGATTAAAAAAATAAGTACATTTTAGATATGTATTAATTTGCTCTTCTCTATCACTTTTGAGCTCGCAAGAAACATCTAATTTTCGCACTCCAGTCACTCAAGTCTATTGAGCCATATAACAACCCTGCATTTAATTTAATTCTTTGCTTAAAGAACGTAACTAAAATATTGCATTTGGAAAATTTTGTGGCTAAAGGCATTTTGTGGCAAAATGTTCACAAAATGCTAAATAATATTCAAATAAATGAAATTCCTAATTGAAATTCCCACACTTGCAATTTTATTCTACACATACGAACAACCATATAGAAAGTTTATATTGGAGCATATGTGGCACACACAATCAACCAAAATGTCTGTTAGTACAGCAAAGCAATCTTCATTAAGATATTATTGAATTTATTTTATTAGCCTCAACATCCTTTGTGTTTATTAAATATCCTTGCGTATAGTTAGTTAGTTCCTTGAAGCAATCGATTTATTCATAAGCAATTTACCAACTGTCACGGTTTAATGCATTCAACAATTCCAATGGGGGGAAAGGACGAACGAAAAGGACCCTCATTTGTGGTGTGGCAATTTTGGAGACAATCCAATGGCACCATCCGCATCCTCCACAAATTTTATAGGCGTTTGCAGCACAATACGTACAATATATCTCTGTATTCTTGGTATATTGGCGCAGGGGGCGTATAAGAGGGTTGCGAGTTTTCAAGACGAACAAAGGATAATCATAAATTTTCGAAAACTATATTCGGTTTTGTTGTTGGTAGGTGCAGTTATATTGTAGGAGGATTGTATATTGATACAGCAAAGGTATGCTAATTGAATAGAATTGACCAGAAATCAGCTAGAATTTCAAATATCATTGTTACACACGCAAGTGCCTATACATTTACCACTATGCAAAATGGCAATTCTAGAATCTTATGTATTGGACAATAGCGAGCATGGAATTCAATATAAATTGCATGATGCGTTACGCATATCCTTTTCGGAAAATGCATTTTATTAACAAGATATTAATTATTCAGTGTTTTACTATTCTCATTTCGCACGGTCCCTTTATTCAAAGAAAGGATATATATTCCGGTGGCATATTCAGTGTGATAGATGAGTGGGTGTTGCGTGCAGGTGAAATTGTGAAATCTTTCATCCATTCATTTGTCAGAATATCGTTGATCAAATTTGAATTTTTGTTTAAGGAATTCCGAATGCACATTTTATGGAGATTTCAATTGGAATTCTATTAAAATGGAATGTAAATTTCTATATGTGTGTTGTTATGATAGCAAATATACTGATGCAAGGATAACTATATTAGGTGAGGTGGTTGTATGCATAGTAAGAAATTAAATTTATTTTGTGAATAAAACAAACTTTAAACTTTTTTACTCGATTTTTTTCAGAAAAAGTCTAAAATTTTATTTTACAGCCTTTCAGCGGACATGTCCCAGACATGTAACGGACGTGTCCCGGACATGTTCCGGACATGTTCCGGACATGTCCCGGACATGTCCCGGACATGTCCCGGACATGTCCCGGACATGTCCCGGACATGTCCCGGACATGTCCCGGACGTGTCCCGGACATGTCCCGGACGTGTCCCGGACGTGTCCCGGACATGTCCCGGACATGTCCTAGACATGTCCCGGACGTGTCCTGGACATTTCCCGGACGTGTCCCGGACATGTCCCGGACGTGTCCCGGACCTGTCCCGGACGTGTCCCGGACATGTCCCGGACGTTTCCCGGAGATGTCCCGGGCATGTCCCGGACGTCCTGGACGTGTCCCGGAGAATTCCCGGGCATGTCCCGGACGTGTCCCGGGAATTTTCCGAAATCAAATGAAATAGATTTGTACATCTAGGATATTTATACTAATCGCATATGTATATTTCCTGTTTCCTGTTTAAAACAAATATTAATAGAATGTCCCGGACATGTCCGGGACACGTCCGGGACATTTCCGGGACATATGATTTTCATGTTTTTTGAACTAAAAACATGTTTTAATGTTTTCGTGCCCAAAATCATGTTTTTTTTTGTCAATCCAAGAGAAAAAGCTTTATAATCCAACAATTTATAAACCAACAATCTTTTTCAATAGTTGAACTGTTATTTTTAATAAGTTATTCAATACCTCCATGAAGTATGTATACATGAAATTAACCATAACGGCCATATTATTTACTAGTTTTAAAAATACATCTGAATGTAAAATTGTCAAATGTCAAAAATAACTCCAAATCCAAAATAGTTATCCCGACTTTAACTATGAAAATAGTTAAAATAGTTAAAAATGACTTTTTTCTCGGATTTGGATTTATTTTTGACATTTCAATTTCCTTACATATAGATGTATTTTTTCAACTAGTGAATAATATGGTCGTAAATGAGTACAAATAATAAACTGATGTATGTTTTCAAGTTTTATTCCTGCCATTTTTGTAATTTAAGTTATAACTACAATGGCCACCCCGGACATGTCCCGGACGTATCCCGGACGTGTCCCGGACATGTCCCGGACATGTTCCAGACATGTCCCGGACATGCCCCGGACATGTCCCGGACGTGTCCCGGACGTGTCCCAGACATGTCCCGGACATGTCCCGGACATGTCAGGAACATTTCCCGGACATGTCCTGGACGTGTCCCGGAGATGTCCCGGACATGCCCCGGACAAGTTCCGGACATGTCCCGGACATGCCCCGGACATGTCCCGGACATGCCCCGGACATGTCCCGGACATGTTCCGGACATGTTCCGGACATGTCCCGGACATGTTCCGGACATGTTCCGGACATGTCCCGGACATGTTCCGGACATGTCCCGGACATGTCCCGGACGTGTCCCGGAGATGTCCCGGGCATGTCCCGGACGTGTCCCAGACATGTCCCGGACATGTCAGGAACATTTCCCGGACATGTCCTGGACGTGTCCCGGAGATGTCCCGGGCATGTCCCGGGCTTGTCCCGGGAATTTTTCGAAATCAAATGAAATAGATTTGTACATCTAGGATATTTATACTAATCGCATATGTATATTTCCTGTTTCCTGTATAAAACAAATATGTTTTAATGTTTTCGTGCCCAAAATCATGTTTTTTTTTGTCAATCTAAGATAAAAAGTTTTATAATCCAACAATTTTGTAATTAAAGTTATAACTACAATGGCCACCCCGGATATGTCCCGGACTTATCACGGACGTGTCCCGGACATGTCCTGGACGTGTCCCGGAGATGTCCCGGGCATGTCCCGGAGATGTCCCGGGCATGTCCCGGACGTGTCCCGGACGTGTCCCGGACGTGTCCCAGATATGTCCCGGACATGTCCCGGACGTGTCCCAGACATGTCCCGGACATGTCCCGGACGTGTCCCGGACGTGTCCCGGACATGTCCCGGACGTGCCCTGGACATGTCCCGGACGTCCTGGACATGTCCCGGACATGTACCGGACGTGTCCCGGACATGTCCCGGACGTGTCCCGGACGTGTCCCGGACATGTCCCGGACGTGTCCCGGACATGTCCCGGACGTGTCCCGGACATGTCCCGGACGTGTCCCGGACATGTCCTGGACGTGTCCCGTAGATGTCCCGGGCATGTCCCGGACGTGTCCCGGATTTATCCCGGACGTGTCCCAGACATGTCCCGGACATGTCCTGGACGTCTCCCGGACATGTCCCGGACATGTTCCATACATGTCCCGGACATGTTTCGGACATGTCCCGGAAGTGTCCCGGACGTGTCCTGGACATGTCCCGGACGTGTCCTGGACATGTCCCGGACGTGTCACTATCATAACGAGAAAAAAGTCATTTTTAACTATTTTCATAGTATCCCGGACATGTCCCAGACATGTCCCGGACGTGTCCCGGACATGTCCCGGACGTGTCACTATCATAACGAGAAAAAAGTCATTTTTAACTATTTTCATAGTTAAAATCGGGATAACTATTTTGGATTTGGAGTTATTTTTGACATTTGACAATTTTACATTCAGATATATTTTTTAAACTAGTGAATAATATGGCCGTAAGGTTAATTAATATTTGTTTAAAACAGGAAACAGGAAATATACATATGCGATTAGTATAAATACCCTAGATGTACAAATCTATTTCATTTCACGTCCCGGACATGTCCGGGACACGTCCGTGACATGTCCGGGACACGTCCGGGACATGTCCAGGACAAGTCCGGGACATGTCCGGGACACGTCCGGGACATGTCCGGAACATGTCCGGGACATGTCCGGAACATGTCCGGGACATGTCCGGAACATGTCCGGGACACGTCCGGGACACGTCCGGGACATGTCCGAAACATGTCCGGGACATGTATGGAACATGTCCGGGACACGTGCAGGACATGTCCGGGACATGTCTGGGACACGTCCGGGATACATTCGGGACACTTCCGGCACACGTCCGAAACATGTCCGAGACACGTCCGGGACACATCCGGGACAGGTCCGGGACACGTCCGGGACATGTCCAAGACACGTCCGGGACATGTCCGTGACACGTCCGGGACATGTCCGTGACACGTCCGGGACATGTCCGGGACACGTCCAGGACATGTCCGGGACACGTCCAGGACATGTCCGGAACACGTCCAGGACATGTCCGGAACATGTCCGGGACACGTCCGGGACACGTCCGGGACATGTCCGAAACATGTCCGGGACATGTATGGAACATGTCCGGGACATGTCCGGGACACGTCCAGGACATGTCCGGGACATGTCTGGGACACGTCCGGGATACATCCGGGACACGTCCGGGACATGTCCAAGACACGTCCGGGACATGTCCGTGACACGTCCGGGACATGTCCAGGACATGTCCGGGACATGTCCAGGACATGTCCGGGACATGTCTGGGACACGTCCGGGATACATATGGGACACGTCCGGGACATGTCCAAGACACGTCCGGGACATGTCAGTGACACGTCCGGGACATGTCCAGGACACGTGCGGGACACGTCCGGGACACGTCCGGGACACGTCCGGGACATGTCCGAAACATGTCCGGGACATGTATGGAACATGTCCGGGACATGTCCGGGAGACGTCCAGGACATGTCCGGGACATGTCTGGGACACGTCCGGGATACATCCGGGACACGTCCGGGACATGACCGGGACATCTACGGGACACGTCCAGGACATGTCCGGGACACGTCCGGGACATGTCCGGGACACGTCCGGGACATGTCCGGGACACGGCCGGGACATGTCCGGGACACGTCCGGGACATGTCCGGGACACGTCCGGGACACGTCCGGGACACGTCCGGGACATGTCCGGGACATGTCCAGGACATGAATATGCACACATGAAAATCATATGTCCCAGACGTGTCCCGGAAATGTCCCGGACATTCTATTAACATTTGTTTTAAACAGGAAACAGGAAATATATGTACATATGCGATTAGTATAAATATCCTAGATGTACAAATCTATTTCATTTGATTTCTTAAAATTCCCGGGACACGTCCGGGAAATGCCTGTTACATCTCCGGGACACGTCCGGGACATGTCCGGGACATCTCCGGGACATGCCCGGGACATCTCCGGGACACGTTCAGGACATGTCCGGGACACGTCCGGTACATCTCCGGGACATGCCCGGGACATCTCCGGGACACGTTCAGGACATGTCCGGGACACGTCCGGGACATGTCCGGGACACGTCCGGGACATGTCCGGGTAAAAAGTTTAAAAAATATATCTGAATGTAAAATTGTCAAATGTCAAAAATAACTCCAAATCCAAAATAGTTATCCCGATTTTAACTATGAAAATAGTTAAAAATGACTTTTTTCTCGTTATGATAGTGACATGTCCGGACATGTTCCGGACATGTCCCAGACATGTCCCAGACATGTCCCGGACGTGTCCCGGACATGTCCCGGGCATGTCCCGGACGTGTCCCGGACATGTCCCGGACGTGTCCCGGACGTGTCCCGGACATGTCCCGGACGTCTCCCGGACATGTCCTGGACGTCTCCCGGACATGTCCCGGACATGTTCCATACATGTCCCGGACATGTTTCGGACATGTCCCGGACGTGTCCCGGACGTGTCCCGCACGTGTCCTGGACATGTCCCGGACGTGTCACTGACATGTCCCGGACGTGTCTTGGACATGTCCCGGACGTGTCCCAGATGTATCCCGGACGTGTCCCAGACATGTCCCGGACATGTCCTGGACATGTCCCGGACGTGTCACGGACATGTCCCGGACGTGTCTTGGACATGTCCCGGACGTGTCCCGGATGTATCCCGGACGTGTCCCAGACATGTCCCGGACATGTCCTGGACGTGTCCCGGACATGTCCCGGACATGTTCCATACATGTCCCGGACATGTTTCGGACATTTTTTTAACTATGAAAATAGTTAAAAATGACTTTTTTCTCGTTATGATAGTGACATGTCCGGACATGTTCCGGACATGTCCCAGACATGTCCCAGACATGTCCCGGACGTGTCCCGGACATGTCCTGGACGTGTCCCGGACATGTCCCGGACATGTTCCATACATGTCCCGGACATGTTTCGGACATTTTTTTAACTATGAAAATAGTTAAAAATGACTTTTTTCTCGTTATGATAGTGACATGTCCGGACATGTTCCGGACATGTCCCAGACATGTCCCGGACGTGTCCCGGACATGTCCCGTGCATGTCCCGGACGTGTCCCGGACATGTCCCGGACATGTCCCGGACGTGTCCCGGACATGTCCCGGACGTGTCCCGGACGTGTCCCGGACATGTCCCGGACGTGTCCCGGACATGTCCCGGACGTGTCCCGGACATGTCCCGGACGTGTCCCGGACATGTCATGGACATGTCCCGGACGTGTCCCGGACATGTCCCGGACGTGTCCCGGACGTGTCCCGGACATGTCTCGGACGTGTCCCGGACTTGTCCCAAACATGTCCCGGAAGTGTCCCGGACATGTCTCGGCCGTATCCCGGACTTGCCCCGGACGTGTCCCGGACTTGTCCCGGACTTGTCCCGGACTTGTCCCGGACATTTCCCAGACATTTCCCGAACGTGTCCAGGACGTGTCCCGGACATGTCCCGGACGTGTCCCGGACGTGTCCTGAACGTGTTCCGGACATGTCCTGAACGTGTCCGGGACATGTCCCGGACGTGTCCCGGACATGTCCCAGACGTATCCTGCACGAGTCTGGGACAGAAAATGCATTTTTTTCTGCAAGGGTAACCTTTGAATTTTTCCGAAATCAAATAAAATAGATTTGTACATCTAGGATATTTATACTAATCGCATATGTTATGTATATTTCCTGTTTCCTGTTTAAAACAAATATTAATAGAAATAACAGAGATCCTGTATGGCTTTTCTTAACTTAAACATTTCCGCAAGGAATATTATCAGTCATATAAATTTTATTCTCGTTCCTTGTCGAAAAGTTTCTTTCTCCCAATCAAACTTAAATCCCTTCAAAACAACTACTTTTTAAAGTCCCTTCAAGCTTTTTCTTGTTACGGACTGCCTTAGTTACTTGCTTAAATTCACTTCTTTAAGGAATTATGTTGCTCACTTGAAAACCATGGAAATATTTATGTTGACCCAGTTGCCTTCAAAACTTTGATCCCTAGCTCTTGACAATTTGCGACTTGACACTGCTTTCATTTGGAATTCAGAAACTGTTACTGGAACAAAAACAACAACAACAATATAATACAAAAATTATAATTTTACAAGTAACCAAGTCAAAGTTAAATAAACAAAAAAATACAAACTGAACGAACTTTTGACCTTGTCCTTTTTTGGGAAAGTTAAATTCAGAACATGAGTTCTGAATTTAAGTCTCTGCTGAATGCAAGAATAATGTGTGAGTCTTTTGGATAAGTGAATCGTAAACGTAAATTCGAAAGTAAAATTCAGATTTAGTTCATCCGGTGTCTGAGTATCTATCCCGCTTCAGGAGATTGTACACATACCAACATATACGATTCACAGGTTCCGTAAATCCTAAGTTGAAAAATAGCTGAGAGAAAAAAAAAAATTGTATGAAGGTATATCCGGATGCTTATGGGATGCGATTCTTGGATTTTAATGGCACATTTATAGATGGCTGACATAATATTCAATTTTTTATATATTAAAAAAAAAACACACAGATAGTAAGTAGGTATATAGGTTTGTTAAAGGAGTAAGGGAATAAGGATTATGGTTAATGTGCACTTTATGTGATATGTGGCAGATGGAGGAAAATGTAGTCAATTATGGAAGCGGATGTAAGTGGGATAAGGTTTACAGCTTCTGATTTATCGCTCGATTGCGTCATGTTTCAAAGATGCTGAATATGCGGCGCAATATTCTTGAGTTAGATGATAAAGCTGCTGGGATAAACTGCTATTATATTGATGAAGACAGCAAACACTAAATTGCGTCTTATTTCCTTGGAATGAGGCAAGGAGATAGGCGGAGATGAGTTTAATTTTCAACCGCTCAAACATTATAATAATATAAATTGTGGTGTGAGAGAGACATAGTGGATATGATACTCATAAATATCAGTCATATCCGCGGTGTGAACATAACACATTTATTTGCAAAAAAAAAATACATTTAATCACTCTGGTTAACGCCAACCCGAGTCGAACTTTATGTACGAATTTAGTACCCAAAGTACTTTATATAATCTATTTAAGCACTTTTCGTTTGAAAATAAACCTTAATATGAACTTTGTACACTTACTTAACTCATTATCTCCTGAGAAACCTTTATGACTGATAATTAACGACTTTTAAAACTGAAAACACTAGTTTAATCCTAAAAATTCTATTTGTGTCCTGAATTTTTAGACTTTACTATGTCCTTGAAATTCTCTTCAAGCTTGATAGATACTATTAAAACTCTTTAAGCTAGGTTGAGACTATTATAAAATACTAAACACTTTTTAAGTCCTAAATGTTCTCTTCTTAATTTG
The DNA here is from genome assembly GCF_945859705.1 of Episyrphus balteatus. Classification (NCBI taxonomy): domain Eukaryota; kingdom Metazoa; phylum Arthropoda; class Insecta; order Diptera; family Syrphidae; genus Episyrphus; species Episyrphus balteatus. Next base: position 37,853,416 of record NC_079137.1, on the reverse strand, counting down.
GGCTGAGACTTCAAAAACTCCAAATACTAGTTAAGTCCTAAAAATACAAGTTTAGACAAGCACGACCTTAGCCATTATCTCTTGCACTTTTCACATTGAAGGCCATTTGAAGTAGGTCATTCGTCGAGCACGGGTCAATGAGTGTTGTAGCGTGATTTCAATTTATTGAATACAAAAAAACGTATTTGAAAATAAAAACAAATTATAATAATTTTGTGAAAAAAAAAAACAGTGAAGAGTGTGAACAAACATTAATGTGTGAAATAAAATATAAAAAAAAATGTGAATGAAAAAAAAGTAAATATTGTGGTTAAAAACTTTTTTACTTGCAAGTAGGATATGCCTTAATCAAAACTAACATAACAATGATGGAAAAGTAATTTTCGTCGCGTAGGTCTGTCCATCGGTGTGTCAGTGCGTCGGGTCGGTCGTCTGTGCGTCGTCACATGAAGCCATATATGAAGCTTGAAATTTTTTTCGTAATTTCCAAAGTTGTTTTTTTTTTTTAAATATCTCACTCTAAAAGTGTACCATACAACATTTTTGAGTAATTGCAATTTAATACAGTAGTCCCTCGATAATGTGATCTACCGATAATGCGAATTTCTCTCATTGTCATCTCTATAATCTGAACTTTGAAATTTTTTTAGACTCTGTAATGTTAATTTCTTTTGTAAAAGCTTGTGTGATTTTTTCTTGTTCGTGCACGCAATTTTTTTTATAATCCTGGATAATGAACAATTGTTATTGGTGTAGATAAATCTTAAGAAATATTAAATTCGATGACTTTTCTTCGAAGTTTTGAAATGGAGTGCACTCGTAATTAATTTTATTTTTTGATTTTTTTATTTATCTTTGAAAATTTGTTCAATAAATGCTTAACCTGAGGTTCAAAAAAATATTTTGTGCTACATTCTTTGCTTATAAATATTGTTTTAATCAGTTAAATGAGAATTGGAAAAAGTTCCATTAATGTGAATTCCTCTAAAATACGAAAACGCCTTGTTTTAACTAGTTCACATTATCGAGATACTACTGTATTTTTGATCTGATATGATATATTTTTCTGATTTCATTGAAATTCCAATGGTAAGCAAACATTTATGTATTTATAAAATGCTCCTCAGCCGTGCATTTTATTTACAGCGATTCATTTATTTAACCTGAACATTAATTCTGTCTTAATTCGAATTTGTAGGACTTAGTAAGAATATTAAGATTCTAATGAAAACAAAAAAGCCTATAGAATATGATAATTAATAGAATAAATAGGACTTTATGAGTTTTTGTAGAAAATTTAGGTTTTAAACAGGTTTTAAACAGGCTTTAATGTAATTTTTTACTTGCTCTATAGGGCAAGTATTGGTTTCGTGTCAAAAAAAAATTTCGAGGTTTTAATCAAAACTAACATTACGATGATGGAGAAGTCCAAAAAAGTGGTTTTCGTCATGACGTCCGTCGGTCTGTGCGTCTGTGCGTCTGTGCGTCGGTGCGTCCATCTGTACAGGTAGCTACAGCCTAAACGGGTGAACGAATTTTCTTGAAATTTGGTATAGATGTTTTTTTCGTAATTTCCAAGGTTGGTTTTTTTTTGTTTTTTAATATCTCGCTTAGAACGTATACCTCCCATACAAAATTTTCGAGTTATTGCAATTTTCTCGAAAACGGCTCTAACGATTTTGATTAAATTTAACACACGTAATGCTGTATATAATTCTAACATAACTGCGTTTTTAGTTTTTCTCAAAAAATACGGATAGTGGAAATATGGTCTTTACAATTTTTTGAAGCGCGGATGTCGGCTCTTCCCGTACATCATTATGGAGTTATTGCAATTTTCTCAAAAATGGCTCTAATGATTTTGATAAAATTTTGGATACGTAACATTCAAAGTAATTGCAGTAAAACTGCATTTTTAGTTTTTCTCAAAAAAGTCAAGTCAAATAAAAAAAAATTATTTAACCAACATTTGGCCTCCAAGCTAGCTCTTCCCCTACATCAACCAAATTTCTTAAAAATTTATATACAGGCAGCTCTTATAATCTACAAGTAAGCTAACATAAAAGTGCTTTGAACTGCAAGAGCAAGTACGTGCGGCCCCAGTCGTGCATTTTATTTGGTCCTAAATAACTAACCAAAATGGGATTTTTTCCGATAACCGACTATTTGAGGTCTTAAGTAGAGGTTATTTTCTTTAGAAATTTAGTGATGTTTATGACCTAGTGAATCTAAACAAAGAATATTTAGGTAATATTTAGGCTTTAAATAGTGCCAAATGTTCGACTCGGGAATGCATACAATTGTATAAATGTTATTGGGTCAAAATCATGGAGGTGGGAAATTTCGATGATGGAATTCTTAAAAAACCAACTTTGTTTTATGATAAAAATTTCATGCTTAAATGTTCGCTTTAGCCATTATTTGTCGGTTCATAAACGGGCAGAGCACAAAAATGTGTATTTTTCAATTTACCGCAAAACCCCAAAAATTATTAGTAGGTACTAGAAAAATGTTCCTCAAAATGGTGGTGACCTATTCAAAACGACTTTAGAGGTCTAGAAATATTATCAATGTGAATGATATATTATTATATAAGACAGTAGGTCTTAAATAAATCAAATATAACTTTATTTCTTGGGGCAGAGACCGATTTCTTCAAAAAAAATGCTTTTATGCACGTCCGAAACACTTAATCCATAAGTAGTATTTTTTTCTTTTGTTTTTTTTTTGTAACTTTTACTGAGTGAAAATACACAAAAAATTCAAAATTATGAGTGTAAGACTATATTATTTATTCAGATTCTAATAGCGTTCCCGGAAATGACGTTTTGACCTTAATTTATTTTTATTTTTTATGTCACAAAGTAAAACGAAATACTTTTAAGGTTATTTAGTAGTGGCCCCGATTTTTGATCATAATATCACCAAAAAAATAAAATTTCAATCTAACTATACCCCAAAACAAGCGTTCCCGGACACTAAAACTAGCCTCTAACATATACTTTATATATTTATCCATAAAAATAGGTGTGTAATGATAAATCCATATAATATCATTTTTAAAAACTGCTTGCAGCACCATTTATACGGTAGATGATTTAAATATTGACACTTATTAATGCGTCATTTTTCTTGGGACAACTTTTATTAATGTATAAAAAATAACAAAATTTCATTATTTTTTTTGTAAGAGATGTACAAATGTGTTGTTATATGTGTATTTAAGCCATTTGATTTTAAGTTTTTGAGTTATGGACATGTCCGGGAACGCTTTTTTGGGTATATTAGATTCAATAAAAAAGAAATGGAAACTTTTCTAACCGAAACAAAGATATTCTTAGATGCGTGTCTACTATTTTAATTGGTAAATGAGAAAAAAGCTTTAAATAAAAGTTTATTTTGATTTAAAAAAAAATGGTTGGCCATCAAATTTTCCAAGTCCATGATTTTAACCCTATTATATCCGCATGTCCGCATAGCCAAACTTTACAAAATAATTTAAGTTAAAATTTATTAAAAGTTTAAAAAGAAATTTTATATTATTTTTTTTGTAGGTAGGTACTAATCGATTTTATATAACAAAATCCCACTATTGCTATAAAAGAAATATTTGTTGACCCATTTTATTAACGGTAGGTATCTATCTACTGTTTTTTACTTTCAGCAGGGCAAGATGTATTTAGGATTCGTAAAAAAATCGAATTTGACATTACATACATATCTCGATGATAGAGAATGCAAAAAAAAGAATTCAATAGAATGATTCAAAACAAAAATTTTTTTTTCATAAGTACCTATATCGAAAATGATGTTGGAAATGATGGAAAAAATCAGGGCAATTAGCTTCAAATTTGGTTTAGTTAAGGGTTTTCAGTGTTAACAATTTTAATGTAAAATATGCATACAATGAAGCAAATAAGATCTTTTGAAATAAAAAAAATATTTTGTGGACCGTTTTTAACGGTAGGCATAGCCGTATTTAATGGGGGGGTTACAGGGTTTAACCCCAGCCGAAATTTGATGAGAATTTGAACAAATAGCACGATCAATCTAGAAATTTTATCTAAGTTAATTTAAGTACAAAATTTTTTGATGCAGGAAGGTTCCTTTGATGGAGGAGAATATAAAACCACAGTTTTATACCAAAATTTTATATGGCGTATCCCCGAAAATTACCCCTAGGTAGTACGGAAAAAGTGATTTCAGTCGAATTTAATAAAATTGTAGTATGTTGTAGTTCATGTGAAGCTCATAACAACTCTCTATGGTGCAACCCCCTTGTCCCAAGTATAGCCCCTCCTTAGCCCTCTTCTTACCCCCTTTTTTACCCCATTTGTACCCTTTTAATGGGTTGAGTACGATAACTTAGGCGCCCAGAATTAATAACGGTTTTTTGAAGAGGAGTTCAATAAAATAATTTTTTTCTATAGAAGGGGTGATCTATCTCCCCCTCCTACCCTGTTTAGGTGGGAGGGGCAATTTTCTAAAAAAAAAAAATTTTAATTAAAAAATTATTAAAAAACAAGGGCAACACTTACAGCTATGAATGATACCATTTTCAAAAGCCAGAACTGCACAATTGATTCCAATTTATAAAACAAGTTATTTTAATGAATTGTTTTTGAAATAATTGATTTTTCAGTGTTCAGTGTTTTTTAAAAACTTTTTTTCCAATATTTTGACTTTAAAATCTATTATTTCAAAAACAATTCATTAAAACTTGATTTATAAATTAAAATAAAGTGTGCAGCTCTGGCTTTTGAAAATGGTATCATTCATAGCTGTAAGTGTTGCCGTTGTTTTTAATAATTTTTTAATTAAATTTTTTTTTTTTGAAAATTTCCCCTCCCACCTAAACGGGGGAGGTGGGGGGGAGATAGATCAATTCTTCTATAGAAAAATTATTGTATTGAACTCCTCTTCAAAAAACCGTTATCAATTCTAGGCGCCTAAGTTATCGTACTCAACCCATTTAAAGGGTACAAGTGGGGTAAGAAATGGGGTAAGAAGGGGGCTTAGGAGGGGCTATACTTGGGGCAAGGGGGTTGCATAAATAGAGAGTTGTTATGAGCTTCACATGAACTACAACATACTAAAATTTTATTGAATTCGACTGAAATCACTTTTTCCGTACTACCTAGGGATCAGGGGTCATTTTCGGGGATACGCCATATAAAATTTTGGTGTAAAACTGTGGTTTCATATTCTGCTTTATCAAAGGAACCTGACTGCCAGGGCTGCCAGAAATCATGATTTAGCATGATTTTCATGTTTTTTGAACTTAAATCATGTTTTAATGTTTTCGTGCCCAAAATCATGTTTTTTTTTTTAATCCAAGAGAAAAATCTTTATAATCTTTTTGTAAACCAACAATCTTTTTCACTAGATAGGGTCAATGTGGGTAAATGTAAACAATTTCATGTCTTTTTTTTCTTTCGACTTTAGATTTTTTTATGTTTTCACGGAACAACTTGAATGGTATCTTCAAATGCAAATATGAAATGATGGCAATTCTTCTTTAAAATATAAACAAATATTTCCCAAATTGTTTACATTACTGTCAAATATGGCATGTTTACAAATACCCCACCATGTTTGTGTTTTTTTTTGCAAATTCGGGGTAAATGTAAACGGTGGTTTAAAATTTAGAATTTCCTCTTTATCATATGGATAACAACTTGAAAAATGTTCAAGAAGGTATTTGACAAAAACTTTTTCAAATTCCAATAAAAGTTTTTGTTTTCTTCCTTTGATTCTTTATATAGGCGCCCAATATGCATCCTGAGCAGCTCTGAACGTCATATTTTTTGTTTTTTTTACGTCAAAGGCCGATTTTGCAACATCATCCACTGAAAATGATGGTATTGGCTACTTTAAAATGTGACTCCGCGGCACTTTAGCAGTAGTAATTGACTAAAAATATGTTATTTTTATTAAAACCAATAATTTCACCAAAAATGTATGTTTATATTTACCCCCAGAATACGTTGTTTACATTTACCCATTATGAAAAATATTCTGGGGTAAATGTAAACACATGCAAATCGACATTAATGTCCTGTATTTTAAAATTTGCCTGTATCACATAGAATCTACATCAAAATTAAAAACAAAAAAATATTTGCAAATTATACTGACTTTATTGAATCTATTAATTTTTCTGAAAGACTAACGACTTGTTTGGCACTTTAAAAAATTATCTTTCACGGAAAATACGCTCGTCGAATGAATTCTCTCTTGACAGCAATGAGCTTGACGTATAAGTTAAAAGATACATGCGTCCGCGATTTGTACTTATGTATGCATCAAATAGATTTAACTGAAGCTTGTTATGAGCCATGTTTTCATTTACCCCTGTTTACATTTACCCACATTGACCCTAGGCGGGTTATCATGAATAAAAATTTCCCTCGAAATGTTTCCCATGTTTTAAATATGGGAGCGAAAATGATCATAAAAAGTTTCCCTCGGAATTTATTGGTATCGGCAATCAATTTTCCAGGGGAATTTAGACATCATTTCTTACGATTTTTTGCTCCCTGGAAATAAATTCCGAGGGAGATTCAGGATCGCACAAAAAATTCCGAGTTAAAAAAATATTCCGAGGGAAACAAAATTCCCCTCGAGATTCACAATAGGGCCCAATAAGTCATTCAATACCTACATGAAGTATGTATATATGAAATTAACCTTGAATGAGTACAAATTATAAACTGATTTATGTTTTCAAGTTTTATTCCCGCCATTTTTGTAATTTAAGTTATAATTACAATGGCCACCTTTTGAAAAAAAGTGGGTAAATTACAAAAGCAAATAATTATTTTTTCCTTCAAAGGGCAATTTTTTCCGAAAAAAAAACTATAAACGTTTTGAAGCCAAGATCTAAGAATTCTCCATCATAAAATGAGTTTGATAATTTTCACTTTAAGAATTTTTGCAAAAAGTACCCTGTGTAGTTATACCTCTGATACTTTATACTATTTTCTAAAATGAACTCGAAATAATTTGTTTTATTCCCCCCCTAGTCACGATGTGGTTGTTCATTTTCTTTCAAATTTTGCTTTTTTTTATAAATCATGTTTTTTGAACTGAAATCATGTTTTTTATCATGTTTTTTTTAAATTTCGAAATGGCAGTACTGCTGACTGCATCAAAAAATTTGTACTTAAATTAACTTTGATATATAGCGAAATTTTGCTAAAATACAACCCTAATAGGTACATACTTTTGATATACAGTTGTGTTCAAAATAATAGTAGTGCCTGCAACAAAATAACATTTTTTATATTTACGGTGCTTCTATGGTTAAAAATTTAATTTCTTTGATGCCAAAGTTTGTAACGGTCAATTACTAAGAAATGTATCGTAGTTTTAAAATGAAAAAGAAGGTGACAAATAGTTTTTCATTGACCTTTTGTTGTTCTTTCTAATTTGACCTGTTCAAAATAATAGTAGTTAAAGTTATTTTTGAAGAATTTAAAAGCGGTTTATAACTTAGAATATTTATTTTTGGTTTAAAAGTAAGTACTCATATAATTTGAACAATTTTTCAACAAAAAACGATTTGTTTCGGTTTTAATCTATTTAAAGTTCGAAGAGCAAAACACTGCAGTTCGGATAACGGAAACTTATACGAAAGCTGCTTGAAGAAGAGAAAATCTACTTGGAAATTCAAGGTTATAATAGGATGCTCCCCTACAATGGTAGCCAATGCAATAAACTTAACGAAAGACCCGAAACGCGCGGTAGAAAAAGAAAAAAGACCGTCGTAGATGACAGGCGTATTGTCCAGATGAGCAAAGTTGAGCCTTCTGCATCGTCGTTTCAAATCCAGAAGGCTTTAAGCCTGGATTGCAGTGCAGTAAACATTCGGAGGCGACTGTTGGAGACTAATTTGTACGCTTGAAGTCCACGAAAAGTTCCGTTGTTAACTAAGAAATGTGTTAAAATACTAAAATTTTCGACCCTCCATGTTTAACTGTTTTCGTAGTATACTTTGCAACATATTCCGTATTGGTTGGACGTCGGACGTATTATGGAGATCCACTACCACCAAAGAGGACAAATTTGCTCTCATCAGTAAACAATATGTTACGCCATAACTTTCGCTGGCCAGTTTATGTGGTTTTTTACAAACTGGATACGCTTTCTAACATGTTTTGCGGAACTTTTCGTGGACTTCAAGCGTACAAATTAGTCTCCAACAGTCGCCTCCGAATGTTTACTGCACTGCAATCCAGGCTTAAAGCCTTCTGGATTTGAAACGACGATGCAGAAGGCTCAACTTTGCTCATCTGGACAATACGCCTGTCATCTACGACGGTCTTTTTTCTTTTTCTACCGCGCGTTTCGGGTCTTTCGTTGACTTTATTGCATTGGCTACCATTGTAGAGGAGCATCCTAATATAAACTTGAATTTCCAAGTAGGTTTTCCCTTCTTCAAGCAGCTTTCGTATAAGTTTCCGTTATCCGAACTGCAGTGTTTTGCTCTTCGAACTTTAAATAGATTAAAACCGAAACAAATCGTTTTTTGTTGAAAAATTGTTCAAATTATATGAGTACTTACTTTTAAACCAAAAATAAATATTCTAAGTTATAAACCGCTTTTAAATTCTTCAAAAATAACTTTAACTACTATTATTTTGAACAGGTCAAATTAGAAAGAACAACCAAAGGTCAATGAAAAACTATTTGTCACCTTCTTTTTCATTTTAAAACTACGATACATTTCTTAGTAATTGACCGTTACAAACTTTGGCATCAAAGAAATTAAATTTTTAACCATAGAAGCACCGTAAATATAACAAATGTTATTTTGTTGCAGGCACTACTATTATTTTGAACACAGCTGTATGTATCACAACAAAAACATTACTGTTAAAAAAAGAGCCAAGTTCTCCTATGTTGAAATTATGCTGGCACAAAAAGTACTGAGATGTAAAAGTGTACCAAGTTCTAAAGTTTGGGTTCAAATTCGTATCAATAAAATTTTGATTGTTTACTTGACAATTTTTCTTAATTATCGATTTTTAAAGTTATTTCAAAAATTGCCAAGTAAACAATCAAAATTTTATTGATACGAATTTGAACCCAAACTTTAGAACTTGGTACACTTTTACATCTCAGTACTTTTTGTGCCAGCATAATTTCAACATAGGAGAACTTGGCTCTTTTTTTAACAGTAATGTTTTTGTTGTGATTTCACTACTTTTTGCAAGGTATGGCTGTAGAATATAAAATCTCTATATTTGATGAAAATTCAGTGAAAATGGGTGGTTGCCACGCCCCCTGCCTGAAATTCTCAAACTTTAAATTTTTTCCTTTGTGTAAACTACCAGCTCCACCATTCTACCAAATTTCAAGATTCTACGACAATCAGAAGTGCTCTATAATAATTTATGAAAATTCAGCGGAAATGGGCGGTTGCCACGCCCCCTGGCTGAAATTCTCAAATTTTAAATTTATTCCTTTGTATAAACTATTAGCTCTACTATTCTACCAAATTTCAAGATTCTACGACAATCAGAAGTGCTCTATAATAATTTATGAAAATTCAGCGGAAATATGCGGTTGCCACGCCCCCTGGCTGAAATTCTCAAATTTTAATTTTTTTCCTTTGTATAAACTACCAGCTCTACCATTCTACCAAATTTCAAGATTCTACGACAATCAGAAGTGCTCTATAATAATTTATGAAAATTCAGCGGAAATGGGCGGTTGCCACGCCCCCTGGCTGAAATTCTCAAACTTTAAATTTTTTCCTTTGTGTAAACTACCAGCGCCACCATTCTACCAAATTTCAAGATTCTACGACAATCAGAAGTGCTCTATAATAATTTATGAAAATTCAGCAGAAATGGGCGGTTGCTACGCCCCCTGGCTGAAATTATCAAGTTTTAAATTTTTTCCTTTGTATTAACTACCAGCTCTACTATTCTACCAAATTTCAAGATTCTACGACATTCAGAAGTGCTCTATAATAATTTATGAAAATTCAGCGGAAATGGGCGGTTGCCACGCCCCCTGGCTGAAATTCTCAACTTTTAAATTTTTTCCTTTGTATTAACTACCAGCTCTACTATTCTACCAAATTTCAAGATTCTACGATAATCAGAAGTGCTCTATAATATATGATGAAAATTCAGCGGAAATGGGCGGATGCCACGCCCCCTGAATTGAAAATCTCAAATTTTCGATTTTTTCCTTTGTATACACCACAAGTCCTATCACCGTGTAAAATTTCAAGTTTCTACGATATCGGGAAGTTCTCCATAATTTTGATGATCTGTCAGTGAGTCAGTGAGTCAGTGAGTCAGTTACGGTTTTTGCGATTTTTGAAGCCCTATATCTCAGAAACTACTCATCGTAGGAGGCTGAAATTTTGTGAGGAGTTTGGTTTTTACGAGCTCAACAAATGTAGTGAGTTTGAAATTTCTAGCATCTTTGGTGTGGAAGTTAGAGGGGGGTCGAAAATGGCCTGAGTTGTTTCCTGTAAATAAGGGTGTAGTGCCAAAGTTGCTAGAGAACTTGGCTGGGCACTACCGTGCCCCTTGATATGCCGAACTTGATGGATTGCTTTTATATTTTAGTGATAAATCGAAAATTTTCAATTAAGTTTCAATTAAGTGGGAATCATAAGTCGTACACAAAAATGGATAGATAATTTAAATTGATTGTTTCTTCTTTTTAAGAAAGTATACAATTTGTTTTTGCTAAAAGAGCTCACTTTTGAAATAATACGACATAAACACAAAAACTATGCATTTTTTGTTTTTTCTTGGGAATGCCATTCTTAGGTATAGTTGTATGCTAAATAATTTTTTTGGTCGAATTCAGATTATTGACTTGTTAAAGCTAGATACTTATCACAAAAACTGATTATATTTGTACTTTCTATACCTATCTAATTGAATCTTAACTGGCGTAAAAGTAAAAAGCATTTTTGAAATATTTTGCTGAACTTCGGAACCAGGGGTTAAAAACTCGATTTTTCAAATTCAGACGTCATAAACAATTTATTTTACATTGACATTTAAAAAAAAATAATTATTTGAGGTGAATTGAGTTAATTATTTAGCCAAGGGTATGGACACTATAGAGGTGAAAAGACAAAATTTCAGCTGCTAAAGATTTATATTATCCTGTTCTGGGTGCAATTTAAATTTGTATCTTTTGAGAGTACATTTTTCATAATATATTATACATTTTTTATTAAGCCCAGAACGCAGCTAAAGAGAAACGAAAAATTAATTAAAAATCAAGAAAAAACAACAGAAAATAATTTTTAACACAAGATATAAATAAATTAAAAGTGAAAAAACACTGCTCTTGGAATCAGGAAAAATGCACAGGACAATGAAAAGTACCTAAGTGACAAATGAGTGAAATCTTTCCAATTTATGCCTAGAACTGCGAATGTAGGTACTAAATAACGAAAAGTATCTGATGGCTGTTAAAACCATTTATAAGATCTATTTTTTTTTTTATATGATATTTTACGAAATAGTTTTTTGTATAAGGTTTAGGAAGGTTTCTACAAAATTTTTTTGCTCGCTTACGCTGGTATGTAAAAATATATAGCTACGGCTATGACGGTAGGTACTTACCATAGAACCATTTTCTTGATGTTTGACTTTCCCGTCAACGACATGACCGATTTCAATAAAAAAAATTTGTATAAGAACGTTTTAGAAACTTTATTATTAAAATTAAGAAGAACTAAAAAAAATATTTTTGAATTTCTTGAAATACATATAGACCAGTGCCGATGCCTTCAAAAACATTAAAAAGTACAAAAAAATCATACTAGGATTAAACCCATTGGAAAAGGAGGGGAATATGATAAGAATGAAAGGAAAAATAAATTACGGGCGAGCCGAGTTCGGGAAGTGGGTGGGTTGAGTTTTTAATGGTAAAAAATGGTATATCTCGATTTCCGGCAAAACTACAAATCCTATAGAAAAAAGTTGTATGGCAAAGTTGTATGTAATAAAAAGATCTACAACTTTTGTATCAACAATTTTTTCACATAACCTCAAAATTTATGTGAAAAATTAAAAAAACCGAGTTTTTGGTTTTTTATTTTTATCTTTTTCAAAAAAAAAAATTTTTCTTACGAAATTTGGTGAAAACTTACCTTATTATGTCTCAAATACACTGTAATTTATTTGATTTAAAATATTAATTTGTTCACCTTATTTTGACTTAATACCAAAAAAACACCTTAATTTTCAATCGAAAATTCACGTGTCAAAATATCAGCTTTTTTCAAAAAGTCGGTGGTTATTTCGTTCGTTAAGATGTCTATTTGCTGATAGATTTTTTTTTACACCATCAGAAAATAGGCATTTTAACGAACGTCATGCTCACCGACTTTTTGAAAAAAGCTGATATTTTGACACGTGAATTTTCGATTGAAAATTACGGTGTTTTTTTGGTATTAAGTCAACAACAAATTAATATTTTAAATCAAATAAATTACAGTGTATTTGGGACATAATAAGGTAAGTTTTCACCAAATTTCGTAGAAAAGTTTTTGAAAAAGATAAAAATAAAAAACCAAAAACTCGGTTTTTTGAATTTTTCACATAAATTTTGAGGTTATGTGAAAAAATTGTTGGTACGAAAGCTGTAGATCTTTTTATTACCTACAACTTTGCGATACAATTTTTTTCTATAGGATTTGTAGTTTTGCCGGAAATCGAGATATACCATTTTTTACCATTAAAAACTCAACCCACCCACTTCCCGAACTCGGCTCGCCCGTAATTTATTTTTCCTTTAATTTTCATCATATTCACCTCCTTTTCCAATTGGTTTCATTCTACTATGATTTTTTTTGGTTTCAAAAATTATAGACCCTGGTCTAATAAATAAGTTCTGTTTTTTTTTTTTCTTTATACCGAGTTTTTGAATAAGATTGAAAACTTGTAAGTGCCGATTAATATTGCCTTTTTTATGGCGTTACAATTTTTATTTTTGGAAAAAATTGGTAGTTTTTTATAAAAAAATTGATGTTCTTGTATAACTTTAAAACAAATTTTATATTTAATTTTTTAAGTTTTTTTATTTTAAATTTCTTTAAAAATCCTAAAACTCTTATCATTTTACATAAAAGTAAGTGCGTGTTTTTTTTTTGTAGAAAAACACGCATTGTCTAATTTTAGTATTAAATAATTTTTTGTTATTTTGTTTCCGCATAAGAATAGTGACGAAAAAATGTAAAATTTTTGGAGATGGTCATGAGTATTACATTTATTCTCTTTATAACTTAAAAAGATTTGCGCATTTGGGAAACTTAGATTAGTACAAAAATTATAATACAATTTTTTTTTTTCGGAACCTTAATCGAGAAAAAATGTAATATTTACAACCATCTATGAAAATTTTACATTTTTTCGTTAATAACTTTTTATACGGAACCATTACAATTACGAAACATATACAAAAAATAGAGAATGAGTTTTTCTGCAAAACAAGGCAAAAAATCTTTTCTACAATAAACAGAAGCCAAGAACATCACAAAAACGCAAATGGCGGTAAAACCACGTTTCTTTGTAATTTATTTTGTTTTATATTTTTCTCAGTGTGGGTCATTATATGAAATATCAAATTAAAATCCTTACCAAATATTCTCAAATGATTCAGTTATACCTGTATTAAAAACTGAGATTTTTTCCAAAAATTGAACAAACCTTGAAAACTTCTGTTCTGCAAGAGGAAGAAGGGCGAAAACTGAGATTCAGATTCACTAATTTATAATAGAAACTACCTGCCTGATATTTTCAGCCTGTCCCTATTTTTTCCATTCGCTTCATAAAAAAAATATCTCCATTTACTGGACTAAAAAAAGTTTCAGTTCGATACGATATTTAAAAGAAGACGAAATTGATTTCAGGTATTTCGAAAACTCGCATTTTTCAATTAATTTCTGTTAATGTCCGCTTTAAAATTTTAATGTTCATATTAAACCTAACTCACTTTCCTCAAATCGTCCCTTTCTATTCAGGTTCAATCGCCAATGTTTTTATCTCCTAACTTCTATTATTTAAAAAAAAAATTAAATTCGGCATAACTATTAAGCATTAATAACATACAAAAATACAAAGTTTTACACTATATCAGAATCATAAAGGATAACACAAAAAAAAAATAAAAACCAGTAGTTTATTTAAATTTCCAGAGTAAGCTAATATGAATATTAATTACATCGATGGCAAAAGTAACATTTGATTGCAATTTTATTCTGTTTGTTAACTCTTTTTCTATATTTCTATCAATCGTAATTGTATGGTGCAGCTTTTCACATGGGAATCGTACTTTAGACAGACATGATGAAATTAATTAATACATGCAGATTGAACATCCCCTAAGGACAATAATAAACTCTGTATTTCGTGCGTTGGTGTGTTTGTGAATATTGTAAAAATTAAATTGAACTGGAAAGGTTTTTATTGTATAGTTCAAAAGCTAGTTAAAGCATTTAATTGAGCATGTTTATTAATTGTAAATTGAATACAATATATTTTTGACTAGAATCCTCATCCAGTGGATAGCCTTTATAAATATGTATGCGCGTATTGATGACCGATAAGCTAAGTATTCATTATATTGTTTTAGTTGACATTTTGAAACATTAAAACATTGTGTCATTTATTTAGAATTAATGATTCCAATGTGTTATTCTACAATTACAAATTAATTTCACTCAGTCAAGCTCTGATTCCTAATAATATGGATAAATATTTTATTTATTTGTTATTGGTTTTATATATGAATTATATATTCAAATTATTTAAATTTAAATAGGAATAAAGATTTTTGGTTCCGCACACCGATAATGACGATTTCTGTATAATGCTGCGGGACATATTTAATTGCAAATCGAACTTTTTTCCAAACATGAAAAATTAAATATAAAATTATTTTAATTACCAAATAGGTACACGTTACATACTCCATGTTGTTGAATGTTTTAAAATGAAATTAATTCATGATAAAAATAAATAAAATTATCCAATTTTTTTTTTTAATAAAGTATATTTAAGTTATGTTTAAATTTGACGCCCTGAAGCATTATTCAAGTACAATTATTTTTAGCCTCTCCGAATTGGCCACACTTTAGTAGGTTTAATATATCTACATAAATGTGTTATCGAAATAAAGTGAAATAAAATATATAGTTTAAAAAACTAAAAATAATTAAAACAAAAAAAATTAATTGACTTATAGGAAATGGTTAGATCAAAAAGCGTCGAGCACTTTGTTCAAACTTTATAAAAGTACAACGTACACGCAAAAAAATGCGCTTTACGCTTTTTGATCTAACCATTTTCTATAAGTCATTTAAATTATTTTATATTTTATAGTGCGTAATAAAAGCGTATTTTTAGATTTTATTACATTGTTAGTTAGTTAGTTAGTTAGTTAGTTAGTTAGTTAGTTAGTTAGTTAGTTAGTTAGTTAGTTAGTTAGTTAGTTAGTTAGTTAGTTAGTTAGTTAGTTAGTTAGTTAGTTAGTTAGTTAGTTAGTTAGTTAGTTAGTTAGTTAGTTAGTTAGTTAGTTAGTTAGTTAGTTAGTTAGTTAGTTAGTTAGTTAGTTAGTTAGTTAGTTAGTTAGTTAGTTAGTTAGTTAGTTAGTTAGTTAGTTAGTTAGTTAGTTAGTTAGTTAGTTAGTTAGTTAGTTAGTTAGTTAGTTAGTTAGTTAGTTAGTAAGTTACAAGCGAAGCTAATAAAAGCATACTAAAAAGCGAAGACTCAAGGTTTTCGAGTCATCGTGCTTGTTGAATCTCTAAATTTTTATTAGCATCTTCTGAGATTTTTGCAATAATAGGGAAACCGACCGAACAGCTCCGATTTTGATGGGTCTTTTATCTTCCATCGCTTAAGCGATAGACGCAATTTTCTCACAAATCGACTTCAAACACAAAAAAAAATATTTGAATATGAATTTAATATTTTAATACACATTTTTAAAAAGCTGGAAGCTAATTCCCATTTGTAAAACTAAAATTAGGTAAATTGAATGAGGCAAACTGAATGAAAAACTGGTCCATAAACTGAAAATTTAAAACGAAAAAAATTATTGAAAAAATTTTAACATGTCTTTAAAACAATAAATTTTTAGTCAAAAATTGTTTTTTTTTTTTAATAAATTTATACTTTATCAGAAATAGTTTGAAAAACAGTCATTTAAATCCAATATAAGTTCAAGTGACAGTCACTTAAATTTCAATTTTTTATTAAAATTTTTTTAAGACCATTTTTTTAAAAACTCTTCATTAAATTTATTTGATTTGATTTATTTTAACAGATAGAAAAAACTTCTAGCTTTTAAAAAATGTGTGTTTAAAATATTCTAGGTGTTGCCTTGTGTTAAATTTTTTTTTGTATTTGAAGTTAATTTTTGAAAAAAATGCATTAGTTGTATCGCCATAAAACCGTTTTCTTGATTTCTTATAAATGACTTAACTGATTCCAACGACAAATGTTTTAGTTACGTTAATATTATTTTTTTACAAAAAAAAAAACTTTATCTTTTATAGGACATGTAACAATTCTTAACCTATTCTATTACTAATTTCGTTTTTAAAAACAGTTTGACACATGAAATAATCATAGAAATATCCCCCAATTACAATTATTTATAACAACTCTCAAATTCGAAGAATAGCTATTTTCGTAGTGAAAGAAGCCTTAACCCTCTGTAGGCTCAACTCTTTTTTGCGAATTTGGTTTATACTTTTTCATGTCGCTAGAACTTTTTTTTGTCTGATTATTTTTTAGAGAATCATATATGAAATTGATGTAGAATTTTCCGAGGAATTCGAATATTGTATTCAAAATTCCAAAAAAATGTATTTTCACCCATATAAAGAGACTTTTTTGTGACCACTTTTTATTTTTGTCCTGCCAAATTCGCACCCGTTTGCCGACAGAGGGTTAAAAATGAAAGTTGAATAAACCCTTCCAAAGATAACTTCTAATAAAATTGTTGCTGAAAATTCATTACACTTTACCCAAAATCGTATACTTATTCAACTGAAATATTGCCCTAAGTCACTGGAAGTCATATTTTAACATTAAAAATTGTTCGTCCTCCTTAAGTTTAGAATAGCATAAGTTTTTGCCATTTTCTACCAAATATTATCTCAATTTTCTTCTTCTATTAAAACTTGGACCAGAGCCAATTTGTTTTCTGCATTTTTTTTTTCTTCTGTTGTTGTTGTTGGTAGTTTGTTGGTATATGTGTTAAATGGTACACCTGGCATGCAGTCGCATTTTTATAGCAATTAATCATCATAATGCACCATGTGGCTTTAATTATTCACAAACAGCAAGACCAACGCCTACGTTAGCTTCTGATTTATTCATGGGCTCACCTCTGTTGCTCCCTGTTGATCCTTTTTCAGCAATACCTACCCGACCCGACCACCCTCGGGGGAGAAGAGGGGTGGGCCTAGGATAGGCAAAAACAGTTTAAACATCGACAAATGTGCGAATTGCCATAAAAATTGCAACACCAACACTATTATCCTGGAGGTGCTGTGTGTTGTATACTCTGTGTATGGATTCCGCAATTCGAATGTTGGGGGTTGGGGGGTGCTAGAGGGTTGGATGCAATGCAAACATCTGCTGGTAATATCCTTCAAGTGGTATAGATATTCCAATGGAATGCACTCTTGCATCAGCTAAAGCTATATACCTTTATTGGAAGGAATGGATATGGATAAGGCTATATTAAGGCTGTGGCTTGAAATGGAACCACCTGCCGAACTTAAGTGGGAAGGCTATGCTGTTATAGTCCAGACAGGACCAACAACTAACCATATACGACCGGAACTATTTCCTATTTGGGTATCTTAATTAATATTCAGATGAAGTTCACGTTTCTGTTGAAGCAGTATTCCTGGTGGCAGGGTGGGAGTCTTCCGCTCCCGGTAACCCTGCGTATCTGTATCCTTCTAAATCTACGGGATTCCATTGCGTGCAAGATTGTAAGCACATTTGTAAGCTTCCTCGCAATTTCTCAATATATTTGTATGTGTGTGGTGACCTACATTTGTGTTGTGTGTAGAATTTCATTTATCTACATTGTATGGTATGTATGAAATGAAGTAAGTTTGTCGGTTTGGTTACTATTGAGACTCGAACTGTGTGTGCTATGCGAGACAAAATATCCCCCAAAGGCATCAGTAGGGTGTCCTGTCCATTGGTTGTAATTGATGTGCTTCGTTTTAATTGAACACCTAAAATCGCTTGGATGCATATTTATGTAAGCGGTGATAGCGTTGGTGAAGGTGGAAGGTGGCTGTGTGAGTTGGGATAGAAGTGGTTATATCTTATATGGTTGAGGTGGATGAGTTCTTAAATGGAAACGCAATGTTTTGAGGCGAAGACAGTAGGGGTAGAAAATATTCAGACATTTCTGTAGAACACACGTTAGTATTATTTAAAATTGAATCGAATGTATTTGCTCGTACAGTAAGAATTGCTAAGTAGTACAGGTAAAATAGGAAATAAAATCAAGAAATAAAATCAAGAAATAAAAAAAAAAATTTTACACTCATAAAACTTGGCAAAAAGTTTGCTCTTGGGATAAGAACCAAGGACAAAAAAAGTCTATAAAAAAAAGTTGGGTGGAAGGGTGTTTTTTCGCGGACAAAAGGAAGGAGGTGAAGATCAAAAATATACTGAAAAAAATTGTTAGTCGAATATCATCATATGACACATGTTTTCAAGGTATTTTTTGATGTTGAATCTAATGACATTAAAATAAAGTCAATACAATTGCTCTAAGAAAAGTTATTGCCGATTAAAAACAAGGGTGCTTGTTTTTTTTACTTCAACAGGTAATATATTACCAAAATCCATGTAAAAAACATGCTACACTGATGAAATTCAGGATGAAGGTTTTAGATAAAGCAAGGACAAAGGATTCATAAAGTTCTTAAAATTATTTTTGGTGAAAGGGTGTTTTTTTGATAAGTTAAGTTGTGTGTGAGAAAGGTATCATAACAGCTAACTTAAATTTTATTAGTTTTTAAAACTTGGTGAAAAAGTTTTGGTTGGTATAAGAATTATGAATCTATAAAAAGTAAAAAATTATCTTGAGTGAAAGGGTGTTTTTTTTTTAAGAAATGATGAAATTCGGAATTAGTACCACAAAAACTGGGAAAAAATTGTTACACCAATGAAAAAATGGTAAAAATGTTTCATTTATAACAGAAACCAAGAAAGAACCCAAAAAGTCTATACAAATATTTTAGGTTAAAGGGTGTTTCTTTTTTTTTTGGGAAAAAAGGAAAAATCCAATAAAATCAATGGTATAAAAGGTACCCTCACAAAATTCAATAAATATGTTCTCTTTTTCATGGGGATTACGAATAAAAGAAATCTATAAAATTTTTTCATATAAAAGGGTGTTTTTTTAGGTGTAGAGAAAATATGGGTATATTTGGAAAAGTGTGCAATACTAGAGTAGTACTAGTGGTACCCTATTGAAATTCAGGAATTATGTTACTTTTGAGATAAGAAACAAGAATCTAAAGTGTCTATAAAAATTTAACGGTTAAAAGGGTGTTTTTTTGAGTGAAAACAAAAATGATGGATCACCCTAATGAAATTTGGTGAAAACGTTGAATTTGGGAATGAAAGCAAGAATAAAGAGTTTTTATAAAAATAAAACGCACGACTGGGTCGCAGGAACTTGCTCTTAGAGTTCAAGTTGCTTAAGTTTTTAAGACTTTTTATATAGAAACTTGGAAAATGTAGGTATATAAAAACAAAAAAAAAAAAACAAATAAAAACAAATTAAAAAAAAAAAATAAAATTCATTTTTCAAAAAATGTATCTGAAATCAAATCGCCCCACAAAACAAGTATACGCAGTTTTATTTGATATATTAAGGTGCATTTTTAGAAAAAAAAATTTTTTAAAATCGTTTGAGCCGTTTTTTAAAAAACTAATTTTTTATAAATAATTTTTTGAAAAAAAAGTTTTAAAATAAAATTTGTATGCCATTTTGTAGAAATCACTAATCAACATCTAAAAACAAAATTTCAAAAAAAAAATCAATGTCCCGTTTTCGAAAATTTGATTTTTCAAAAAAAAAAATTTTCAAATTTTTTTTAAAAATCCAAAAATTATTTTTTTGTAAATTTTATTTTTGGCTTATATTCAAAGTTAATAAATGCACGTTCTACATGTGCACTGGGGCGTATACGTGCTATTTTTTTATTGACTTTTTTAAACCCCATATGGAAGAGCAGTCCTGGAGAAGACGATTGATCAAGCTAAGATCTACAATTTTACAATCCGAGGCTCATAAAATTTTTTTTTTGCATTTTATTAGTGCATGTTTTAGTGGTTAGAAGAATAACACACAGTTATAAAACGAATATTTCCTTTTAATTTCAGAATGCATTTAAAAAAAACTTCGAACATGATTTTTTGTTTTTAAAAAACGTAAATTATAACAGTTAACTTCTGGAAATTATTTTATGTAAAATAAACTGAGCTATAAATGTGACCAACATTTGTTATCTCTTTTTTTTCAAATGCAAGCAAAAACTCCCATTTTTTCAGCCTTTTACTGCTATCACAGACTTAGTGGACTGTCGATATTAAGGGTTCTTAAACCGGTTTTTCTACTTTTATAACAAACCTTATACATATATTTAAAAATCAGTCTTTTACAGTTTTATTCTCTATATTTGTATTTTTAGTTCCTAAACTTTTTTGTACCCATTTTCACTGTTTCCACAAACAAAATATTTTCAGCAAATAAACACTTTTTAATTTGTGTTTTCAAAACATCCAGTTTTTGTTCCATAATCTTCCATATGTCACATCTTTATAATTGCAAAAGTGGACCACCGACCGCCACACACTGTGATTGAGAATGATGATGTTTGGTCTTCTGTGGCCACAAATGTCCACTAGAGTAAGATACTTCATTGCTAACACTGTACTCGGTCACTTAACCAAAAATAGAGCTAAGCAGATCACTCCTGAAAAACACTAAACCCGCACTGCCTTACAGCACATAACAAACAATAGCATCAGAATAGTAGCAGCAACAGCAACACAAAAGGACATCAACCAAAAAACACCAGAAAGCGAAACTCGAGGCAAAACTTTCAACAACAAAAACAAAAATTCCTCAGGCTTAATCTTTGGGGATGATGGTATAAAGTGGTGGTAGTTTCCTATTAATTATCCTGATGGATATCGTAAATAACTATCAGAAGAGAGTGTATGCAGGCAAGGCTGACAAAGAAGCAAAGCAGTGCTTCAAGAAGAGACAGAGAGAGAGAGAGAAAAAAGGACACTAGAACAATTGAAGCCCAGAGGAGTCCTACCAGGGAAGTGCAATTGTTTTTCATTTTTGCTCGATTAATTTGCATCATGAGAGTCGATTTGTTAATTTTTTTTTTACGAAATCGAGTTGCAATTTTTTTGTTCAATTTGTTTTTTGTATATTTTTTTGTTGTTCAGCTGGGCACAAGTTCAATGTATAGAAACTGATTTTTTGTATTATATTTTTTTTTCTGCAGGATATTTATCTGGAAGCACCAATTGGAAGGTCAAATACGCGCGGATTCAAACATTCAAACCTCTCTCTATGCCTCTCAATTGTGTTTTTTTGTAAAATCAGGCATCGATTTCAATTTGAAAAACAGGATAAAGAAGGAATGAATAAATTTAAAAAAAAAGTCATTTTATCCTTTCTCTTTGAAATTCCTCAACTGGAAAATAGGAATGCCATTCACCCAGTGTGTGAGGAGGAAAGTATTGGATGGGTGACGGTGTCGGCGGTGAACAATAAAGGCAAAGAAAGTACAACAAAAAAAAAATTAAGGAATCCAGTGTACAATCTCTCTATCGGGAGTTGCAGCAAAAATTAGAAGGACCTCCAACAGAAGTGAGACAGATATCAAGTATACTTCGGGTGCACTGATTTGAAGTGGTATGCAAATTCAGATTCCATTACTGTGACATGGACACATAAAAGGTAATCAGTCGGTTGAATGCATTTTGAATTGCCTTGAAGATGAAGAAGAGTCAAGGTACGATGAACTAAGGGGGTTAAGGTGATGGGTTTTTTTTTTAATGTCCTTTGCGCTAATTCTAATGGTTGTCTATAAGTGATATATACCAATTTAGGGAATAGAGACACTTTGTTAGCTAGTGCAAGGTAGGTATAATAAGAATGTTGGAGCAATTCAATTTGATTTCCAGCATAATGAATCAATTGAATTTTATTTATAAGGTTCTGCTTCAAAAAGGCAAGCGATAAAAGAATTTGGTGAAAGGAATACCAAAATGAATTCTCAGGGTTTTAGATGATGGCTTTTGATGGATATAAATGGGATCAGAAAAAAAAAAAATCCGAATGTTGACGTGTTAAGAAGGAACATATTTCAGTCAAAGTGTAGTGTAGTATTAAAGAAAACTATAATCAAGAGGTATTTGTTAAAACTTCAGGTCCAATTCTGAACTAAAAAAGAAAAATGCTTTTAGCTATTTTTATATTTGGTAGGCTAAATTGAGGCGAGTTTAAAAAAGTCAAGCCAAGAAATCAAAACTACAGTAAAAATGCCGTAACTAAATTAGCAACAAAATATTAAACTTCTCCCAATTCGATTTGCGAAAAGTGCTTTGCTAAATTTATACTCATTTTTTCGTGTATTGTGATAAATTGAGTTCAAAGTTTTGATTTTTTATTTTTGTACCAAACCATTGATATAATTTTTAAGCCTAAAATAAAATTTGTAAAAGTTGATTTTTTTTTTTTTTTTTTTTTGAAAAATCAAATATGTAGGTACATATTCGAAAATCGAAAACGGGACATTGAAGTTTTTTGGTTTTAGGTGTTGATTGATAATAATAGTTTAGCTACAAACTGATATAGGTACCATTTTTATTTCAAATAATTTTTTTTTTTTAATAAATTAAAAATAAATTTAGTTTTTCTAAAGAACTGCTTCATATGCATTTACCAAATTTCTGTATAAAAAGTCTTAAAAATTTTAGTATCTTGAACTCTAACAGCCTTTTCCCACTGAGCTAAAACGCGGTTTTCGCAAAAAAAAAATCCAAAACACCACCAAAACTCAGGTTTTCCCATACATTTTTGCCCCAGCAGATTTGTTCGTAAAACACAACTTTTATATAAAACCACTCAAAACTTGAAAAGTTAAACAATTCAGCTTTCAATTGCCGTGTACTAAAAATGAACTTGGGTGAACTAAAATTATATCTCTGTGCTTCTCTTTCTTAAAAAAAACACACGAAAGAAGAATAAGATGTTATCTGGTGACTTAAACTATGACGTTTAGAAGAAAAGGCCATGAAATTAACCAAACAAAAAAATTAATTTCAGAAGATTTTGTTTATTGTTTATGTGCTATTAAATGTTCTCTATTAACTTATTTAATAAGAAACAATATACATATTACATATCGTTCGAAAGAGTATGTTTTTGAAGTGAAAACTGCTTTAGTATCGTAGTGATTTGAAACAAGATGAAACGAAAAGGCGACACGAACATTCAACTTGTTATATCTTTTTTGTACTGTAGAAAGATAATTAAATAAACTATAAATTTACAAAATTTCAATTAATTTCATATTCAAAATTCTGAGATAACGGTAAAAAGATGTTCTTTTTCTGCACACGTTATATCTTTTGATCTAGTGCACATACAAATTTGATTAAACTTTAATACGAATGCTGATAACATAACCTTTCATTTGATATATCACAATTTACTGTACGAGCTCTACATGTTACACAATCTTAAATTGAAAAACTTGAAAATACCTCAAAACACCTGTGGAGATCTGTTGACGATGACCAGTGTAGGAAGTACCGTAAATTCAGCTTGAAATTTCAACATAGTTGGCTTTAAAAAGTTTTTATTATTTTTCTAGGCATGGTAGAAATATGATTCATACGTCATATAAAAGGTGAAATAACCTTTCAGATGATATAAAATTTACTATAGGTTGTCATTTAAAAAAATATATTTAATGGTGTTAAAAGAGAAAAAAGATTGATTTTTTTGCTTTTTTGATGAAAAGTGATTTGGTTTGAAAAAAATAAGCTCTTCTTGTAGATGTTGTATAGACATGGACGATATAAATATTTTGAGCTGAAACAATGAGCTTTCAGATGATATAAAATTAATATAGGTAGGTTGTCATATAAAAAACATGTTTTTAAAGGAGATAGAATAAAAAATAGGTAGATTTTTTCTTTTTTTTTCCGCAAGAAAAATTTTTTTTTAAGGTTTGACATGACTTTTTTACTTGCGATATAGGTACAAGTTATGCATTCGTAAAAAAAAAAAAGTTGAGATAACATTTTTCCATGACATGACAACCCCTCTCCAGGGGGGTTTTTGGAATTAATTTTTTTGGACCAAAAATAACGGTACTTGCCATATACCTACCTATTTTAGTAAAATTGAAATATCTCGAAAACGGCTCCAACGATTTTGTTTAAAAAATTCAAATAATAGTTTTAAGCTAAGATCTATCTTTTAATGAAAAAAATTGTTTTTGAAAATCATTATTAACGGTGCCTGCCATAGAACCGTTTTTTCAAATCCGATTATCTCCGAAACTGCTTATTCGATTTCAACGAAACTTTTTGTGAAGAAGCATTTATACAATTTAAATATAAACCAAAAATAAAATTTTCAAAAAAATAATTTTTGGATTTTTAAAAAAATTTTGAAGATTTTTTTGAAAAATCAAGTTTTCGAAAACGGGACATTGAATTTTTTTGAAATTTTGTTGTTAGGTGTCGCGACCTTAGGACAACAAGGTTCTAACTGACATTTTTTCCAAAATTGAGTTATATATTGCATTACACTAAAAAGGCTACGCTCTTTCGATTGCCGCTATCCAAATTTGGCTATCTCTTTCCGTTTATGAAATAACTCATGAAATTGAAGCCAACAAGGTTCTACACTAAATATGAATTTAAGTTCACAAAGTTCTAATTTCCAGATAGAACCTTTTGCCTTAAAAAACAAAAAATATTTCGTAGATAGAACCTAGTTGAATTTTACGTCGTTAATAGAACCTTATTGCTGTAAATGAATATTTAAACATATCATCATTAGAACCTAGTACTCCTTGGAATAACTGGTATTACAATACCCAATTCAATACCTACATTCCTAAATATATGAAATTAGTGCTGTGAATTCAATATTAATTGTTAAAAAATGCTGTGAGCTTATTTAATTTTTACTTATGTACATGAAACTTCATCCTTTCTGTTTTTTCTTTTATAACACTGCACACAAGGTTTTGGATGAATAAACTATACAATACTTTTCCAAGGATTTTTGTTGTGTTGAACTCGAATCCGGGGTCAGAAATATTCTATCAGCTCTAGTTTTTGAAATATTGCCATTAGAAAATGCAAAAACACGTTTTTTGGCTGACAGCTCTGGTCAACAAAGTTTGACTATTTTTATTATGAATAAACCAAACTAATACTTTTCCAATAGTTTTTGGTGTGCCTAACTCGAATATAAAGTCAGATATATTCTCTCGGTCTTAGTTCTTGAAATATTGCCGTTAGAATTTGCAAAAAAAAAACGTGTTTTGGCTGTTTTTGAGGTTATGCTATGATGTAAGGTACCTTTTGTCAGCATAATTTTTAACGGTTTCTACATTAGAACTGTAATTTTTTTTATTTGAAAATCGGTTTAAATCTTTCCGATATCAATTTTATTTTCCAAGATATCTTAAGTTTAAGTACGTGAGTTTTGGCTTATTTTATCAATAACGTTATTTCAAACTGCAGTAACTTCAAATTAAAATATCTCGGATTATAAAAAAAACATCACAAAGATTTAAAGCAGAAAAGCAATTTTTATACAAACCTTCACAAAAAGTGTTGAAAAAAATTCTCTAACATTGCAGCATAGATTCACAAACAGGTGTTTTTGCATTTTCTAACGGTAATATTAAAAAAACGGAAGCTGATAGAATGTTTCTGAATTCTGATTCGAGTTCAGCACACCAAAAACCTTTGGAAAAGTATTGTTTGGTTAATTCCCTAAACAAACAATGTTCTATCTGAAAAACTAAATTCCTTATCGTGGCGCAAAGTTCTATCTGGTAATTATAACCTTCTTGTCCTACGTTTATTTACCTTATCGTTGAGCAACAAAGTTCTATCGATTTTTTTAATTATAAATTATTGATTAACTATTCGTTATAGTTTTTATTGAATTAATGCAACAAAATCCATGAAACAATATAATGTAAAAATTGAAGAACATGTTTAGAATCAAGTTTTGGTTTAAAAGTTATACACGATGAAATATTACATCTTCGTTTTCTCTAAAGTGATAAGAGTGCAGATAGAACCTTCTTGTCCTAAGGTCGCGGTGTTGATTAGTGATTTCTACAAAATGGCATACCAATTTTATTTTAAAACTTTTTTTCCAAAAAAATTATTTATAAAAAATTAGTTTTTTAAAAAACGGCTCTAATGGTTTTGAAAATTTTTTTTTCTAAAAATGTTTTAATATATAGAAGAACTAGCAGAACTGTCAGGCAATAGCCTATTGAACTTTGTCAAGTCTACCAAGTGGCTCGACAAACCATAGGATTCATAGGATTACACTTTTTTAATGAGGTTTTAAATACTTCAGGGTATCACAAGGGGTCTACATTGATCTAAGTGTGACGGTAACAACATCAACTGTCAGGCCATTTAACCTAACCTAACCTAATATACCAATCAAAGCTACATACTTGTTTTGGAGGCGAATTTGATTTCAGATTTTATTTAATTTTTTTTTTTAAACCAAATTGGTTTTGTTTCCAAATTTCTATATAAAAAGTTTTAAAAATTTAAGCAACTTTAACTCTAAGAGCAAGTTCGTGCGACCCTTTACTTTGTTTGCCATTAATTTGGAGGACAATGAGGTGTTGCAGAATTAAAATAATTAAAACGTCAAACGAAAACCTAAAAATTTCCGGTGAGAACGCATTTCAAGTTTTCAATTTTTTTATGCCGAAAACTGCGTTTTGGGTTTGGTGGGAAAAGGTTATAACAGCAAAATCATTTGCATTTTATTATGATTAGTTATTACAAGATTACAACGTTATTATACTGTTTTTAATTTTCCATTTTTCGGTCAATTTCAGATTTTTTACAGTTCTAAACAGAGGAGTAGGTACTTGTTCTTTTTGAAAATATTTTTTTATTATGCTCAATCACCAAATTGGGTGTAGATTTTATGGGCTGAATCTCAAAAAGTACAACATTTTTTCACCGTTTTTTTTTTTTATAGTTCGGAGACCGTTTTTTTTTTATAAACAGTTTTGTTGTTCTATTTATGCGGAATCAATAAAGCTTTTACTCATTAAAAACAGTTAGAAATTGTGGAAGTTATGGTTTTTTTACTCGAGAAAGAAATTTCAGTTAATTGCAAAAAACCCCAATTTTCATGATTTTTTAAAAATTTTATCAAAATTTTGAGGGTGTTTGGGCAAAATTGACTTCAGATTCGGATTCAAGACGTCAAAATACTTTAAGATATGCAGGTCCGGTCAAAAGTATTGGGTTGTGTTAATATGGGCAAGAAAAAATGAACAGTATAAAACCAAAAAAAAAAATAAAATGTTTTCTAAAAATTAACACCATACAAGATTTTCTACCATTATTATGAACAAAAAAATTAGTTTCATAAGTCCATTAAATCTACACTCAATTTGGTGCTTGCATAATAAAAAAATATTTTCAAAAAGAACAAGTAGGTACTCCTCTGTTTAGAACTGTAAAAAAAATCTGAAATTGACCGAAAAATGGCTGAGTAAAAAGTCGTTGAAAACATTGAAAAACGGTTTTTTGACGATAACTTGAAATTTTGAGGGTCTACGAAAAATTTCAAGTGCCGAAATATGATGTACTCAATAATACCTACAATCTCTGCTAGGTCATTTCCAAAGTAATTGACATGATTTTTATTTTGTAAAACATTGTTATCTTATACCTACTATTTTTGGAGTTCGTCAAATTTAATTATCCTTAATGGCTAAAATCTGTTCCCAAGTGCATTTGTTTTTTTTTTTTTTGCAATTTACTTAGAAACAAAAACAATAGGAATTATGTTGAAATTTAAAACAAAAGTTACAATCTTTACAATACAAGCAGATTGCATGGATGACGATGTCGACTCTTTAATGCACTTAAGATGAACAAAAACCTCAACATCATACAAAACAATCTGCAGCATAAGCTTTAGAAATTGTATTATGAAACTTTTAAGTAAATTCTTAAACTCATCATGATGACATGTAAAATAAAAAAAAAAAAAATATTAAAAGCATCCATCTTTTCAAAAACCCAACAAACCAACCAAAAAATTCTGTGAGTAGGTATGAGTATCTACCACGCCCCTTCGCCTTCTTCCTAGCAATGTTTTCATTTTTATTCATGATTTTTATTTTTCGGTTCATAAATCTTTTTATCGCAAAACACTCTGAGACAAATATTTAATTTTTTGTCAAAATGATTTGCTGCTGCAATAGCTGCGACTATTTGATAAGTCGGCATTTTATTGGTCCAATTTGTCAAACACCTGCAGCCAAAAATATACGAAAATACAATTTTTGTAGAGGTAGGTTGAGCTATATTTTATTTTTTTGTATTTTTTTTTTTCGAACGAATGACTTGATAGACATTGAATGAATTTAAACGGAATGTCCGATGTCCGTCCGGGCATTGTGCATGTGCATGGTGCATCACAATCACAACATCATGGTGCGTCCAACCAAATGTTACCTCGCCTCGGGGTGAAACTTCTAAATTGCATTTTTGATGAACGACATTCGGATTTATATTGAGGATTCTGATTTGTATTTTGTGTGTGTTTGAGTGTGTGTGTAAAAGAGTGTTGGGCTCGTTCCCAAATAATTGGCAGTGATGTGAGAATTTCTTTTTTTTTTTGCTTTTTTTTGGTTCAATTTTTAGTTTTGTCAATTCAAAGAGTTTTATAGACATGACACACATAATTTCGAATGTTGATTACAAAAAAATGAAATTTTTTTTTGGATTAGTGCCCGGAATAGAAGTTTAGAATTTGAGTGCCATATCCAAATAATTGAGTTGTAGCGACATTTCACACAAAACTTTCTAATCAAATAGTGGAATAGGTGGGGTTAGGTATAATTGTTGTATTTCGGGGATGTCAGTTTAACCCTTAATTTATTTGTTCAGATCGATTTTTGTTCCATCAGTTTTTTTTTTGCTATTTGAATTCATTTGATGGTTGAGAGAACAATGTAATTTAACAAATTTCAATCAGTAGACTGGAAATCATTGAAAAATTTCATAAGTGAAAGTGTGCATCGATTATGTGTCTATCCTGGGACAAAACGTTTTCCAAATCGTGACATTAATAGGTAAGGTAATTAATTTTGTTTTATGTAAAAAAATCATTTTTAAGTTACTTCAATTTTTGTAATAGAAGCTATTTTAGGCGCTAGTTTCCTGAACCATTTTATTTTCATCTGTTGACTTCTGAATCTCTTTTTGCAAACGTAGTTAAGAGTAGTTATTATTTTGTTGCTATTTTGTGTCTATAGTCCAGTCAAAGCGTAATTTGACCTTGCGCACAGAGGCACTGTCAGTTTTTATTTCATGGATCGATAGGGGTATATTTAAAAGGCTTAAACCCAATTTCTCACCACCTGATCATTCTTTTTAGCGGAGTTATTCACAAAAATGCATTTTTTGGGATAGGTATTTTACTTCTAAGCTTATATCTTTGCTCCAGTTTGTCGTAGAACAAAAAATAAACATTCATACTCTTCCTTATAATATTTTCTATCGTTGTATGTAATTTCATTGTAATAAAGTGAGTTACTACAAAATGGCAGCCAGTTAAAGTCAAATTCTAGTTGTTAAAAAACAAATTTTCGTTTTTTTTTTTTCGAAAAAAGCTTATATTATCGTTAACATTTTTCTAACATATTTTGTAGCCATCTTAATTTCCTGCATTTTAAATTTAAAAAAATCAACTCTTTATCACCAAAGATGGCCGAGCAATTGATAAATGAACGCACGAAAAACCGGTGCGAACCCATCCAAAAATATCGTTTTTTGGGAATAACTCGACTTCAGAATGTCCTACGGCAAAAAATAAAGCAATTAATTGTTCGTTGCAATATTTTCTATCGATTTGGTGTACATTCTTTTTGTTTAAACAAATACAAAATAAATAATATTAAGTCGAATTCGTTTTTTTGTTTATCAAACTCTTGCCTTATTATTCTGCAAACGGTGCAAGTATTGGCTTAGCAAGTATTGGTTTAAGCCTTTTAAATATACCCCTATCGATACATGAAATAAAAACTAACAGAGTGCCTCTGTGCGCAAGATTAGGCCCTTTTTTCCGACGCTTTGACTGGAGTACTAATTAGAAACGGAAATTTTTCGCTTAGTTCGTATAAACTTAGCGAAGCACCTCCCCTGAATCGAATCCAAACTAGGTGAATATTTTTTGTTTTAATTGTTGTTTTTCGCTTAGTAACAAAAAAAAACGACTCCCAATTCGATTTGCGAAAAGTGCTTCGCTAAGTTTTTTTTACAAGTTCATAATCATCATAAAAGTGTGTCTGCCTTTGTTGGAAGTAGAGTTGTATAGATAATGTAATTGCTCTAAGAGGGTTAAACACATAACAACCTACAAACTGGTAGGGTTACAAAACACTTCCACTTTTGATTGATTATAACTCTTCTGCACTCAACACATATGGATAGTATCTCTCAATCTTTTTCCACAAAATATGATTGATTGGTAAATAGGGAGGTTTTGAAAGATACAAAATATTCAACAAAATCAACTTCACACATAGAATGATGTTGTTGATGAGGTTCACCCATCATGATGATGCTCTGAAGTTAGCGTTGTTGATGACGGCTTGCACTTTGCATATTTTGGCAGAAGCCAACAAAGCCACAAAAACCCCAAAAACACAATTGAATTTCAAAACTCCTGACAAACTATCTCCAATGTCTGGTTGAGGCATCATAGAATCTATATAAAACATCTTTCCCATCATCATCGTCACGAAGAACAAATAGTAAAAAAAAAACAATTATGATGAACGATGATGTTGGTCTCTGTGATGATAGACAGACGACGACGCACTCTTCAATTTCTCTGCTCCTGTCCTGTAGGAAAGGAATTGGAATGAGAAATGGTCTCTTATTCATTTTTCCGCAAGAATTGAACAAAATTCCTTAGAAAATCGAGCGTTTCACTATTCGTCAAACTAACGATAGAGAAGACAAAAAAAAAATATATTTAAAAGACAAAAAATACAAACTTCTTTTTCTGTACGCAGAAAATAGAAAAATTGAGAAAATTTATGCCAAAAGTACGAGTAGAATACGAACAAATGAAGAAAACCATTGAGGGTAAATGCAATATGGTTGGTTGTTGCTTTTGACAGTTCTTTCTTTCTTTTATGTATATATTTTTTATTTTATATTTGTTTAATTCATGGACGAATATTGTGGGTTGAAGAGTATCTTCTTCTGTTATCGACATTTTGGTATTTTGAAAAATAAAAAAATATAAAAAAAGAATTAAGATCTCTGCAAGTGAATTCACAATGAGTTGTCGTGGTCTGGTGGGTAGGGGAATTTAGCATGAACTCTCTCATCAGAAACATGATTATTTTTTGTTAAAAGAATAAATGACGCATAGAGGTACTAGAAACTTATTGCGTCAAAGTGTTTTCTTTTTGTTTTGTGTGGGTTGAGGTCTTAAAGGAAAACAGAAACTGACTTAATTATCTGTGATCAATACAAATGGCAAGTGGAGCTAAACAAAATAATGTAGCTTCGAATCATTTTGTTTGTAAATGTAGCATAGTTTCGAAATTTGCAGCCGATTTCTAAGGCTAAAAATAATAAGCTCAATGAAGAATGCCCAAAAACCATCAGCATCGTTTAAAATCAGATATAATTTAAATATGTATATTAGACTGATTCAAAAAAATTTTTTTTTTTTGTTGAAAATATTGTTGGAAATGAAGATAAAAAAATACTGTAAAAGTTTCAGCCCTTAATGTTAACATTTAGTACCGCCGCATAGCAAATTTCTATTTCCCATACGATTTGTATGGGAAAAATTGTGTATTTGTGTTTAGATTTTTTTATCTTTGTAATGGTTCATCAAAAAGGCTAGATTTAATCATTTTCTAGTATAAAATTGAACGCTCTACAAAATTGCATTTATAAAATTTAAAAAAACGGACGCGAAAAATGAATTAAAATAATTTTTAGTTGAAAAAATGAATAGGTAATTCAAATTTATTGAAGAAATCTAATATGATAGTATTAGGGGTTTGATAGTTATATAAAAAGATCTGTGAAACCAAAACACAACATAGAATACAAATATTCGAAAATTTTGCCAATTTTTTTGAAAAACATAATAATTTCGTCAAAAAATCGGAAAAACATGAGAAAAAATTACTTTTTATATTTTAAAGTTGAATAACTTCGAAACGCGGGGGTAAATCAAAAAAATTATTAAGAGCTTTTTTGCAGAGCAGACAATTTTATAAAAAAAAATGATTTTGTCAAGCCTTTTGGATGAACCATTAAAAAGATAAATAATTCTAAACACAAATACACAATCTTTCCCATACAAATCGTATGGGAAATAAAAATTTGCGATGCGGCGGTACTAAATGTTAACATTAAGGGCTGAAACTTTTACAGTATTTTTTTATTGTCATTTCCAATAATATTTTCAACAATGCTTTGAACAAAAAAAAAAAATTTTTTTGAATCAGTCTTATGTATATCGTCCCGTTTCTGCCTGAACCACGTATCTACACGGCAAATTTTGTTCAGTTCTTAAAATAAATAGACATTTTTTTTTTAATTAAAAACGTGAATTGAACAAAAGGCAACTAAGTTATGTTTAAAGCATATTGATTGAGTTATTTCTACACTTAAACCTTTGCATCTATTCTATCTGTTAGTTATAAAGCGATCTTTAACCGAAAAAAAAGCAGAAACGGGACGATATTTGACTTGAAAGTGTGGAAAATTGTAGTTCCAGGAATTTTTAAAAAACAACAAAAAAATTCTCGTGTAAAAATCTTCATTTAAAAATGTACTTGCCTATTCGTTTTTGTTAGAAAAGTTCCTTTTCCATTTTATTCCTTCTTATTTTTGTACTTTCATAAATCAAAAACTAAAATTCAAATGGTATCAAACAGATCAGAATGAATTATTTTTAGGTATTTCTTTTTTTTTTAGTACCAATTTTGTGCAATGTCCTTCACATGGATGCCATTATTAGAACTACTGGCACCAGCTTTCAAATACAACATCGGTTCATCCAGTCCAAAGTTCTGAGGTAATAAACATAGAAAACAGTTTTGACAAAATTCGAAAAAAAAAACTCGAAAAAAAGTTTGACCAATATTTTCCGAATAGAACTTTATAACTAAAACTATAATAGGTAGCTGGATTTTGTTTTCTTATATGTATGATATCTATATAAAAGTTCTATTATATACAAATTAATATCTGATTAACTATCTGTAAGCTGTAACTACGACCATTACGCTTTATATGATCTTTATGATCTTTAAACTAAGAATGGCATCAGGAATTCGACGTGAACAATTTCCGACGGTATTATTTTTCTTTTGTTGTTTTGAACAAACCATTTACATTGATGAATTGTTTTGTTTGCCAAAAACTTAAATGATTCAGAAAACACACTTGAACTTTGGCTTTTTGACGAATTTATAAGATAAATTAGAAAAAAGCTTTTACATGAATCAGCACTTTAAATATAGATCAAAACATTTTTGGTACTTGTAATGACGTTGAAAAAAACACAAATAAAATTGTGTGTTGTATTTCAGAATTTGAAATTATTGAGAAACTAATTGTTTTTATTGCTGTGTGGTCGAATTGTATTGTATCTTACTGAGACACTTATAGTTTTTAAAATATAATTTATCCAAAAAATGTCGGAAATACCGACTGCGACGGTTTATTCAAAATGATGGTAGTTCTCGAATTGTTTTGAGGATTTCTTCCTACACAATTTTATCCAGTTCAGTATTCTATTTAGTCGAATTGTTTAAATTATTGAAGTTTATATTTTCTGTAAAGTTCGGTATCTCGGCACTCCGAAATTAAGACTCGTTGATAAGATCATTTTTCCTTTAGCTCTGAATTATTTAAATAATTTACTCAAAAAAAAAACCATGAAACTAGCTTAAATTGGTTTCTATTTTTTACTTGCTCTATAGGGCAAGTATTGGTTTCGTGTAGAAAAAAAAATCGAGGTTTTAATCAAAACCAACATTACGATTATGGAGAAGATCAAAAAAGTGGTTTTCGTCATGCCGTCCGTCGGTCTGTGCGTCTGTGCGTCTGTGCGTCTGTACGTCCATCTGTACATCGAGCTAGGGCCTAAACGGATGGATGGATTTGCTTGAAACTTGGTACAGATGATTTTTACATAATTCCCTAGACCAAATTTTGCAAATTTTTCGAAAACGGCTCTAACGATTTCGATTAAATTTGGTGTGCGCAATACTCTTATTGATTCTAACAAAACTGCGTTTTTAGTTTTTCTCAAAAAATTCGGAGAACGGAAATATGGCGTTGCCGTTTTTCAAAAATTAACATATTTTTTAAGTTCATATATTTCATCAAAACATGAGTTAATTTTATTCAAAATTTACAGACATAATTTTGAAGTGTCAAAAATTAATTGAAAAAAAAAATTTAATTTTAATTTTTTTAACTTGCAACTTTATTTTTTGATTTTTTTTTCTCGACTAAACAAAATCTTAAATTTCCAATAGCTATTTAAGATAACGATACTTTGAACTGCAAGAGCAAGTACGTGCGACCCCAGTCGTGCATTTTATTTTATCTGAGAGCCTTAAAGAAAGGGCTTAAACGTTCGGCGATACAAGGTCAAGTTAATAAATGAAAGTTTATATCATTCTGCTTTCTTCTATTTAAAGGACATTGTATTTCAAAAAGACATGTTAGACCCAATTCGGTACCACATCACCAGTGGCGTATCCAGAAAAAAATTTGGAGGGAGCTAGAAAATTTTTCAAAAAATTTTTAGAGGTTAAATGTACGAAAAATTTGTTTCTCTTTTTTATCCATCTTTGATCGGGATTGAAGGACTGTGCTGCGGTACTGAAAGTGGTGAAGTAGCATTTTACTGCTGCTACTCGATAGCTTCGTACTCTGTTTCCTCCTTTTATAATAAAAGTAGTGTTTTTTCAAAGTTCTTGTTTTTTAAACATTTTACACAAACAGAAAGGAGTTCAGTCATCCATTAAAAAAACACTTTATTTCGTTCGAAATTTGTTATGTGCTGAATTCAAAACTGTTAACAGATTCCTATTACGTCTTTAGTATTTGAGCTATACTCATTATTATTTTCGATATAGGTAAATGCCCATGTTCCGCAATTTGAACGAAAGTGAATTGAAATCACTTTTTAATTTCACGTGAAATAAAATATCATATTCTTCATTTCGATCGATTTCAAAAATTTCGAAATTGCTTCAAACCGTCAAAACTGAAGGATAATCCATTTTTATTTTGTTTCTAAAGTGAAATTACTGCTGTTTTGAACATGGATGCAATTTTATTGGCAATTTTAATGGAAAAAGCTGAATTTAAAAGAAAAAAGAAGAAGACACATTTTGTGAGACAAATCAAAAATGTAAGTGAAATGCAGAACATAAGCAACATTATTGCAAATTTTAAAAAATGAATTAGTGTAAAGCGAATGAGGTTGGAAACACAGAAGGAGTGCGCAATTCTCCCCCAGGGTGCCGGAGAATTGCGCACTGCAAACACAGAGGCAGTGATGAATTATAATATTTTATGCCATGAGGCATTATGTATTTGGTATTAAATCAACAACAAATAAACTTAACAAAACAATAAAAATATAAGTTGGGATAATATTTTGTCCAAAAATTCGTTGAAAAAGGCACCAAATTCAAGAAACAAAGTGAACTGAGTTCGATCAGAAAATCTAAATGAGTGAAAAAATGCAGAACACCTAATTTCATTTTCGGCAAGTGAATGCCCAAAGAGTTAAATGCAGAACGTGAAAGTCTCAAATACATACCTACTAATTTTCAATGAACTTTCTTTTTTATGTTTAATCCAAAATTCATATTTTTTTTCGTAACACGTTGCTTTCCAAAACAGAAGCGCAAAATGGAACTAAATGTAACCATTAGTTATGTTGACCACTAAGATTCAAAAATTTCTATTTCCAATATCTTTAAAATGCGGCGGCGTTTTGAGATTGCATAAGAAGTTTTGCCAAATTGAACGGTGATGTAATTCGACGTCAAAATACCAAAAATTTGATCTGTAGAATTCCGAATCGGACTAAAATCCGAAAAGAAATTACGCCAACCCTCAACGTCAGCTGATGCTCTTACTCCAACAAACATCCGTTTCAGAATTGGGAGGGGGCTCGAGCATCTGAGCTGCCTCTAAATCTTTAAGATTTACGAACAAGTTTCAGTTAATCATGTTCACTATGATTAAATCAGCTAGATCATAACATAATCTTGAAGGCTTGGGGGGGGTGGGGGGC
Source organism: Episyrphus balteatus (assembly GCF_945859705.1). NCBI lineage: Eukaryota > Metazoa > Arthropoda > Insecta > Diptera > Syrphidae > Episyrphus > Episyrphus balteatus. The sequence goes on along the minus strand of NC_079137.1, from coordinate 37,816,747 downwards.
TTGAGCCCCACAAGCCCCCTGACAATTATTTCCCATTACATCAATGAAATCTTGAATATTCATAGAAAAAATAGTCACACCCACTACAACAGTACATCGGTTTTGTTTTTAAATTTTGTTTTCTTTTTAAAATATTAAAATTATTTTACGAGAAGACTATAATATTTTTTTTCGTTCTTGCTCCGCCTTCTGGGGCCTATAAAACCACAACTGACGATGTTTCTATTTGCAATATTTCCACCTCCTTACACCCAAAATATATAGCCAAATGGGAAAAAGAAGGCATTTCTTGGCAAAGTTTAATTGTCAATTTAAATTCACCCTACAACCAAACCAAAAAAACACCAACAACATTGCACCGAATAGTCTGGGGTGAATTTTATTTTTAATTATTTTTTTTATATTCTTTCACGAGAGCTAAAAATTTATGAATAAAATATACTAGGTGTAGCTGACTAATGAGGTCCTCTAAATGTTGAACAAGAGCTAACAAATTAGCATGCATGTCTGTCAGGTTGTTATTTCATCACCTTATTGCCCTTTTAATCACCTGTGTCATCTATATTTCATTTTTTGATTTTTCAAAAAACATAAATCATATGTATGAAAAAATTATTATTTTTAGAAATGAATTTATGAATATCAAGTTGTTGAATCAGAAATAATTTAATAATCTAGTACCGGATGTTCGTGGTAAAAATTATAATTTTACACATAATAATGTCAATCATCTTGTAAATTCTTTTCTATAGCTACATTTTTGCTGAGAAACATGAAAAATCTTCAGTTACAATGGATAATTGGACTGGTGTACATCGAGCCTTTGTAATTAAAGCCTACTACAAAAATAGTGACTCGATTGTGGTAGCACAGAAACTTTTCAAAAGACATTTCGGTTCGTATGCCATTCCATCAGCGACAACCATTAAAACATGGGTGAAGCATTTTGAAGCAACTGGAGCAGTGACACGAGTGGCAGAACGAAGATCATCAAATTCAGGATTATGACGAATGCTGAGTAGAAAGAGGATGGTTTTCTTGGTCGACTTTGGATATAAGTGCAAACAAATTAAAAATTTTCAAAGTAATGAAATATATTCCACAAAAGTTGTTGTTAATTTAAATAAACTAAACTGAAATTGTTAAAAATGAAGTAAATATATTTTTTTAAATATTTTTATCTGCTCGTGTTTTAATTTACAAAAAGGAAAACGCCTCTTCTTGAACGATTTAAAATTAAGTGTGCAATGTGGTACCTATTACAATTTGAAATTTTTATTTCGTGTTTTCAAATATCTATTTGATGCTTCTTAAAAACTTAGTTGCAAATACTTTAAGTACACAAATACTTAATTCATTCAAGTAAAAGCTTATAAAAGTCAGTGAAATTCAAACAAATACTTTTTTTTTATTTATGCCGAATCAAGAACAACAAAACATAGCCAAATCTTCTAACTTTTAAAATATATATATTCAATTTTGATAATCCTCTTTGAAAAATATTTGTTTTTATATAACATAATTCCCAGGAATTTTTTGTTTTTGTGATCGTGAGATTTTGATGAATGGTTTTTAGAAAATTACCCCTCCTACTAAATTAAGGGGGGGGGGGGGGGTAATTTTCTCACAGCAAGCAAACTTGTACAAGAAGGGAAATAAATATTTATTTGGTGTAACAAGTATTTCGGTTTGGTTCGGTCGGTTCGGAGATAAAGACCAAATCGCGTTTTTTTTTCAGAATGGCGGATTTAAACAGGAGGTGGGGCGTCCCGAAAACCAGAACTTAAGTTTTTCTTTCAGATCTGAACAAACTAGCCTTCTTGCATTTCAATCCACAGAACGCCCGTATTTTTGTATCAAGTTTCCTGTACTATATTCTATATTATTAAAATCCAAATCCAAAAACAAAATATTGAAACAAGGCATTTTTTCTGCACTGTTCGATTTCACTAGTCAAAAAGTTTTTTTTTATAGAAATCAAAGTATATTTTTCTAATGGTTTTTTGTGCGCTGAGCTTGAATCCGAAGCCAGAAAAATTCTATCGCATCACGTTTTTAAGATATTATCATGTCAAAACATCACGAAAATAGTGTTTTGACAATAACGAAGAAAAAAAAAAATAACAAAAATAATAAAAAATTATTAAAATTATTTTTATTTTAACTGTCGTACCTGGGCGAAACGCTTTATAAATTTTTGGAGTTGAGGTCCCTTGAACTTATATTGAATTAGTGTTTTGACGTTCAAAATTCAATATCTCAAAAAATTTGCATGTTAGAGCTATTCTTATGTTAAATTAAAATTATTTCTCTCCAATATTACTGTCATTTACGGGAAAATCAATCTTAAAAATCGTTTTTTTTTTTTTTCAATTTTTCTCAATATTTTCTAAAACAAAAGTATAGTTTTTCCACACAATCTTTAATGAAAGGTTTTAATCTAAATAATTTCATTTGAAACTTTTCAGAAATCAAAAATTTTTTCGGTAACTTTTTTGATTGAAAAATAGGCTATTTTTTCAAATTAAATTCGTCAAAAATCCAAAAATTAACTTTTTGCTCAAAAAGCATTTTAAATAGATAGAAAATAAAACAAAGTTACTTTTAACCAAGTTTTGTTAAAATCCAACCATTTTTGTAAAAGCTAAAAATAAAAGAATCTTATTTTTACATTTTTTCCATAATTTTGGGTTTATATAAAAAAATAATCTGGGTAAAAGTTGTAGACATTTATACTATCTACAACTTTTGCTTTAACCTTTTTTCGATAGGAGGTCTACTTTTGACAGAAATCATACAAAACCACGATTTTTGACACCCACCCAGCTTTTTCGCCCTCCCACCCCCTTTCCCCTAATTTTTTTGTGGGCAATTTATTTTTCCCCTTTCATATACCATTTATCCTAAATTTTCCAACCACCCATATGCTGCAAATAATTTTTTTTTATTTTCAAAAATTATTGGCACTGGTCTATAAATGCAGTTTAAACTTGTATTTTTCTCCTCCAGTGCATAATTATTTTTGTTTTTTTTTACAATTCTTTCATTTAAACTTTCGTTCATTGTTGTGAAAAATTTGTTAATTAAATCATTTTTTATCTCGTGCGCCATTTTGGTACAAATTAATTAACAGTTCGAAATTTTAATTAAAATCAATTCCAAACTCTTATATGGAGATAAAAACTGAGTCAAAAATTATTTTTTAACAAATATTGACCAATTTTAAAATAAATAAATAATTGTACCTAAGTAAAGTAGGTCTTTTTGGGAATTTCTCAATAACTGCGCTTAATCGAAAATCGTAAAGATTTGAGAATGAAGAAACTAAAAAATTCTGAGCGCCCGCCGTTCAGTTGTTTTTTTCAGAATATTTCATTTGGACCATTACTTTTGGGAGACCCGCTTTATACATCTTTTTAAAAATAAAGTAAAACTTACAGTTTAAGAAACAGGAAGCTTATATATTTACCTATATGTACACCGAAAAAAAAAAATTGATAATAACAGCTATCAAATTAACATTTTTGAGTGACAAATAAATAAAATATCAATTTGGATGTGATTATCATATCATTTTGACATTTTTTTAATTTTAAGGATAGTAAAAATTTCACTTTGACAGTTAAAATATAATTCTGACATTTTTTTTTAATTTTAGGTGGATAGTAAAAATTTTACTTTGACACATGACACATGTTTCAAGGTATTTTTTAATGCTGAATCTAATGACATACAAATAAAGTCAATACGATTGCTCTAAGAAAAGTTATTGCCGATTAAAAACAAGGGTGCTTCTTGTTTTACTTCAACAAGTAGATTTTACTGTCTCTTCGAAAAAAAAACACCCTTCCACCAATTTTGTTTTAATGAAAACTCTTTATTTTTGCTTTCTATCCCAAATTCAATATTTTAACCAAATTTCATTAGGGTGACCCATCATTTTTGTTTTCACTCAAAAAAACACCCTTTTAACCATGATATTTTTATAGACACTTTAGATTCTTGTTTCTTATTTTAAACGTAACATAATTGCTAAATTTCAATAGGGTACCACTAATATTACTCTAGTATTACATACTTTTTCAAATATACCCATATTTCCTTTACTTCAAAAAAAAAAACACCCTTTCACATAAAAAAAATTTATTGACTTACATTATTCGTAATTTCCATTTGAAAGAGAACATATTTAATGAATTTCGTAAGGATACCATTTATAACACTGATTTTATCGGACTTATCGCGGATTTTTCCCTCTTTCTCAAAAAAAACACCCTTTAACCTAAAATATTTGTAAAGACTGTTCGGGTTCTTGGTTTTTCTTATGAATGAAACATTTTTACCAATTTTCATAGGTGTAACAATTTTTTCATAGTTTTTGTGGTACTAATTCCGAATTTCATCATTTCTTAAAAAAAAAACCCCCTTTCACTCAAGATAATTTTGTACACTTTATAGATTCTTAATTCATATACCAAACAAAACATTTACACCAAGTTTTAAAAATTAATAAAATTTAAGTCAGCAGTTATGATACCTTCCTCACACACAACTTAACCCATCAAAAAAACACCCTTTCACCAAAAATAATTTTAAGAACTTTATGAATCCCTAACCCCTGCTTTATATTAAATCTTCATCCCGAATTTTATCAGTGTAGCATGTTTTTTACATGGGTTTTGTTTATATTTTACTTGTTGAAGTCAAAAAACAAGCACCCTTGTTTTTAATCGTCAATTACTTTTCTTAGAGCAATCGTAATGACTTAATTTTTATGTCATTAGATTCAGCATTAAAAAATACTTTGAAAGCATGTGTCATATGATGATATTCGACAAACAATTTTTTCAGTAGGTATATTTTTGACCTTCATCCCCTCCCTCTTGTCCACGAAAAAACACCCTTCCACCCAACTTTTTTTTTATAGACTTTTTATGTACTTGGTTTTTATCCCAAAAGCAAACTTTTTGCCAAGTTTCATGAGCGTAATAATTTTTTTTTTTATTTCTTGAATTTATGTACTATTTTACCTGTACTATACTGAAAGTGAATATTCTTTATAAAATAGTGGTGATATTATTTTTTCTGTATTATTGGTGAATATAATTGTTTTGTTATTTTCTCCCAAACTATGTGAAGTAAAATCTTATTGCCGATCAAATTTTATCAGTAAATCATACATTTTACTTCGAAAAAGCACAAAGCACCTTTAAATTTTGGAATGAGAAATTGATATGAAAAATTGATAGTAAAATATCAAAAAAATTCCTGATATTCAAAATATTGTTTTAATATTTTAATTATCATAAAACACATTTTATAAAGCATTTTTTGCTGATATTTAAAAAATGTTAATTTAATATTGGTTTTTTTTTTTCGGTGTATGTTTATGCAAAATATAAACAAACAGTTTCATGAGAAATATCAGAACAATGTTCAACACAAAAAATCAGAACTAGGTTCACCAAAACAACATTAAATACTTTAGACCGACGAAAACAATACAAAAATAACACCAAACAAATAACTTATGGCGTTTCTTCAACTACAAAATCGTGCCCTAAATTTCCTATAAAAAAAACTCAAATCTCTTTAGATAGGTACATAAAATATGTAGTAAATAACGAATTTGTACGATAAGGTTTTTCTTTCTTCTAAGTCATATCTTTAGAAAAAAAAAAATCTCTTCCAATTCAAAACCTCTCAAATTAAGAGATGTATTGTGTATGTAATTTTTTCAAGTTTATAGTTTTTATTTCTCAAGTAATGTACCAGTCGTAACATTACTTACATGTCAAAGTGAAGAAGAAAAAAACAACATAAAAAAAAACAATAATAATAAATGTTTGACATTGTAACCGTCACCGTATGTCCTTGAGTAAAACAAATTCTATAACATTCACTTCCATCCTTGGCGGGCACAGATTTTTATCTTTATTTACCCAAAAAAAAAAAATCAAGCAAAACAAGAAAATTCATATCTTAGATGACTTTAAGACGCAAGGGAACAACTATACACAACTTGTATCTCGAATAAACACAAACAACCCCAAAAAAAAAACAACCCAAGCTTCCTCTAAACCACAAAAACCTCTCGAAAGATGTATTTCAAGCTCACAATCTCTCAAAATATGGTAGTGGAGTGGAGTCCCATTAGAAATACATTTGCAGTTCAACCCCGCTGTCACCGCATCAGATACGATAAAACCCGCGAAAATGAATAATAAACGCGCCCAACAGCAATCATAACTGTGTAGTTAAAGCGTTGATGAGAATTACATCATCAGGCTGAGTCTCGCAAGGGTGCGGAGGTGGTATGGTAGAGGGCGCTCTCTGCTACGTCTTAGTGAAAACGGCCATTTCCAAACGGAAAATTAATTTTTTTCTTCTTCTTCATCTTCATCGTGTATAGAGTTGTTTTTGTTGTTTGGTATAGTTCTCCTGCCTAGATAAGGTTTCGCCTTTTGGGAAATACGAGAAGAATCTTTCTTGCTTATGTTTCCTTCAAAAGCTATATGAGAAAAAGTGATTTGTACTCCTGTATTCTGGTATATCTGTAGAAAACGAAACGAATAACGAGGATAGGTGTAATAAATATGGTTCTACTTTAGTTATATTGTGTGGTCGGAATGGTGATGGGGATGCTCCGGCATGGTTTTCGGTTTTATCTGTTTTTATGGTGTACTTGGTCTTTGGTATTTCGTATCCTATTTTTGTTGGTAGTTATCTGGGAAGACAAGAACCAAGGTGTGTATTTTTAAGTAGGCAATCATGTTTCTTGTTTGAAATGCTCATTTTTAATTTTTGTTGTTGTTTTTGCTTTCAATTTTTCCTGACATAAGTGATTAAGAAAAATGGTAGTGTTGTACGAAACTCATATTGATATTTATGTAAATACCATAGCATCCGTACTTTTATGACCATTAGCAGTTTTAAAAACGTAACCAGATAATATTCGCCAAGTTTTGTATTAAAAAAAAAAACACTTTGAAAGACCTTTGCATACAAATCACACCTGGGAGCAGTTCTGCTTTTCCAAAAAAATTTTTTAACGAAAATTCTGTTTTTCAAATTTTTGCTTTTTTTCTATTCTATTCACAGCACAGCTATTTCTATTCACAGCTCATAAATGTTCTTTAACTTTAATACTTTCCTTAGTGTTTGTTGGTTAACTGTCGCAAGTATTTTTACTTGCGATATAGGTACTATAGGGCAAGTTGATTCGTAAAAAAAATCGAACTCGAGATAACAATTTTACATGACATTACGATGATGGAGAATGCCAAAAAAGTGGGTCCGGCAATTCTGTCTGTCTGTCTGTCTGTCTCTATCTGGAGCTGCAGCCTAAACGAGTGAAGTGATTTTCTTCAAACTTGGTAGTTAGCAGTTTTTGGTGATTCCCTAGAGGGGAAATTGAAATTTTTTTTTTATGACCAAAACTAACGGTACCTGCCATATAACGGAAATAGAAAAGTTAATTTTTTTCAAAAACGGACCTAACGATTTTGATTAAAATTTTTGTGTGTAGTACAACACATAAGAGCCAACTTTTTAAATAAAAAAAATATTTTTTGTACCGTTATTAACGGTACCTGTCATAGAACGGTTTTTTTCGTTTCTGAATATCTCGTACAACATTAACCCGATTCAAATGAAAATTTTTATACAAAAGTGTGTAAGTAAAGATAATATTAAAATTTTAGAAAATTTTCAAAAAACGCATTTTTGGTTTTTTAAAAAATATTTCAAAATTTTTTTTTGAAAAATCAATTTTTTGAAAACGGATTAGTGAAAAATTTTGAAATTTAGTTTTAATGTGTAAATTAATTATTTCTTCAAAATGGCATACCAACTTTTTTTTTGAAAAATGTTAAAAAATTTTTATATATAAAAAACTATTTTTTAAAAAAACGGCTCCTACAATTTTCGAAAAATTTTTTCTAAAAATACCTTTTTATACAAGAAATAAAATGGCATATTTGTTTTTTTTTTAAGATAATTTAAAACGGAGTTTAATTAATTATAAAAACAGATTTAATTTTTTTATACTACTTATGAAATTTCTTCAAAATATCAAATTTTTAATTTCTTGAATAAAAAGCTTTAACATTATAGTTACTTTAAGCATAAGAGCAAGTACGTGCGACCCCAGTCGTGCAATTTATTTATACTGCATAGAGGAGCTTTCTTATAATTCACATCCTATAAACCGTTGAAAACTAATTAGAAACGTTGTGTGATACAAAATGTTCCTTTTCTTATTCAATTTTTTGAATATTCATTTTTAGAAACATTAATAAATTTTTAATTATTTTTTCAAAAATATTAAACATTAAAATTCTTTTTCTTAATACATATTTGCTTAATTTATTGATTTATCAAACAAACAATAAACTTACAAAATTGATAACCGACGACGAGGTAATTTTACAAAATTCTTCAAAAAATTAGAAAATTGTTTGGAAAATGTTAAAAAGCGCTCGCTTTTTAACATTTTCCAAACCATTTTTTTAATTTTTTTTTGCAGAATTTTGAAAAGCAGTATTTTTTTTGCAGATTTTTGAAAAAAGAATTTTGATCCCGGCACAATTTTGACCCAACCCATCACATCTTTTTGACGAACTTAGAACATCTAGCCCATCACCAACTTACTGATTAAGCTGGGAGCAAAGTGAAATTTTTTGACATTTCGTCTTCTGCATCTCGAGAAAATTAATTTTGTACCTTAATTTAACATTTTCGATTAACACTCCTTTTATTCCAATATTTTATTTTGATTATATTGTCAAACATTGTTATTTCCTCCTCAGAGTACCTGGTTAGTATACCGAATCAGTACCTATCTGATATCAAATAACACAACAAAAATATGTAGGTATATAGGTATTCCTTTTTGTAATTTCGAAGAATATCAAAATGAAGTGCGCTGCTCGGCAATAATCAATTAGTCTCATTAAGTTTTTCGAATTGGTGTGGTTTAGGATTCGATTTCCCTAAGAAAAAAAACACCAAAGATGTTCCAGTTTTTTATCTTCCACTTTTCCTTCACAATTTTTGAATTAATGGCCGAAAAAAATTTCTAAATTTTTTTAAAATTTTTAAAATATCGCACTTTGATGAAAATCAAAATTTGAAAATTCTTTTGTCGAAATTCTGCTTTCAAAATTCAGCTTTTATAGTAGGAGATCCGGCCATAGGATGACCTACCCTCATCATTATACCAGTCGAGAGTTATATTTTCTGAAAGGTAGTGTCTAAGGAAATAAATTGCACATGGATTGCCAAGCGATAAAAGGCATAGGGTTGCCAGGCCATAAAGTTTATTTTTCCCTATTTTAGAATACACCACCCTGCTTATATGGCAACCCAAAGAGTTATAAAAAAAATATTATGTCATAGGAAATTTAATTTGAAAATTTTAATTTTCAGGATTTTTTAAAATTTGAAGTTTGAGTAGGGTAAACATAGGTGAATTTAGAAAAAGGGCAAAAATCTATTTTCTAAACAAAACGTGATAGAAATAACCAACTTCAGATATAGTCTTTTTAGAGTCATGACACTCAAATTTGATATTTGAGAAATAATTCACCAAAAATCAGAATGAAAGATTTTTTAAATAATTTTTATGTGATAAGTTAGGAAAAATTAAATAACTTGACACGTATCTGTCAAATTTTTAATATTGCTTACCGTTTTTGCGTAGGGATTTTTTGAAAAGGTGCTTATTTTCATATTTCAGTATATTTAAGGAAAAAATCCCGTCATAGGACGACCTATCCACGTCATTATACCAGTTGAAAGCTATATTTTCCTAAGGGTAGTGTCTAAAGAAACAGTTTGCACATGGGTTGCCTGGCGACATCCTGTCAAGGCATAGGGTTGCCACGCTTTAAAGTTCATATTTTGAGTTTTTTTTTGACAACGCCACCCTGCTTATATGGTAAGTATTAGAGGTGTAAAAAAAATTTATGTCAGAGAAAATTAAATTTAAAAATTTGAATATTCAGGATTTTTAGAAATTTGACATTTTAGAAGAAGAAACTGAGGTAAATTTAAAAAAAGGTCAAAAAGCTATATCCTTAACAAAGAGTGGTAGAAAAAAGATTGATACTGGAATCGATAGATATTGTTAAATTATATAAGTCACACATACAAACCAAAAATGTAAAAAATCTGCTACTCGAGATATGGACGTTTAAAAGTCAAAACCGTGAAATTCGATGTTTGAGAAATAATTCACAAAAAATCAGCACGAAAGGTATTTGAAATAATGTTTATGTTATTAGAGAGCATAAATAAAATAACTTGATTTTTGATTTGACTTAGTTTTTGGTTCCTGTTCATTTTTGAAGAATTACAGATTTTTACAATTAAATTCACTGTTTCGGTGTTATTCTTCAAAAATACACAGGAACCAAAAACTAAGTCAAATTAAAAATTTGACAGATACGTGTCAAGTTATTTTATTTTTCATAACTTATCACATAAAAATTATTTAAAAAATCTTTCATTCTGATTTTTGGTGAATTATTTCTCAAATATCAAATTTGAGTGTCATGACTCTAAAAAGACTATATCTGGAGTTGTATATTTTTTACATTTTTTATTTGTACATATGTGTGGCTTTAATATTTTTATAATATCTATCAATTCTAATTTCAATTTTATTTCCATCACGTTTTGTTTAGAAAATAGATTTTTGCCCTTTTTCTAAATTCACCTATGTTTACCCTACTCAAACTTCAAATTTTAAAAAATCCTGAAAATTAAAATTTTCAAATTAAATTTCCTATGACATAATATTTTTTTTATAACTCTTTGGGTTGCCATATTGGCAGGGTCGCGTATTCAAAAATACGCAAAAATAAACTTTAAGGCCTGGCAACCCTATGCCTTGACAGGATATCGCTTGGCAACCCATGTGCAATTTATTTCCTTAGGCACTACCTTTCAGAAAATATAACTCTTAACTGGTATAACGATGAGGGTAGGTCGTCCTATGGCCGGATCTTAGACTATTAGTACAGGTAAAATAGGCATTTAAAAAATAAAAAAATTGTTACACTTTTAAAACTTGGCAAAAAGTTTGCTTTTGGGATAAGAACCAAGGATAAAAAAGTCTATAAAAAAAGTTGAGTGGAAGGGTGTTTTTTCGCGGACAAGAGGGAGGGAGGGGGTGAAGCTCAAAATTATAGTGAAAAAAATTGTTTGTGATGAAATATCATCATATGGCACATGTTTTTAAAGTACTTTTTGATGCTGTATCTAATGACATAAAAATAAAGTCAATACGATTGCTCTAAGAAAAGTTATTGTCGATTAAAAACAAAAGTGCTTGTTTTTTTTAACCCAAACAGGTAAAATATAACCGAAACCCATGTAAAATAATGCACGACTGGGTTCGCACGTACTTGCTCTTGCAGTTTAAAATACTTTTATGTTAGTTAACTTGTATATTTTAAGATCTGCCTCTATATAAATTTAAAGAAATTTTGTTGATGTTGGGGAAGAGCCGACATTTAGGGCAAAATTTTGAAAAATTTGTATGGGAGGTATACTTTTTTGACTTTTTTGAGAAAAACTAACGATGCAGTTTTATTGCAATTGCTTCAAATATTACGTTTGCAAAGTTTAATCAAAATCGTTAGAGCCGTTTTTGAGTTATTTGGTTTGAATTGAAAAATTTGTATGGGAGGTACACTTTCTAAGCGAGATATAAAAAAACAAAAAAAAAACCAACTTTCAGAATTCCATAAAAATCATCTGTATAAAATTTGAAGAAAATCCGTCCACCCGTTTAGGCTGTGGAAATGTGTACAGATGGACGTACAGACGAACAGACGCACAGACGCACGGACGGAATTGCGAGACCCAATTTTTTGGAATTCTCCATTATCGTAATGTTGGTTTTGATTAAAACTTCAAAATTTTTTTCCGACACGAAACCAATACTTGCCCTATAGAGCAAGTAAAAACATGATACACTGATGAAATTCGGGATGAAGGTTTTAAATAAAGCAGGGAAAAAGGATTTAAAAAAATCTTAAATGAGTTATGTGTGAGAAAGGTATCATAACAGATGACTTATATTTTATTAATTTTTAAAACTTGGTGAAAAAGTTTTGTTTGATATAAGAATTAAGAATTTATAAAGTGTACAAAATTATTATTAAATAGGGAAAATCCGCTATAAGTCCGATAAAATCAGTGGTATAAATGGTACCCTTACGAAATTTCTTAAAAATGTTGTCTTTCCCATAGGAATTACGAATAAAACAAGTGTATACATTTTTTTTTCATGTGAAAGGGTGTTTTTTTTAGGTGTCTAGAAAATATGGGTAGATTTGAAAAAATGAGTAATACAAGAGTAGTATTAGTGGCACCCTATTGAAATTCAGCTATTATTTTACTTTTAATATTAGAAACAAGAGTCTAAAGTGTCTATAAGAATATCGTTTTTTAAAGGGTGTTATTTTGAGTGTAAACAAAAATGATGGGTCAACCTAATGAAATTTGGTTAAAATATTGAATTTGGGATAGAAAACCAAAATAAAGAGTTTTCATAAAAAAAATTTAGGTGAAAGGGTGTTTTTTTCGAAGTGACAGTAAAATCTGTAATTGGTCCCAAAAAGCCAATGATTCGTGTAAAACGTCTAAGAACTTATGTATAAACATTTAGGTAAATGGTCATCAAAACTAAAAATAAAATTAATCTTGGTACTATTTTACCTGTACTATTTACAAAATTCTACTTCCAAAAGCCTGCTTTTCAAAATTCTGCTTTTCATGATTCTGTATTCCAAAATTCTGCAAAAAATTTAAAAAAAAATATTTGTAAAATGTTAAAAATCGTGCGCTTTTTAACAAATACATTTTTGTTGCAAATAAAAAGAAAAATGCATTGAAAAATATTTTGCATAAAAAAAATGCTAGGTATTAAAAATAAAAAAATTTTAATATTAGTCGAATTTCTTAAAATATTCAAAAAAGTTGAAATATGACTTTCTTATTTTTATATATTTACATATTTTTAAAATACATTCAAAAAAATATAAAATTAAAAAAATACTTCCCATACCGGGAATCGAACCCGGGCCTTCTGGGTGAAAGCCAGATATCCTAGCCACTAGACCATATGGGATACTTTTTTTTAAAGAAATAATGATAAATTGTAAATTCTATTTGATGAACAAAAAATGGCATTTTTTATTCTTTGGACTAAATTTATTAAAAAAAATATTTTTTCTTAAATTAAATACTTATATTTTAATACAGCTGGAAGAAAACAATATTTTTTTCTTGTGTGAAATTACTTATGTAGAACTTGAATATACAAATATTTCTAAGTAAATTTATAAATTCATGAATACCTACATAGTTGTATTCTTTGGTAAGATAACTAATTTTAAAACTATTTTCTAATTCTCCTAGTTCTCTAAGCTCCATATTTCTTCAAAGGTATTTCTACCTACTTTAAATTTTTAATAAAAACTTTAATTATACTAATGCATTTTGATTAAATAATGCAATTCAAAATGATTATTCTGTTCTCTGAGCTCCATTTCCTAGTTTAAGTTTTTGATTAAAGTTTTAGCTTTACACTACTATGAATTGTGTGTCTTTTCTGTGAACTTCTTCTATTAAAGTCTTAAATGGACTATTTCAGCAAAAGGCAAAATAATTTCCACAGTTTGAAACAGCATTTTCTCTTATTTCACTTGAGTATTATCTCTGCTATATGATATCCTTTCTAGTAAAGCCCCTGAAAATGAAAATCCTTTAGAAGATATCTATATAGATAGATAGTATACATCTTGTTCTTTTTACTTTGCTCAGAAATTGAAAGGAAAATGAAAGCAGCTGAAATACACAAAAAAAAAAACAAGCGATACAAAAAAGCAATATTTGCTCAACATAAAGACATAATGCCAAGACCGCATAAAATGGCTTTGTGAAGATGCAACATATTAAAACACTCGTGACATGCTGCATTTTATGGAATATTTTAAAATGTCGTTACTGTCAGAGGGATTTTCAATTTTTCTTGTTTTTTTTTCTACAAAAAAAAAGATAAGAGAAGAGAGGAAAGAAAAGTTAAAAAACAAAGGAAATTCCTTGGGAATTCTTCAACAAATATTACATACAGAAGGAGTCAACCATTTTCATTTTTGTGTTTCATTAATTAACCAATCATCCTGTTTTTTTCTTTTTGTTTTCTGTCTTGTTTATTGCTATTACGAAAGAGTGTGTCCTTCCAATTTTGCGACATTTATGTATAGCTATAGAAAACTAGGTCGAGACAAGCATAATATCCTCTTGTTGAAAGTAAAGGAGAAAAGTTTATTTAGTGTCAAGAGATTGTATACAAGTCTCTGCATTGATCTTTATTTGCATGGTTGTTGTGGCCTAAGTCCTTTACAAAAGATTCTGGTAACTTTCAGTAATTTTTTTGATTCTTTTATAGCTTAACTAATGATAGTTGGTTTTTAATTAATTCTGCATCAGAAACATGTTGATTTTATGTTTACATTTTTCTGAGCAACACATGTCCTTAGCCAGGAAAGAATCAACCCGAGTCGAACAATTGGGACTATTTAAAACCTATTTAAAGTCCAACTATTCTCTGTTTAGATTTAATAGTCCCTAAATATCACCTATTTTGTAAAGGAAATAACCTCTACTTAAGACCTCAAACAGTCGGTTATCGGAAAAAATCCCATTTTGGGTAGTTATCTAGGACCAAAAATATTATCGTTAAACCCTTTTTAGAACCTTAATATTCTACCAAAGCTCATTAAGTCCTATTTATTCTACGTATTTCTAAGACTTCTATAGGCATTTTCCTTCTCATTAGGGTCTAAATATTCTAACTAGGATCTACTAACTCATTTTAGTTGTTAATAATATGAACGTTAAAGTTCAAGTTTAAAATTTGGGCATAATTTTCAATTGAAAAAAAAAAATGCATTCGAATTAAAAAAATATTTATTGCTATTGAAAAAAATTTGCATTAAAAAATAAATCAATGCAAAATGTGTGCATTAAATTTTTGTTTTAATATTCGTCTTACAATTTTGGAGATTTTACCATGCATAAGCTACTTCAACTATATAAACCTAATGTATGGTCAAATATCCAAAATTGAAAGAAATTCGACGGATATTTAAAGCATTGAATTTTTTTTCAATGCATAATTTAGAACAGATAATTTACCCTTTGTCAAATAATGTCAAACAAAAAGAATAACTATATTGATTTTAATAATGCTGACTCCGACATGGTACTAATTGTAAGCCAAAAGTCCCCTTACGTCTACTTACCAAAGATTAAAAAACCAAGAATTTATTTTGCCGCCAAATGATTTTTTTTTTAAAATTTTATCAAGCACTATTGCAGAGTTTCTCTGATTTTGTTTTCTTTTTTTTTTTATTTGACAGAAAAACTTTTTCGCAGGACAACTGCGTTTTGTTGCTGTTGCAGAAACCGTTCACTCTAAAAATTTGGTGGGATTTTTAATGCATTTGCTTTCCCTTACAATAAAAAAAATATTTATTGCAAATAAAAAAAAAATTATTAAGAAATTTTATTACAGAAAATTAAAAAAAAAATACTATGAAAAAAAAAATCAATGAAAAATGTGAGCATCAATTTTTTTTAATAATGTTAAATTAATGTTTAATTTCTTACAATTTTGACTATTTGAACTATTATATTAAATTTTACATATATAAGGCCAAATAGTCAAAATTCAATAAAAAAATTTAAGGCATACATTCTAAGACGGCATTATTAAAATACCACAGCAAACGAACGCGCTTTGAACAAGGTCAGACATGTTCAGAAAAAGAAACACTCCGAACTACTTATTAATTTATTTTTTTTTATTTTCACTAAAATATTAATTTTTTATCTTCTTCACTTTCACTTTTGTTCTTCAAATTTTATTTTACAATTTTTTTAACACTTTTCCTCATATATTGTTTACTTTACGTATACAAAGGTACGAGCACATGTAGAGCGAACGCTGTTTTTTCACTAAAAAGTACAATGTATGTACCTACATATATATTTTTTATTTTCAATTACTTAATTAAACTTTTTGTTTTCTTTTTATTCAAAAGTTAGAAAAAGCTGAAGAATTAATTTTCTTAACTTTTTAACTTTGTTTTAATTTATTTTTTAATACTTAAACCGATCCGCACTCCCGAACGACCTACTTCGAATGCCATATAAAAGTACCAAGTGGACGAGACAATGGCCAAGGTTTTTCCTGTTTGAGCATGAAATTTTAGGACTTAACTAGCATTTAGAGTTTTGAAAGTCTCAACCTAGATTGAAGAGTACAATTTCAGGGCTTAAACATTCTAGACACATGAAGAACATTAAAAAAGTTTCAGTTTCAATAGATTCAACCTAGCTTAAATAGTGTTAATAGTATCTACCAAGTTTAAAGAGCCTAATAAGTACATAGTAAGGTCTAAGATTCTGGACAAAAATAGAATATTTAGGATTAAACAAGTGTTTTCAGTTTTCAAAGTCGTAAACCATCAGTCGTGAAGGTTTCACAGGAGATACTGAGTTTAGTTAGTATACAAAGTTCTAATTTAGGTTCATTTTAAGATGAAAAGTACTTTAAAAGATTCTATAAAGTATTTTAATTACTAAATTCGTACATAAAGTTCGACTCGGGAATTCAAACAGAAAAATGGTTCTGACTCGAATTTTTTTTCTCTCTCTGAACAATACAACATACAACAACAAATTAATGAAGTCTCTGAAAGCTGACATTACTGCCATATGGAAAGTGTGATAAAATGGAGAGGGCATTAGGAAAATGAGATCTTGTGATATTTATTTTGGCAAAATTATCAAGAAGAAATGCTTCAGCTACATTTCTTTGAGGAGATATTCAGGAAATCTTGTCATCAATCATAAAATTGAAATCATAAAATGCCGATCGTTGGACGATAAGTTGCACCTTTAAGATTTAAAGATTTTTCTTGATAGAATTAATGTAGGAAAATTCAGGAACACCAGTGATCCCCTGGACTTCTTTTCCAAATAAGCAAAATATTTGAAGCAAAATAATTGAAAAATACCCATATCTAATTCACACTTAGGACCAGTTGTACAAACGTGGTTCAGCCTCGGATCAGGAATTTAACTCGCCGATTTCGGCGGATTAGCAGTGGATCAACTTTGGTTCAAGGATGGTTTTAGCTATCTCAACCTATATTGACCTAGAACCTGTGCTAGAACTCAAAACTACCAGCGAATTCAGAAGATAAAAATTGCTGAACCACGGATTAAATATTTGTACAACTGGCCCTTACTGAACGAAGCTTAGCAGTTTCTGCAAAAAAATTAGATTTCAAGCGATTGTAACAAAAGTAAAAATAGAAATTGAATTTTTAAAGTAAAACATTCTTGTCCGCCGCACCACCGCCGATATTTGGCGAAAAATTTCACCGCTCCACCGTCGCACCACAGCCGCACCCTTTCATTTTATATGGAAAGTTAAAATAAAAAAAACTATTCGGTGTGAAGAAGATTCGAACCTGAGTGCAGAGCATTTTCAATGAGCAATCCAATGTCTTAACCACTCATTTGTACGAACTGGCAGTTTGTTGTTTAGGTAAGTCAAAATAATTTCGAAGACGACTCAAACATTTGTATGAGTACGAGAATAGAATTTTTGATCATGATGCAGTTCTGGTGCGTTGTTGGTGGTGCGGCGGAATAGAATTATTTGATTATGATGCGGTTCTCAAAAAGCCGTGCGGTTGTAGCGCGGCGGAGTTCCATTTTTAATCGGGAATTTGTCAGTATAATTGGCAATTTTTCTTTTAATAACCAGGTATGATAGCGGCTAGCGCGATAGTCGATAGTTGATAGTCAAAAAACGACAAATTTGCTCAACAATTTATTGTTTATTGCGTTAGCCGATTTCAACCCAATTTTGTGAAAGTCATTTGAAAAATTTGTCAAGTCAGAACTTAATCAATAAGAACTTACAAACAGAACTTAATCAATGCAAAAATAAAAACAAAATTAGTTACAGTTTTTGTGATTATTATTTTAAAAAAATGCTAAGTTTATGATTTTGACTAGTTCAAAAAATCATCAAATTTCTGAATTCTTTGGTAGGGAAGTCGAAATGGCCTAAATTGGTTTTCGATAAATCCTGTAAATAAAGTTATACTGTTAAGGTTTCTTGCCTGTGCACTACCATTTAGATTGAAAATTGATTTTTTAAATGATAGGTATCTATATATATAATTTTTTTTTTGCAAAAAAAATTTGAAGTTTAAATTTATACTTATTAGAAAAATAAAACGTTTTCAACGATTTTTAATAATTTTTTTTTCTAAAAATTCATTGCTTTACAAGAAACTACACAGAGAAAAATATGACCCGCTAAAAACTAACAGATTGCCATATTGCCTTACCGTCCATACATTTCATAAGGAAATCTTATTAAAATCAACGATTAATAAGGTTTTTTTAAGGAGATTTCTTATTATTTTTATAGAGAAAATCTTATTAAAATTTGACTGAAAAGTTGATTTTTTTTGCAACTTAGCACTAGAACAAAAATCGCGATCAATATTTTCATGGCAGGTTGGTTCAGGTGGTAAGGTGGGCGACTAATGATTTGAAGTCTCCAGTTCGATTCCCAGTCTGGTCATGGTTTTTTTTATTTTTTTGCAGATTTTAAAACAATAAGGAAAACCCGATTGTTTTAATAAGGTTTCCTTCTTGGATGAAAACCATAGAGAAATCTTATTGTTTTTGTTCTATTTTATGTGGTCTATTTTTCTCTGTGTAAATGGCATATTTTCTTTAAGATCAAATATATTTTAAAAGATTTTTGGTTTTGTCTTTTGCAACAAATCCAAGGTTCGAATCGCAAGACAGCCCAATACTTTTGTTTTTCCTTACAAATAATTAAATTATTTTTTATTTTTTTTTTTATGACGTTATCACGGAAAATCGTCCGTAAAGCGTATTTACAGACAACGAATGTTTTTTTTTTTTTAAATTCTCTTATGAAATTTATTTCGAAATTAAATTGAAATCTTTTATAAACTTTAACTTTAAAGCTTTGACACTCAAAGCATTTTTTACCTGAGTATCGCCAAACTCAAAACTTGACTTTAAATGCAGTCATTTAAATGAAATTGGCAATTTGGCATTATTCACGTGCCGATAAATTATAAAGTTGAATATTGTTTTTTTTTTTTACTGACAAAGTAGATATTAGACCAACACACCATAGTTTTACTTTTCTTGTAGTTTTTACCTGGAAAGCACATCCATAATTATTGTAAACTTTAAAGAAAAAGCAGATAACACTCAACAAAACTCAATTATTTTCATTTCTTTTCCATGGGAATAAATTTATTATCAATTTTCAATGTATAATTATGAACACTGTGGCGTATGTGTAACACTTTTTGATAACAAATTTTCGTTGGGCAAGAAAAAATCCTTTTTGCTTAACAAATTAAATAAAATGCACGACTGGGTCGCACGTACTTGCTCTTGTAGCTCACAATATCTTTATCTTAAATATCTATTGGAAATTTAAGATTTTGTTTAGTGTCGAGAAAAAAAAGCGAAAATTTAAGAATTAAATTAAATTTTTTTTTTTTCAAAAATGTTTTTAAAAATATTTTTATTTACCTTTTATACTTCAAAATGATGTCTGTAAATTTTTAATAAAATTGACTTATGCTTTGATGAAATATATGAACTTAAAAAATATGTCAATTTTTGAAAAACGGCAACGCCATATTTCCGTTCTCCGCATTTTTTGAGAAAAACTAAAAACGCAGTTTTGTTAGAATTAATAAGTCTATTACGTATACCAAATTTAATCAAAATCGTTAGATCCGTTTTCGAAAAAATTGCAATACCTCGAAAACGTTATGGGAGATATGTGTTAAAAAGGAGATATTAAAAAGATAAAAAAAGGGGTACCAAGTTTCAAGCAAATCCATTATTCCGTTTAGGCCCTAGCTCGATGTACAGAAGGACGAACAGACGCACACACGCACAGACCGACGGACGGCATGACGAATCTTTGCATCTTCTCCATCATCGTAATGTTGGTTTTGATTAAAACCTCAAAATTTTTTTTCTACACGAAACCAATACTTGCCCTATAGAGCAAGTAAAAAGTTAATATGGCATTTATGGATACATAATTTTAATATATTTGACAGTATGTAGTTGTCAGTAAAAATTTAAAAAAAGTGCAAGTCTGTTCAGAATTTTCAGATTTATTTTTATCTACATATGTATCTAAAAAGTGCTATGGATTTAAAAATTTGTGGATAACATATTTTTTTTTTTATGTTTGCAAAATTTCCAAAAAAATCATCGACGCATTTTTAAAAACAATCATCTCTGAAGTTTGATGTAGTTTTCTATCAATTTTTCGTTTGATTTTAAAATCCTTGTATCCCATGATGATTGGTCAAAAATCCCGAAAGGGTGTATTTTTTTTTCCTAACAATGCATAACATCGCTGAATTTGATAGATAGTCCATACCTTTAAACCCATTCCTTTGATTGCTGTCATTCCCATGTTGGAATAATAAAAGATATGCAAATATTCTGTCTATATCTGGCGCAGCACATCCTTGCATCTTAATGAAATCCAAACCAAATTCAGACGCCAATCCGACACGATGACGACGAACCAAAAACCAAACCGAAAAAAACAAAATACATTCCAATATCTCGAGTTTCTCTTACGCAGTTTTTTTTTCTCTATTTTGACCTTCAATGTGTAGTATTGTGTCATTGTGTGTCCTTCGCATGCAATACATTCTGTATGATGATGATGCATGCATCCGAAAGAGTTTTCACTCATTTTGTAAACATGCAACTGAACCATTGATCACGATGCTCCAGCAGGATGACGATATATATGGCTACAATGTTCGAGTGGGTGCAATGTGGATAGTCCTGCTGTAGCGGTGGCGGAAAATACATTTCAATACGCAAAAAAAAAAAAACAAAAGTTGAAAAAACAGTTGAAAAAAAAAATATTTGAAAAGATTAGAGAAAACAGGACACAAACCACTCGCTCGTTGCAGTGTCGTGTGTCGTCGTCGTCCGGCAGTGAATAGAATAGAAATTCATCTAGATATATTCTGGAGATTCTAGATTTCATTCAACATCATTGTCGGTATGTTTGAAAATGTTCAAGGATATCTGCCTGAAAACAGCGAAGCACAGAGCAAAAAAAGGACATAACACTGGATTTTTTCGAAAAAAAAACGCTACAAAAAAGGCAAATATTGAAATAGGCAAAACATAGAGCATGAATTTTCCTTTTTTTCCTCATGTCTCCCGGAAAAAAAAAGATCTCGCCTTCTGTGTGTGTATGTTCGCTATTCATTGTCTGACGCTGCTCTAACAAGTTTCCGGTAATTCAAGTTGTTGGCTTCTTAATGTGCAAAAATTCGGTCCTCCTTAGTCTTTGCCATTTTAATTGGCGTAATAATGAATGAATTTCCAAGTTTGGCACGCCTGGACCGCCACTATACTCACCCACCCTCTGTCCCATCCTTTTGTTAGCCTTATAATTCTAATATAAACAAACAAAAGAGGGAGAAATAAATATTCAATCGACAAGGATGCTGATGTTTGGTTTTAGAAGACAATAGCCTTGGGAATAGATGGAAAAGTTCATGGCTGGGTTTTCGATTGAGAAGTTATAGCCTCATAGAGATTTTCTGAAAAGAAAGACAAAGCGATATTGGCTTTTGCTGGAAGGGTATTCGGAGATTCGGAGCAAACAACATTTTAATTTGGTCTTGGTATTCTTTTACATGGAGATAAGCATGGAGTCAAGTCATTTTATCTAATTTACCTAAAACTAAAATAATAATCACTGAGATTTGAACCGTTAAAAAAGCATAACAAAATTTTCTTTGTGCTCTTTATTGGAAGGTATTTGTTTTCAAAATCGATAGAAGCCCAAGAAAGATAAGAAATTCAATACCAAGAATGTCAGAAAACTAATTTTCATGATTAAAATCAACGCAGAATTTCAAAAATCCAGAGTCCTCATGGGAAAGAGTAGTGGTTAGTGTGCGTCTGATGTATTTTCTAAAATAGGTAAAATTATTCGCTAAATATTTTCGTCAACTTTAAGGGATCACTACCGGCGAATTAGCTTTTGGAGATTGTATTGGGCTCTGGATACATTACATATTTGGAAAAATTTTTGCGGCACACCCTTATTCTGTTGAAACCTGGCTTTTTTTATAATAAGCGCGCACTAAATTCATTAATGTACCCTTAATATGGTGAACAGTACGAGCATAAGGAAAATAGGGAGGGGTTTGAAAAGAAATAATTATAATCAAGTAGGTTATCAAAAGCATTAAATATTAAATTTAAAAAACTGAAAAATTTTTTTATTCTTATTTGAAGGGTTTTGTTTGTCGTTTGTCAAAACTAACTACAAAGAGGAGCAGGAAACAAAAAAAAAATGATGATTTCTTTTTTCCTGTGAGAAAATCGTTTGTTTAAAATCGTGGTTTTGTTTACCCAAGGTAAGCTCAGGATAGCCCAACTTTTATTTATGCTATCCTACCCTTAGTTTAAAAATTTTAGCAGCATATTGTTTTTTCTTCACCCAAAAAAAAATAGTACGCATACACCACAGTGACCTTTTTAATTTATAATTTAGAAAACTTTTGCCTTTTTTACACTTTTTCTCAACTAATCATAGTAATTCGAACAAATTACGTCACTTTTTTTCGTTAGTGAACCCTTAGTTAAAAATAATATGACAAAAAAGCTTTTTTTCAAATTACCATCAACCTCTAAAAAATCAAAATTTGTTTTTTCAGTGTAAAAATTGGCCTTTTTACACTTTTTCTCAATTAACTATAGCAATTCCAACAAATGATATCATTTTTCTTTTGTTAGCCCACCCTTAGTACAAAAATTACTATTAAATTATTACAAAAATTTCAAAATCCTCTAAAATCCGCAAAAATTACTTTTTTTCAAAAATTCGTAGATACTTGTGTCGTTTTTCCACTTCGAGTTCGTTACATACAATAAAAGTTGTTGTTTTATATTATACCCTACGCTTAGGAGATATTTAAAATACAAGATTTGCAGCAAAAAATTATTAATTCCTATAAGAAAATTTTTTAAACATTTTAGCACATAATCTTAAGCTTTATGTTGTAAAAAAGAGGTTGTCTGTAAAGCCGGTTAACGGACGATGATTTTACGTGATAACGAAAACAGGTTGTGTGCTTTTGTTTAAAATGAGTCAATTGAAGCGTTTACTTTTTTCAAACAATCATAATTTACAAGAAAAAGCTAAAAAAATACATTTTTTATTTTCTCATTATATTAATTTTTTTATTTTAAAAGCTTACAAAAAAAATTATGCAATTTAAAAGCCAAGTATTTTTTCTTAAGAATTAAACCATTTTTAAATTTTTACAATGCGCAAAAAGTATAAAATTTATTGAAAACAATCATTTTCATCAAAAAAAGCAAAAAAAAACATGAATTTTTATCTTCTCATGTCAGTAATTCCATTTTTTCCCCCAACAATCTATAAAAAATTGTATACCATATGAAAGCTTATTGTCTTAGCTCAAAATATATATATGGATCAAGTCTATGAGACATCTACGAAAAGAGCTAGAATTTTTTGAACTCGATCAAATTTCATTAAAAAAAAGCAAAAAAAAACATTTATTTTTATGTTCTCAGGCTATGGAATCAATTTTTTTTTTGTTTGACAACCTATAAAAAATATATATAATGTTAAAGCTTATTATTTCACCTTTCATATGAAGTATCAATCTAATTTCAAAGATGCCTACAAGAGAAGTTAGAATTTTTTAAAGTCAACCAAGTCGAATTTCCAGACTGAGATTACGGTACTTTCCACACTGGTGGCTGTTCGGGGGCAACTACAGATCTGGTGTTTTAAGGTTTTTTGCAAGTTTCTTGATTTAACATTGTGTAGCTTGTAGTTAGTCTACCGTTATGTGTGATATACCAAATGAAAGGTAATTGTATCAGGATGCTCATTAAAGTTTAATAAAATTTATATCTGCTCTTGGTCAAAAGTTATAATCTGTTGAATTCTAAAATTTTGTAAAAAAAACTTGTTTATTCCGTTATTCAGTCAAAAGTCAAAACTCACTAAACGATTCTAATTTTTTGCACATGTATGCATATGGTCAAAACCTATATGTCCTACACTGCCCATAATCTCGTAAAGGCCCTAACTACACTTTTCTTTGTTCTGAGTTATAGAGGGAAACAGTAAATGTAATATCGCAAATTTCATATAAAAATGAAAAAAATCAAAAGTTCATTTTGAATTTTCTGACGTATTTGAAGACCTAGGCTAAAAACATAAATGAGGATAAATCAGAGACAATGCCCTAACTCCAAATATGCAAAAAAATTTTGTAGTTAGAGCCTTTACGAAATTATGGGCAGTATAAGCGTAAGATTTTTTGAACGCTCCAAAAAAAAGCTAAAAATCAAAAATTCCCAAAAATATTCCTAAAAAACAAGGTGTTTTTCAAAAATTCATTTTTCGAGAGTGTAGAAAAAAAATCAGTATCAGACGCCTAATTTTTTTTTCTCATCTTTCATCTGGCATCTTTATAATTGTCAAAAAAAATTTCCTTCACCTAAAATCATCATTTTGTCATTGCCATAACACTTGTTCAACGTTCAAACAAAACGTTATAGCTTAGTTTCAATTTTTTTTAGAATTTTTTCTTAAATGCAGTTATTCTTAAATTAATCTCATCTATCTATAGTAAAAAAATCCAATTCTCTACGACTTTGCGTTTAGATTGTAGCCCAAATTTCATCTTTCCGTTTTACCCCTATTTACCCTATTAAATGATGGAATTTTTAAAAATCCTTCATTTTGATTGAGCTTTAGTTTATTATCTTTTAAATAAGCTATAGACAGTGGCGTACGTTGAGTCGCCGGGGCCCCGGGGTAAGACTAAATTTTGGGGCCCCTTTGATATTTGGGGGCCCCTTAGTTACAAAAAAAATTACGTATACGCCATACGTTTTTTTTTGTATGGCTTATTTATTTTTAGGTTTATTTTAATGTTTTAATATGTTCGTAATGTACTTTGCTATACTTACTTAAAATGTCTCTCATAAAAGTAGTAAGCACTTGTACTAGGGGCCCACAAAATTAAATATTTAGAGACCCCTAAAATAAAAATTTTTTAGCTAAGAATTGATAGTTCTTGGGGCCTCTGTTTTGAAGTAATAAATACATATTTTATTTTCCATCATTGCACATATTTTTTTTATTTTGGGGCCTCTGAAAAATTATTTTTAGAGCCTCAAAATTAAGTGCTTAGAGGCCCCTTAAATATAATATAATTTTTTTGGAGCCAAGAATTAATAAGTATTGGGGCCTTTGTTCTGAAGTAATATTCGGAATGCCACCAATAACGTAATGTTTTTATTTTGGGCCCTGATGTATTTATGTTGGGACCACTTTTGAGGATCCTCAAATAATATTTTTGTATTATTTGTGGTGGCAAAGATTTTTCAAGTAATATTTTTTGGTGCCCTAAGATAAAATTATAATTTTTCTTTTAAATAAGCAGTTTATTTTTTTGGGGCCCCTGGGGTAAACTTTTTTTAAAATCAATATACATATATTGTGTGGCTACCAATGCATTATACATTAAACTGAATGACATAATTTGTCTCCCTGGTTATTTCGTAACTCAATTTATGCTAACAGTTTTCTTCTCTGCATTGTCTCCAGTGGGGGCTCTGGGGTCGGTCAGGGGCCCCGGGGCAACGCCCCGCTTGCCCCAAGGGAGTGTACGCCCCTGGCTATAGAAGATTTTTGTATCTATAATAGTTTATTTTTAATTTTGAATTGAAATTTTTTGCCGCACTGCGAAAGTGTGAGAGTGTAACGTTAGAAAATGGCGTCACTTTTTTGTGGTGGCTGCCATGGTTCATCGATTTATAAGACGTTATCACGTCAAAAAAAAAAAAAAACTCTTAATTGCATAGCACGACATCATCAAAGCAAATTTTGTATGTATTTAATTTTTATGATTTAAGGTTTTTTGTGTAGGTATGAAGAAAACAAATTATGCATCTCTGTGTAAGCGCTACAGCAAAAAAAAATTGGAAAGCCATTCTTAACAAATTTTTATTGAGCATGATTATAAATATTCAAAAAATTCATCCACCCATTTTCAAAGAATTGAAGTTTTTCACAAAAATCCAACAATGGGTTTTTGAAAATTTTATGTCAAATATTCACTCAAGTAGCACACTGGTGTATAAATTGGTGTAAATTCATTAATTTTGGTGTAAAATTGAGGAAACTGAAAAAATATGGTGTGTTTCTCAAAATTATTGGTATAAAAATTATACCACTGTCTTTTCTGTAAAAAATTTAAACATTTTTTTAAGATTCAGTGCAAAAAATACACCTATTTTCAGTTGTTTTTATAATATACCATTAATGGTGCATAAAATTATTCGATTCTGAAATCAACCAAAACGGTATATTTTGTACACTCTCTTTGGTCTAGGAAGTACACCCTGTGGACATAAAATTCACCAGAATGCATAAGTGGGAGACGCCATATTTTTCAATGGCCGCCATTTAAAAAAAGAAGACAGCGATTAATTATTTTACTATAATAGTATATTTATCGACCTAATTATCCCGCATTCTTGGTTTTTTCGATTCGGTATATTATATTACAAAAGAACTCTTCTAAAAAAATGTAAGAACAGCAAAAAAGTTATAATTTTTGAAAATCTGATCTTTAAAATCGAAAAAAAAAATCATTAATTCACTGACATTTTTGAGTCGCTCGATTTTTAGAGGGGGTAGTATCTAAAATTAGTAGACAGAATGTGTTTCGTTTTAAAATTTGGCAAACAAATTCATATTTAACCATTAGTTTCTTATGGCAATATTATGAAAGTGAATAAAAATTCATTTTCATTTATTTCATTACAAATGGTGTGAATTAGAATTCATCAAACTGTTTGAGGTAAAAAATAAACTTTGGCTCAAATTTTAAATCAGAATAATTTAAATGGTGTATTTTATCCATAGATTTATTGTGTATTTTTCAATTTCAAAGGGATAATTTTCACCAAAAAACCAGATCATTTAATATACCACTAGCGCCATTTATACACCAAAATCGGTATATTTTTTTAACCACCGGAGTTTATTATGTACGAGAAAATGGTGTATTTTTTATATTCAAAATGGATATCACGGAAGTGCAAAAAATACACCAAATATTTTGGTGTATTTTAGACTTTTGTGCTACTTGAGCAACTTGTTAAACGCTTCCATAAAGTAATCGGTGAAGTCATTTACGAGAAGCGAACGCAAAAAACGGTTTAATGAGTCACTAAAACCAACTCATTATTTAGCTAGGTACATACTGCAAAAATTCCAGCTTCATCAATTTTCATCCAATTTCAGTGTTTTTACTTGTTAAGAACAAAATAAACATTCATTAGTTCCAAAATACTATTTTTTATCGAATTTTTGTCCACTTTGACATCGATTTTTGACATTTTAGGGGCGTGCAATTTTCAGGCTTACTTTGGGGAATTTAGCCTTGAAGCGGATCATAGTGAAGCATTCGTTGACGCAGTTTAAACTCGTGGGCCTGTATTCGTATTTCTAGTTGAGGGCATCCGCTAAGGGCCAGTTGTACAAACGTGGTTCAGCCTCAGATCAGAAATTTAACCCACCGATTTCTGCGGATTAGCTGCGGGTCAACTTCGGTTCAAGCATGGATGTGGCTATTTTTACATATGTGGACCTTGCACCAGTGCTAAACCAAAACCTTACCACCGTTGGCAGTTATTCCAATTCCAAGATTCCCCAACCTGGAGATGGAGAGCAAGGTTATTTTATAACTTCAAGAAAGGGAGACCGTTCCAGCCACTCCTTATTAGCCATAGCTCTGAATATGTTCAAGAGTTAAGAGTTCTAAATTATACTTCTCATGACAGTGCGCCTTCTCTAAAACCATTTTGGACATTAAAAGAGTCGATGAAATTTTTTCAGACCCTGGGGGAGCAACTAAAAATATTTTACACTGTTACTTTAATTAAACGCAATTTTAATTTTTGTTGTATTATCGTTTTTTAAAGAGAAGAAATAAATTATTTAGAACTATACATATACATTAAAGTACTTTAACTTGTTCATTCTATCACACTTCTACGCTCCTTAAACAATTTTTTTCTAGGTCACTCACACTCAGTTCCAAGTAAACAGTAAATAAAATTAAATTTTCTGCTTCTTGCGTTAAGAGACGCATTCCTTGTTTTCCACTTAAAATTAATAAAGAAAAACCTCCAGCATTCATTCATTCTTTCAATCTTCTCACAAATAGTATGTTTTTCATCGTTCTATGAAGGTTTAAGGGTTCTTAAATGTAAATCGTTTTTGGTAAGATTCTGAAAAATTCATAAGACTTTTCTCTGTGTATGCGTGTTAGGTATAAACCAATGTGGTTCTATTTGTGTGAAAAATTAAAAAAAACTTTGAGTCGAGGGTAAAATCTTACTACCTCACATTGTTTTGGTTCTTAGTAGAAAAAAAATCTATATAGAAATTGATGCTAACTCTCAGAGTGACGCTTGTTTTTATTCTCTTCAATTTAAATGACAGAATGTGAATGGCATACATAATCCCAAGAAGTTCATTTTTTTTTTTTTTTGTTCAACCCTTAGTGTTTCCTAAGAGAACTGCATACATTAAAAAAATATGCGTAGGTAAAAATTTGGTGGAAAAAATCAATTTTTCCACCCTGCATCCAGGACGATTAAAGGGTCTACTATGTTCATAAATTATTCCATTCTTCCAAGTTGCTTCAAACATCCTTTTTTTTCTCAACCTTTCCATTTCGACAATATAGCGTGTTTGAGCGAACAAATTGACAAAATGTAAAATACTCAGTTCCGCCGGAATAAAACTAATTTTGCGGAAAATATTCCACTTTTTGCCGACACGTACTCCAATAAACTCTTTCTTTTCTTGGTAAACTAAATAGCATGTCCTTGTTGGGCTGGGCTGACGCTACCGACCTACAAAACTCAAACAGATCCCTCCGAAATGACTTTAACTTTTGCAAAATGAATATAGAAAAAAAAAAAAAGACTAACAGTGAATATCCTTACAATTCAGTGCACTTTGGTTGTCGTCGACATCATTGTCGTGTCGTAGTATAGTCGTTGTAGTCGTCTTTCATTGACATGAACATGGCGAAACCCAACAACTGTTAACCACTAAGAAGAAAAAAAAATACAACTAGGATTACTGCAAAAACTAAAGTAAACTTCAAGGATTTTCCTCATCATCTGCAACATTTTAAGAATAAACACTGTTTTTTTTTTTTGGTTATTTGTACGTAATTTTTTTTTTATTTTTGTTATATTTTCCTACCAGGATATCCGTTCCTGGGGTCTTTTAACGGACAAGAAGTGAACATTGTCTTCTTTTTGGTTTTTCTTATCGTGTCGTCATTGTAGGGAGAATAGAGAATATTATTCTATAAGCGAAAAGCGAGTCAAAGAAATTACATAAACATCTTTTGACACACTCTTCTCATCCACCAGGCTGTAGTAGGTAAGAGTAAGAGAGATGGAAAACCAAAGTCAAGGATACAAAGTTGTTAACATGACATCATGTTGAATGAACCACATTCCATTGAATTGAAAACTCTTATCATTGTCTCGCATGCATTTTTGTTAAAGGATAAAGTAGTTGGTGGGTAATCTTCCCCTATGGTTCCCCCCCCCCCCCCCCCCCCCCTATCACTTTATTCGTGTCCTCGAAATAAAGGGAATATAATTTGAAAACGAGAAACGAGAGTCCTTGGAAATGAAAATGTATAAAAATATGTGTTTGTGCACTCGTGTATATTTATATGAATGTGTATAGAGCTTAAGTGAGAATTTTTTTATATATAATATATTAAAAAGAAGCTTATACCAACATATAGAAAAGAAACACTTGGCGCAATCGGTATTATATATATGCGGTATAAGATGATTGGCAATAAAACGATAAGGGTGCAAAATATAACCTTTATGGTTTGTTGCACTCTAAAAGGATTCGATTAGGGAAAGCTAGTGCTAGAGTTCTCTTTGCTCTGTTTTTTGAAACCTCACATTATCCTTTTTTAGGATCACACATAAACGAGGACAAAAAATGAGAAAGGTAAGGAGCGAGAAGTGCACTTATGAGATAAAAGAAGAATACACCTCTTCTTCTATACTCAACTCACGGTTAAGTGAAATAAGGACACATAAGGTGAACTTCACGTGATTATGCGGCAGCTTAAAGTAGCTTAAATGTTTTCTTCGTGAAGCGATGTGCGGAACTTAGAAGGTAAATGGAATATGTTTTAAGAATATTTTGCGGTAAGTATCAACTCTATAGGGAAAATGAATTGTTTCGTATATAAGTGAAGGTGAATATTAACAAAGGAAAGTCAGTAAGGATATTTGCATATCTAGTGAATGTCAACATGGAAAAAAAAGGAGCAAAAATAAGTTTAAGAACAAAACAATCTTAAATTAGGAGTAGGTACTACTGTTAAAACGTGCCAAAACAATCTTAAAATTGTAGGTATATGGTGAACTTTAACTGCAAAGAAGTTTAGATCGTTGTTTTAATTTAATAAGTTCTACATCCCAGTTTAAACGTTTGAAATGTGAAATTTAAGTGATTTATGGTGGAAATAATGAACGACGGAAAACTGATTCATGATGCCTAACTTTTAAACAATTTGATCTGGAGTACTTGTATGATGTTCTTCTTCTCAAGGGTAACCTTAATTTATCTACACAGGTGGAGTTGTTTATGTAAACACTGTCAGACATTTTGTTTTTATTTCTAAGGACTTGAAGCTGCAAACTGAAGTCTGTACGGTATTAAATAAGAAGAGAGAAGACCTCAAAGAAACGATAAACGATACCTCATCTTAGGTTCCGGTAGAATTTAGTGAAAATTTGTTATTGTGGAGAAAAGCTGAGGTATTTAAGGAAATTTTCAATTTTCTTAAATATTTTCTTAAAATTGACACTACAATCAATTTACTCTGAAGAACGAAGGCACACCTTATATTTTCAATTTATTTTCCCGAGTAAAAATGGAATTCCTCCGCACCACCGCTGCACCACGTCCGCAGCACTTTTTGACCGCCGCCGCACCTACGCTGCAGCACGTCCGCACTATGATCAAAAACTTCTAAACCACCGCACCACCGCTGCAGCACGTCCGCATAATTTTATTCTCGTACTTATACAAATGTTTAAGTCGTCTTCAATGTTATTGCCAGTTCATGCAAACATGACTTGGTGATCGAGTTGTTAAAGCGCTGGACTTCTAATTGAAAGTGCTCGGGTTCGAATCTCCTTCTCGTCAATAGTTTTTTTTTATTTTTCAAAATTCCAAAATTGTGTATCATGGTGCGGCAAATTTTTCATACAAAATGAAATAGTGCGGACGTGCTGCAGTCGTGGTGCGGCGCACAATGGGGCAAAATTCAAAAAAGCTGGCATTTAATCGAATCATAAAGTTTAGCTTTGTTTTGAATAACTCAACTATTTCTCTTTGAAAAATAATAGAGAATCAGAAATGAGAGAGAAAAAATTAATTTAAACCACGTGTAATTCAGGAGATTGTCTCAAAGGAAGAGAAATATCACTTCTGGGTAGAATTTTTACGACTTTCTATCATTTAGGGTTGTTTCAATAAATTGTGTACTGTTAATTATTTATTACTTGTACAAAGTTGAATCTTTTTGAAATGGAATCAGCGAGGTCTAGTACGTTCTAATAAATTTTCTTTTTATGAAAAATATGTATTCAAAATATTTTAATTCCTAGTCAAAAATGAAAAATAACATAAAAATAATGTGTTTTCTGCACTCTTCTGAAAACCTTAGTCTTTTAGTTGTGATCGCCGTAAAACGCCAATAAGTTTTAGATGTCATTTTGTTCTGGGTTTTATCTAGTTTTAGAATATGAAAAGTTTTCTTGCTACTTTTTGCTACTCTGTGAGAATTGTTCATTTTAAGTTGGTGACGTCATTTTCCATAAACAGGGGCGGACTGGCCCACCGGGCATTCTGGATTTTTCCCGGTAGGCCCTCGGGCAAGAAAACATTTCTTAAAAGCACTTGAAATTCAATTTTTAAATTCACTCACGTCATGCTTCAAGTCGGTTTCTGGCCTTTTTAGTCAGTATAAATCTATTGTGCCCCCTATGGATCTTTCGAGACCTATAGAATTATGTTTGTGATCCCCCTATGTATGTTTCGAGGCCCACAGAATTATGTTTGCGGCATTTAAGTCAACGTAGGCCTCCTATGGATCTTAATGGGCCTACCGAATTCTGTTTGTGGCCCCCTATGGATTTTCAAAGGGCCCCATATGGATCTTTCGAGGCCCACAGAATCATGTTTATGGAAGGCCTCCTATGGATCTTAAGGGGCCTACCGAATTCTGTTTGTGGGCCCCCTATGGATTTTCAGGGGGCCCCATATGGTTCTTTCGAGGCCCACAGAATCATGTTTATGTAAGGCCTCCTATGGATCTTAAGGGGCCTACCTAATTCTGTTTGTGGGCCCCATATGGATCTTTCGAGGCCCACAGAATTATCTTTATGGCCTTTAAGTCAATGAAGGCCTCCTATGGATCTTTGGAGGCCTACCGAATTCTGTTTGGGGGCCCTATATTAATCTTTCGAGGCAAAAAACAACAAAAAATTTAGGTGTGTTTTTTATTACCACCGGTCTTAACTGGACAAAAAAAACGCCTCGGGGCTTAACGTGAAATCTTGGCAGCACTGTATATTGAATGTTCCGAAAACAGCAGACACAACAAAAATTTAGAGTTGTCATATTTTTCGCTTTCATCATTTTCTTGTATTTTTCATGTATGATTTACAAAGAGATACAAAAATGTATGCTAGCAAATTTATTTTAATACATTTTGTCCTTCCAAACGTCAGTTTTCACGTTTTTAAACAAATTCTAAACAATTTATGAAAAAATTAGTTTGGTAGCACAGATTTAAAACTCTTCAAAAAGTTAAGCCCAGAGAAATCTCCGGGCTAAACAACTAAGCCCAAGGAGCTAAGGTGTTGTTGTATTTAACATGTAAATTGCTTAGCCCAGACTGCGTTTTTTTTGTCCAGTTAAGACCGGTTGTAATAAAAAACACACCTTTTATCTGTATAGATTTTTGAAAACTCCAGATAATTATCCAGATTTTACTTTCTCTCGATAAAAACAGTGGTGCCAAGGTACTTTATTTGTTGTGTTAAGCCTGAACTACATCAAAACACAAAGTCAAAAAAGTACAAAAAAGTAAACACGATGTTTTTTCTTCTTCCATCTAGTAGCTTGTTTGTATATCTCTCTTTCATTTTAAAAAAGTATTCGGTTCAAAAAGTTTAAACAAGACCAAGCTTTCGATTTTCACAAAGTTTTAAAAACAAATACACTGAAACAATATTTTATATCCTTTCCGTAAGGTAGCTCTTCGATCACATAGTTCCTGTCATTTTCCGAAAAAAAAGCTCTTTTGACAAACAATTGCAATTTCAAATACACTGAAACAATATTTTATATCCTTTCCGTAAGGTAGCTCTTCCATCACATAGTTCCTGTCATTTTCCGAAAAAAAGCTCTTTTGACAAACAATTGAAATTTCAAATACATTCGATTCCCTATAAGTCGTACTGTATCACTAACGATTCTCGAGCTACTTGTATTGTTTTAACCGTCCTTTGCTTCAACAGTACCTAATCTCCCCTAATTAGAGATTTAGGTGACAAAATATGAAATAAAAGTAACAAATTGAGTTTTTAAAAAATATTGAACTCTTAATTGATTTGCAGCAAAAAATATTTTGATTTATTAATTATTTCTTATTATTAAGAAATGTTTTAGTGAAAGAATTGTAAAAAACAAAAATCTATTATGAGCGGAGGGAGGAAAAAAAGTTGCAAAGTCGGGACTTTTCGAAATTTCGCAAAAACTGCATTAAATCGAAAACCGTAAGAATTTGAGATGAACAAGTTACCAAATTCTGAGACTCCTAAAGTTAGCCTATCAGCATATTTCGTTTGATCCATTACTTTTGGGACACCCTGTGTATACAAAATATTTAACAAATTCTTAGCAAACACGAGTTGTGGTATAATTACGGTGACCATATTTCTGAGAGCAAAACCCGGGACAAAAAACATTATAAAATCGTAATAGAATGCATAGATAAAGTTGCTTAGAATATCAAAGCTTTTTATGTACCTGATAACTCACAAAAATATTTTTAATTTAATTTTATAAGAATTTTAATATCAATTTAAAAAATGATATAAAATTGAATTAATTTGTCGAAGTACCTAATTTACCGGTTCAGTAAAAGGTACTGTTAGTAACTGTTAAAAATATTATTTTTTTTTTTGTAACATGTAATTAAAAGTTTTAAAATTTTAACCCTCTACTGCATGAATTAATATTAGCGGACGAAAAAATTAAAAAATGCTTTACATGGGTTCTTTGGGTTGTTTCAAAACGGTTTACATTTAAAAAATTTGTTTAAATTAATTTGTTTAAAAAATTTGTTTATAAGCCAAATTTGGCTTCGTATGCATTAAGGGGTAAGAAATTTTACTAATTTTATTTATTCAGATTATGTAAAGAATAAAATTAAAAAAATCAAAAGATAAATATTCATCATTTAAAAACAAAATAAAGTAAAATAAATACATTGCATTACAAAAGGTTAAGAATTAATTCAAATTTGGCTCATTTTAAGCCATGGAACCGAGAAAAGCAATTTTTTTTTTCCGTTATATATATTTTTTTCTGGTTCACATTCTTTCCACTGTCAAAGTAAGTCTTGCTCCAACATTTTCACCCACTCCCAGATCTTAAAAAAAACTAAAAAGTAATAAAATGATTGAAAAATATTATATGTAAGCCTCCCTCCCCCTAAATTTTTTGTGGTTACGCCCCTGGAAATGGGGTTAACTAAAAAAAAATGTCTCTAAAAGTGAAGGGGCTCCATTTCTGAAGCTTCCAAGCAAACAAAAATGTAAAGGAACAAAATTTTCCAACAAAAAAATTTAACAAATTGTGTAGATTTAAAACCCCTTAATGCATACGAAGCCAAATATGGCTTCCGTAATTTTTGATCTCCCAAGACCAGGCCAATAATTTTTTTTCAATAAAAATTGGTTCATAGCGTACATAATAAGACAATCGATCAAAAATAAATTTTTAATTCCACTTTTCTTTCCAAACAAACGCAGTAATTAAAACTTAAAGTATGAATATATTCTACACTTTCGATTTCAATGCACACGACTGATCGACTAACCTGTGATCATAAAATACACCTTTATTTTGTGTCGGACACACGAAAAAACTATCCTTATGGGTTCTCAGAAACACAAAGAAGAGGATTGTATTGAATCTTTATAATTTTTTTGTGACAGAGAAGAGGAAAGTGCATACAAATAGACAAAATCATATTTGGCTTCGTATGCGGTTCATTATTCAAAAAACTTTTTCTTGTAAAGCTTTAACATGACAAACAAAAGCACTGGAAAAATTCACGAAAACTTTTAAAAATAAATGCTTTTATTTGAAAAAATAAATGATTTTTAGCATTTACATTTTCCAAACTTGGTCAATTAATTAAAAGTAGGTACAATTAATAAAAAGGACTATCACCGACTAATTTCTATAAGTCGGTTAATGTGGTTGCAGTCCTCGTAAAATGCCACATGTTCCGAAAAAATAGATAAAACGTGTTTAACAATTATTCCTGACAGACCAACCCCTTATATTTTAGAAAAAGAAGGTGCAATAAAGACGAGATCGTTAATAAAACATCAAGCTCTTCAAATGTCTCTGTTAAAAAATATTTCTAATATTTTTTATTTATATTAAGAACATACATACATTTTGAAAAAAAAGAGCTTGTTTCAAATTATTTTTCGACCACTGTATATAAAAAAACAATTTCTGCATATCAACTTTTATTTTTAAATATTTCGAGTAAGTAAATAATTATGTAAGTATTTTGTGGCCCTTTTCCTAAAAGTCCCGGAAGGCCCTTTGACTCCCAGTCCGCCCCTGTCCATAAATGCTCATTTTTTAGTCGAAATTGAGAGTGATAAAGACATTTAAATTATTAAATTGGTTCATTTATTAAATGTGTACTTATGTATAATAAAATATTTAAGAAAAATTAACTGAATAAATTTATTTAAACAAAATAAAAATAAAATAATAAAAAAAAAACATAAAACATTTCAAAAGTGGCAACCCTAATTTTAATTTTTTTTATATATAATTGCAATTGCATTACTATTTTATAAATGGCATTCAAAGTTTAATTGAAACTGATTGAGGATTTTTCGAGAAATTTCGAAAATCTTAAAAAAAGTGTATGGGTGGTAACCCTAAAAATGGGTGTGGCCATTCGATATTTTGGCTATGAACTAACATTTGTATCAGTTCCAAATTTCAAGTGTCTAGCTCTATTGGTTGATTTAATGCCACCTTTTTGCCATTTTGCCCCATTGTACGGCGGTGGGTGCGGCGAAAATTCCTGCAAACGGCGGTGGTGCAGCGGTGCTGCGGCGCTCATGATTTTTTTCTTTAAAAATTCAATTTCTATTTTTACTCGGGTTGACTTTCAAAAATCGCTCCTATTTTTAAAACTACTTCCTTTTAACATAGAAACCCACTTTATTTAGAAGACAAAGGCGCCCCTTAACTAGGTTCAAGGTTCATATAAACAGTGCAGCGCTATTTTAGCCTTTTTCCTGTTAAATGAAAAATGCACCCGTTCAAATTACGAGTATACGTGCATAATACATATTTGACTTCCACAAAAGCGCCTCTATTTAAAGCTAGAAGCAAAGATAGAAGCAACCCAATCATCCTCCAATGTATTCGGATTACAACTTTGAAGCCCTTAGTTCCTAGTTGTTTTGGTACTGAATTTCATATTGTAAATATTTACAGTCATATTTATTAGATTTTTCTCTACTTATACACTCAGTCACAAAACTAAGTATACACCCCTAACTTTGTTTAACCAAGACCTCAAAAAAAAGAATCTAACACATTTTCGAAAAAAATTTAAATGTGGTTTTATTTCATTAATCATTGCCTACATATTTACAAAAAAAAATTTGTCAAATAATCAATACTAAATGAAAAAGTGACAAAAAATTAAACACAGTACAAAATTTCGCATTACAAAAGTAAGTATACAGAGAAGAAAAAACTATGAAAATCGATGTTAAAAGTATAAATATCTAAATTTTTTTGGGAATTAATATATTTTAGGCTACCCCCTAGACTTGACGAGGTCAAACTCACTTGAAAGGCATTGATTTTACTAGATTTTTTGCAACTTTTGGGCCGAATCTTTTCCACTCTTCCTAAAAGACTCGTTTCAGCTAATCCTTTGAATGCTTCCTTACTTTTCTCACCAAATGGTCTAACAGATGCTAAATAGTATCCAAATCGAGTGACTGGGGGACGTTTGGATCTGGTTTTGAAAGTTTTTGATCAAAAATTCACTCAAAAATACCGAGTTTTGCTTAGGGCCGTTACCTTTATTGAAGATAATCAATCCATCTTAGCCTAATTATTCGACACTCTGGTGCAGGTTTGTCTATAAAATATCTAAAAAACAATACCCATCCATTGTTTATTCAAGGAGACCAAGTAACCCACACCAAAAGAGATTTTGTTTACGTTTTCTTCCCTGGTCTAGTAGGATTGATTTGCCACCTTATTCACATAGACTTCAACTAATAAATCTTCCATCTCTTTTAAGTCATCGAGAGTACTTGCAATTCTGTTTTATTGTGGGAATTGTTGGCGGAACAGTTACGGCTTCATCGATTCTGTGTAGATTGAGTTTTAGTGTTAGTCGTTCTAGCTTAAGAAGGCAAATGCCTCTTTGTAATATTTTTAGTAAATCTAATTATGGGGCCAATAGTCCTCTCAATATTTTGATAAATATCTTCAATGAAAACTATTTCTTAATTCAATCAATAAATGTTAATGTAAAATCGCAAAATTTTAAGAATATGTTCTTCATCCATTACAATTAAATTTATAAAATAGATTTAAGTATTTATAAGTATATTTAATTTACATAATGTTATAGAATAAGAGATTGCTGCGTTAGTATTTAACGTGTTGAATAAATAAAAGCTATAAGCAAAAACCCCCATACCATAAACGAATCACTGCCGTTTTTACCAGTACCATCTTTTTGATGGGATTTTGTTACTTTTGTATCTTTCTCCAAATTTTACCAGGTCCATCTGAGCAGTACACTTCGTCTTAAATCTATATGAGTTATGGATGTGACAATATTTCTAGAAAACCGATAAAAGAAGTAGATCACGAAACAAATATGTAGACTCGCGCACTTTTAAATGTCAATTAATAAAAAAAAAATATCAATTAAAGAAAAAAAAAATGTTTGGTCAAAATATAGATACAAAAATATAGATTACCTTCTTTTTTTTTCTTACCAAAACGCAACCAACGAGATTAAAACGCACAGAATTTAAAATTTATTTTCAATTTTATAAACAAATAAAAGTATTTTATAGGTAAATAATCAAATGACAAATAAACAAACTGACAGAAAAAACTGAAAAAAGAATATTTATTTTATGTTTTAGAAAAATTGTTGGTACTTTTGTTTACTTTTTTTTGTGTCATATACGTCTTTTTGTTTATTTTGTTTATGTTGTTTAAAAATAAGAAAAAAAAAGAAGTATCATACGGGCTTTGCACAATTTTAATACAAAGTTAAATATTTTTAGCGAGCTGCTTTGCAAAAAAGTTTAAAATTATGTGTTGCATTGGGCGGTACCTCAGTCATCATATCCAAGGTTTTTAACTTTCTTGTATAAGTTATTTATTATCTTTGTTTTTTCTATTTCAAACCTACAAATATAAATTTTTTCCATTTTTTTGATAGGTTAACGTTTTTTTAAGTGTAGTTTCTTATATAAGCCTAAATCGGCCAGTGTCAAAAGTTGTCAAAATTGTCCACAGAAAGCATTTTTCCGAAAAGTTAATGAAATTCAATAAAACAAAAAAAAACTTACTTGTGCATCAGAAATATCGTAAAATATCTTGTTGAAATGGAGAGTAGCACGGCAAAATCCAAAATAGTAACATTAGCTCGAAACACGTTATCTAAAAAGAATCAGAACTTAGCGAACTGATTGATAAATTAGCTAATTGGCAAAGTATCATCTTTGAATAGCCTCCAGTAAACAAAAAATTAACTCTTAGTTTCTGTTAGTGCAATGGCATTAGCAGAACATGTGCTGGAAGCTAAACGAAAAAACATGAAGGAAAAAGGTTTAAATTCGCAAACGTTTGGCCAAAGATGCAAATGAGGGACTTTCTATGGAAAAATGATCCCAAAATAGTTATTTTTGTGTCCAAGGGTCTTTTGCTATTCCCCTGATGGCAGTTACGCCCAAAAATAACTACATATTTTGGTAGATACCAAAGCTGACCTTTCTGTGTGAGCTATACTGATGACTGGACTAAGGTATTTTTGAGAGCAAATTGACTTCTTTTCTCGATCAGAATTAATTTGCTCAATTGTTGATAAAATTTAGAAGAAAAAAATTGTTTATTATTTTTTTCCCAGTTGTTAAAAACTCACCTTATTTTTCTTGCTTATTTTGATAAATTGGTGGATAAGTATCGACTTGTTATAGTATTGTATAACTACGGTGACCATCCGTCCCGGTTTACCTGGGACTGTCCCGTATTTCAACAGCTTGTCCCGGGTTTTTATTTAAGAAACCCGGGACGTATAATTGTCCCGTATTTAGGAATTTGTTCCGTGATTGTCCCGTGTTTGCACATTTTCTGATTTTTTTTTTACCGACTTCCAAAAAGGAGGAGGTATTCAATTCGTCTGTATTTTTTTTATTTTTTTTTTTTTATGTTTGTTAACTCATAACTTTGGACGGAGTGAACCAATTTTGATTTCCTTTTGTATTGGAAAGCTAATGCTTGCAGTGTTGTCCAGTTCTGGCTATAGAATCTATGAGAAAACCATAAAACCTAGTTTCGATCCATGGAAGTCGGTTTTGTTTTTTTTTTTTTGATAAAAATGATTATTTATTCAAAATTTTAAAACTTTGTACGGAAAACAAGAAAAAACAGTCTTTGGTTGATTTAAATTAATAGCCCAGTCATCATAGCCTCAAAAATCAAGCAAAATAAACCAAAAATATGTATTTTTTCGTATGTGAGTGCTATCTAGTCACCTTCGCTGCGCTCTACTCGCGAAACGGTTCATCTTACAGAAAAATGTGCTGGGTATATGTTGTAGATAGTTTCACGACCATCAATTTTTATATAACCTTTGATGACCTCCGATCAATAGGTCGCGAGATATTTGCGAAAAACTTTTCGTGACCTTTTGACCCCTATAACTCTTAACGCGGATACAATATCAATGTCGATTTTTCACATATTCATAACAAAGCCGTCATTAAGCTGTATACCAAAATTCAGCCCAGTAGGAATTTTTCCGCAGATAAAACCTAAAATTACTGGACTATTAAAAGTAAAAAAAAACTCTTTTAGAGTAAGAAAAATTACTTGGACAGTTAAATGTCAGTGAAAAACGATTGAAAACTTTCCAAATATTCTAGCACAGTAAAGAATTTCGGTGGTTAAGCTGCGTGAATGTGCATCGAAAAACTAAATTTTCGTATTTCGTCGTGCTGGTTTTATATGAAAATTTTCGTTTCACTTCAAGACTAGGCTTTAGTTTTAAAATTTTTTTTGTCATTTTTTTAGCTCCAGCTTGTATTTGTCGAGTTGAAAAGCTATATCAGGAAAAGTTTTTTTTTTATTGACAAAATATTCTTTTAGAAGTTATTAACAGTAGGTACCTATTATAAATCCGCTTTCTTGATTTCAATGAAAATGCTCCCATCAAATCGTTTAAGAAATCATTACATCAAAATAAGGAAATTATGAAAACTAGTTTTAAAAAAATAAAATTTTAATTTTTTTTTTGTGAAAAATCAATATTTTCAATTTTTATCTGTCCCGGGTTTCGCTTCTAGAAATATGGTCACCGTATGCAGTGCCAGTTTAAGCACTACCGGCGCCCCTGGGCAAGATTGCAAGTGGCGCCTCTAAAAAAAAATTCATCTAAAAACAATTTTTTAAAATCACGAAAAAAAGCAATAGCAGATTATGTCTTACCTCTCATATACTTGTTAATGCATTTATTAAAAATGTGCAGTGTATTAACTTAAAAAGGTTAACTTAAAAAAAAAATTAATTATTCATGTCATTTAGGCTCAATTGACAAGACTACCTTTATCTCTGACTTTTTTGTTTAAATACATTTAAAGATTAGGTACAGTTGGTTTTATTTGAACAATATTTTTTCAAAAATGATTCACTCATTCATGAAATCCAATAAAAAACTTTGAATCGCTTCCACCCAATTCTAAAATTTAATATCTGTATTGGTGAAAAATCAAATATTTTGTTTTTGTTTTTTCACTAGGAGAATAAAAAAACTTGCAGCACGCTTCTTAATGATTCCAGGCGCTTCCGGACGGCCAATCGAAAACAACATACCTTTATAAGTATAAGGTTTGTTCGTTGTGAGCTCTAGGGCACTCTGGGTCGCTCCGAATTCGTTGTCAAGCGTTTTTTGTAGCTCCTTTTTCAACCAGAGTTATTTCCTCTGTGTTCGATGTTCGCTGATGAAACTAAAGCTCTGAGGTGTTCGATGTAAAATGAAAACCCGAGAAACTCTGATTTTTTTCACAGTTAATTGAAATGACTTAGAGTGCCCTGGAGGGGGGTACAACGAATAGACCTATTTTTTTATTCTCACACACAAACGTAGTTTTTATGAGAAATGGAGAAGCTGTCAATTTTTGGCATTTCTGGATTTTGGGTTTTCGGGATTTTGGGATTGTGGGTTTTCGGGATTTTGTGTTTTCGGAATTAAGGGTTTTCTGGATTTTGGGCTTTCTGGATTTTTAATTTCGGGATTCTGTCCGTCTCCCTTCTCTTTCCTTATTCATTATTATAGGGGCACCTTTGCAAAAATTAAATTGGTAGGAGGAATATTAGGATTGCTTTAGTCTTTCAAAAGAAATTGGGGCGCCTTGTTCTTCAAAGATGAACGAAGATTTTGGACACCATTGTCCTTCCGGAAGCTAAATAAATTAACCCAAAATTGGGGG
The DNA here is from genome assembly GCF_945859705.1 of Episyrphus balteatus. Lineage (NCBI taxonomy): Eukaryota > Metazoa > Arthropoda > Insecta > Diptera > Syrphidae > Episyrphus > Episyrphus balteatus. Next base: position 37,774,387 of record NC_079137.1, on the reverse strand, counting down.
GCGCCTTCATTCTTCAAAAAGTTTAGGACAAACAATACGAGCGCCGTTGAAAATGTAAAATAGAAAAAGAAATAAAACATCGATTGGAAAGACTTCGTAATTTATATAACTTTTATAAAAGTTCGGGGCGCCTGCGGCGCCCCTCAATTCTTGCGCCCCTGGGCGACGGCCCAGGCTGCCCCCCCCCTAAAACCGGCTCTGACCGTATGTATAACCCAAGTAAAATTAGCAAAATTATGGTCCGCCCCTATTATCTGTTTTTAACTGGCTTCAAATTATTGAGATGGCTCTCCATTTCCACTGCTGGTATTATTTTTTAAGGAAAGGAACTTTTAGAAATTGTTTTCAAATACATGGATAGTAAATTTTGATTTTGAAGGGCATTTTTTAATTACAATTTTAAACTAAGGAAAATATTATATTTTGAGAATAAGTGTGTTAATGACAATTCTTGCACTGAAAAAAAATCACCTAACTGAAGGTTTAACAAAGGGACGAAAATGTTGATTGTTTATATATTTAACTGTATTTTTTGGATGAGGACTTTCAATTTGATCAATTTCATATCATGTTATAAAAAATTTAATTCCTTACTTTGTTTTCCTAGGGAAAAAAATCATGAAGACCAAAAAGGTGAAGTGTTGCAATGAAGAGCGATTTTCATATTTTCGATGATTTTGAACTTTAATTCACTTTCTAATTTTGACCAAGCCTGTTAAATAACATCAACTGCTTACTTAACATCATTTCCATTATTGACAAAAGGCAAATCTGTCAGATGTCTTCCATTAGCCAAACCAAATTGATTAAAAAAAGGATGCAGTTCTTCTTCTTTGAGCAGTTGGTAATTGACTAATATATAAAATATACTATAACAAATTGAGATATCGTTGGTATCTCTAATTCAAAAGCTTATGAGAACTGGCTTTACCTTATAGGAATTCCTCAAAAGACTTTTATCTATTTGTAATATTTTCCAAATCCAGTGATATTCTTTATTTATATCTTAATTTAAATCCCTCACATGAAAAGAAATGCGGGTGTAGTAAAACCCCATCCCCATATCAATGTCAATGGTACCCCCATCCGACCAATTGGCAGGTCGGTGCGGTGTGGTAAATGCGTGTGCCCAGATTGTTCAAAAACAATTTATCAAAATGTTGTGGCCACAAGGCCATTCCATTTTGCCTACCTGTCATATTTGCCACAATAAACACCCCCAACCCATTAGTGTCGTGTTCCTGACTAAAATTATAATTTATCTGAACCACACGCTGCGCTGTGCCATTTCCTCCCACCCAGCTACCAAATGTTTCAGCTCTTTTCGATTAATTTTCCTACCAGCTGTGACGTCATACAGATATTTCCGGAAGAAATATTCAAAAAAAAAAAAAAATTGAAATCTGAAGTAGGTATCCAATGTTCCCTATCTCTTTCTTATGGACGGAAATAATCATCATCACCATCCTTCTACCAAAAAACCACATAATCTTCTTCAATTAACTCAAGAAAATTCGAGATTTTTTTTGTTTTATTTTTTCAAATCGTGGGAGGATATAAATATGTCAAATCCGACCGCGTATTTTGTCAACAAATTCTTGAATTTTATGTGGTTCCATATTTTCTTGGATGTGTGTGATAATGAATTTTTGATTTACCGAGTGTCAAATTAATTTCTGTGTGTTTTCTTTATGTTGATTAGTCATTTAAATTTCATCGAGTGGAAGGCATTGAACGATTAACAAATCAAATAAAAACAAAAAAATTATGATATTGCCATCTGGGATTTTCTAGGATAATAATTTCATCTTCTAATTGATTTAATGTTGTGGTGTTATTTTAATTTGAATTTTAATCGTTTTTTGAGTGGTTTATTTGAAATTTGCCTATATATTAAGTTTTTAAAGTGTCAAATGTCAAAATTATATGACATTTGTATTTATTGGAATGATTTATGAGATTTGGTTGTGTATTATTATGTGTGGTTTGTGGTGGTTTTGTGGTTGATTTATGAACTAGCTGTTTTTTCTATTATTAACTGAGCTTTGGTCGATGACAAAAAAAAAAATGAATCTTTTAGAGAAGCTTTAAAATTAGCTCTTCGATGTGGAAATAACACATGATTATGACTTATGAGTAATATCACTATTTAAAGTATTTGTGATATATCTCTGATCTGATCTGATCTGATCTGAAGATTTCTTCAAATCGAACGAGGAGGTTCGCGCTGACCTCAGAAAATTTCGGCATATTTCAGGATTTTGAATTGTTAGATTTTTCGTGGGAGGTTTTTGGACCTGGATTTCTGCGGGCTTCTTTTGGAACATCGTGCCATTTTTATTTCTCAGGGCAGTATTTTGTTCAAGACGGATTTTATCTAAGGGCCATCGAAACTTAAATAATTTATGTTGAACATAAACCCTTATTCCCTACTATTTCCTCTGCTTAAACTGTCACATAAGGATTTATGTAGAACTTAAATGCTTAAGTTTCGATTCAGCAAACGAGTCTAAGTGTCCTTTTCTGAAATGAAACATGAATGTTTAAGCTTTAATGACTTATTTACTTTGGATTCATCATTTTATATTAAACAGAAGTAAGGTATTAAAATAATAAAAAAAAAAAAAAATAGAGCAAACAAAATAGGGAAAGACCGTTTTTGTACTACGTATGTTGTATAAAACTGAAAATCCACTTTTAATATAAAATATGATCGATCATGTCTATAAGTATGAGCAAATTCGGTTGAAAATCCGAAATGTTACGTTAAATTTTGTGATTTTTCATCAAATCGTCATGTGAAAAGTTAAAAGTTAAAACTTTTTCTTTTTTATAGTAAAACATTTAAACCGATTAAGATATAGGAAAACATTAAGGCTTGGCCACACCGGAGGGTATGCGGTATAGCGGTAACGATATTTGTACTAAAAAAATTCCACACCTGAACGTTGATGTGTCAGTTTGCAATTTTTTTCATACAAGTACCCTCACCGCTACCCGTACCGCTACCGTTTACCCTCCAGTGTGGCCAAGCCTTTAAACTTAAGAAATAAAAAATTAATTAAATTAATTAATTAAATGCTATTTTTTTTTAATGATTTTTAAAACAGTCAATCAAAATCCTTAGTTTCTTTTATATAAAATTTTAAAAAAAATTTCAAGACACAATTTGGTATGCTATTAAAAAGAAAATATTAATTTACACATAAGAACAAAGTTTAAATGAAATTCATTTGTCCACTTTCAAAAAATTGATTTTTCCAACAAAAATTTTGAAACATTTTTCAAAAACCCAAAAAATTTTTTTTTTGAAAATTTTGTCTTAATTTTTATATTGAGGCTAAAACAATGTGTTTGTAAGAAAAAATTTGTTGAAATCGCTCATCTCGTTTATGAAAAAGTCAGAAATCAAGAACCAGATCCTATGAAAAGTACCGTTATTTACGATTTAAAAAATGTATTTTTTTTTTTTTATTTTAAAAATACTACCTGGCCTGTTGCATTATGTTTTCTTAAATTAAAATCGTTAAAGCAGTTTTTGAGAAAACAAGTTTTTTTCCATTTTGGTCATATGGAATATTTTTGGTCCAAAATATAAATTTTCAAAATTTCCCCTTAATGGGATCACCAATAACTGTATACTACCAAGTATGAAGTAAACCACTGCACTGACTTAAGCTGAAGCTCCAGATAAAGACCGACAGACAGACAGAATTCTTTAAATAATTTAAATAATCTTATGATATCGTTTAATTCAAAAACCAAAGGAAAATGCCTAAAATGACTATGCCTAAAATGGCTATTTAAATATTAAAGACAGAAAGATAAACTTCTTATACCTACTCATACAATATTTTATTTTTAACAATTAGTTCAGTCAATAAGGAGTCAAATGCAGGGGAACCGAAGAAAGTTTTGACGTCAGGGGTTTATCTTGAGTACAAATCTCATTTTGCGTATTGTTTGGTCTTGTGAGGCGTCCGCCATTTTGAAACACGCATTAGCCTTAATTTCTCGAGGACGACTTGTCGGACAGAAAACTTGCAAAGACTTTTTAGATTGAAAATATAATTATATCTTTCTTCCTCTAGTACATCATTTTTCTCTTTTTAAAAAAATAATCCCAAAAATAGAAACATATGGGCAAATTTCCTAATGCCAAAAATTTTCCCAAATTTTGACTTAGATATCGATTATTTCGAAAACAATTCATTAAAATAACATTAAAATTTCTAAAAGGTATCCTTCATAACTGTAAGTGTTGCCGTTACATTTTTAATATAAGTACCTATTTTTTGTATAAATCTTATATATAAAAATGAGTTCGTTTAGTGTGTGTGGCCGATAAACTCGCGTTTGGCTGGTCCGATTTTGGTAATTTTTTTTTTTGTTTGAAAGGTATTAATATGTAGATGGTTTGTATCAAAAAAATAATACCTTTTCTCGCATCTTTACATAGCTGTCAATATGTACGAGTAAAAAACCACTCTCGCTTTTTAAAAATTTAAACTAAGCTTAATTTGTAAAGCTTTCAAAATAATTAAAAAAGTCTGATTTTGAGTGAAACAAATAATTATTCGTCTTGTGATATTAAATCCACATATGGACTGTAAAATGTAGATAAAATGTATATCTCTGATTTTCATTGAGGACAAATAAGTAAAGCATTGGCACATCAATCAGAGTTATGGTTTGTATCTACATAATATATATATTTCTCCTGTGCGTTTGTTTGTGGCCCTACTCCTAAACGACTAGACAGATTTTTCTGAAATTTTGTGTGAAATACACTGCCGGTCACTTGAATACGTCCACATTTTAGTTCGTCTTATTTTTAGCCTGGCTTGGTATTTATTGCAATGGTACATCTTTTTTACATACGTAACGAGAGAACATCTTTATGCGCTTAGCTTAGGAGAAAAAAAATTGTCCTGGGACCTACCGTTCTTCTCAAACGGTAGCTAGACCAAATCTATTCATAAAAACAAGCATATTTTTTAGCTCACCTGAATACGTTCATAAGCAAAAATGTTAATAAATGATGAGTTGCATGGGTCAGTTGGACTCAAAATTGTGTCTGTCAATAAATCTGATTGTCTATAACCTGTAAGGATGAAAACGGCTCGGGAAAAATCTCTAGGCGCGGAAAAAATGGCGAAAATAAAAGAAGTCTTTGAACTAGGCCGAAATCAACGATGCATTGGGACAAAAGTTAACACAAGTTAAAATTTAGTACGCAGTTATTCGCGCAATATCCAAGGGTATAGAAAAAACATTATACAGTCGAAGTTGCTTAGCCACAATATTGGCCGATAGATGTGCAATGATCTGAACAGCATGACTTCGCGCTAAAAATTATGCTGAAAACCGGTATGAAATGCAGTTTAACGACGGCAAAACGGGTTGTCAGAAATGGTAAACAATTGAGAAGAACAAATCTTCGCAAAAATTATCACTTTACAAACCACGAAAAGAAATTCACCTCCAATCGTAAAAAAAAAATGTGTTAGAAATTGCAGATCGAAAGTTTTGTAGAAGGAAACAGCTTTGCACTTAATGACACTGCCTTCACAGTTATGCAGACAACTTAAAATAATCCTTCTCTCTACGAAGGTCATAAAAAAGAAATTTAGCCCTCAGGGTCAACTTAATTCATTTTTATCCTTTGAAAAATCACCGGTTGCAAATTCGACTTTCAGGACATTTTTTTTTTTTTTAATGGAGGCGAGTTTCTTTTCTTGGTTTGTAAAGTGGTAATTTTTGGGAAGTTTTGTTCTTCTCAATTGTTAACCATTTCTGACAACCCGTTTTGCCGTCGTTAAACTGCATTTCATACCGGTTTTCAGCTTAATTTTTAGCGCGAAGTCATGCTGTTCAGATCATTGTACATCTATCGGCCAATGTTGTGGCTAAGCAACTTCGACTGTATAATGTTTTTTCTATACCCTTGGATATTCTGCGAATAACTGCATACTAAATTTTAACTTGTGTTAATTTTTGTCAAAATGCATCGTTGATTTCGGCCTAGTTCAAAGACTTCTTTTATTTTCGCCATTTTTTCCGCGCCTAAAGATTTTTCCCGAGCCGTTTTCATCCTTACAGGTTATAGACAATCAGATTTATTGACAGACACAATTTTGAGTCCAACTGACCCATGCAACTCATCATTTATTAACATTTTTGCTTATGAACGTATTCAGGTGAGCTAAAAAATATGCTTGTTTTTATGAATAGATTTGGTCTAGCTACCGTTTGAGAAGAACGGTAGGTCCCAAGACAATTTTTTTTCTCCTAAGCTAAGCGCATAAAGATGTTCTCTCGTTACGTATGTAAAAAAGATGTACCATTGCAATAAATACCAAGCCAGGCTAAAAATAAGATGAACTAAAATGTGGACGTATTCAGATGACCGGCAGTGTATATGTGAAAAGGTCCATCCGAAACAGGTTTTGTTTTATAATTGGACCCGGTAGGTGGCGCTGCTGTCAAGATATAGGCAAATTCCATATTTGGGGTCGAATAACAACAGATTTTTGTGAAATTTTCTTTATTTGATAAGGTCTATCCGTTACAGGTTTTGTTTCATAATTTGATCCGATAGGTGGCGCTGTTTTCCAGTTATAGGCAAATTCCATAGGTGGGGTCGAATGACTGGACAGATTTTTGTGAAATTTTGTGTTATGACAAGGTTCATTCGAGACAAGTTTTGTTTCATGATTGGACCCAGTAGTTGGCACTGTTGTCAAGTTTTAGGAAAATTGCATATTTTGAACGAGCGACTGGACAGTCGTTAGTGGCGCTGTTGTCAAGTTCTAGGAAAATTACATATTTTGATTTTTGTGATACTTTTTGTGTCTGATACAATTTATTCGAAACATGTTTTGTTTCATAAATTGGACCCGGTAGGTGGCGCTGTTGCCGAAGTAGTTATAGACAAATTTCATATTTGGAGTCCGAAAGACTTGACAGATTTTTGTGAAAGTTCGTTTGTGTGATAAGTTCCGTCCATGTTTTGTAAATTATAACTGTATGCGGTAGGGGACGCTGTTGTCAAATTATATATAGAAAGACTTGACGCTGTTGTCAAGTTATAGTTAAATTCCATATTTGGAGTCCGAACGGCTGTATAGACTTTTATGAAATTTTTTGCGTTTGATAAGGTTCATTCGAGACAGGCTTTGTTTCAAAGTTGGACCCAGGGGCGTACGTTGAGTTGTCGGGGCCCCGGGGGAAGACTACATTTTTGGGGCCCCTTTGATATAGAAAATAAGAACAAATAAAAAAGGACGTATACGCCCACTTATTTTTTTTGGGGCTCCTGATGTACCTATCATTTGTTGGGCGCTAAAATAATGTAAGTAATATTTTTTGGGGCCCCAAGATAATATGTAATTTTTCTTTCAAAAAAGCAATTTTTTTTTTGAGACCCCTAAGGTAATACTTTTTTTTTTTAGATGAAATATTATGTGACTGGCTACCAATTCACTAAAAAATATAATGTGTCTCTCTTGTGCCCGAAGTGATTCATGTCAAGTATCTTATCTTTTTGCATTGTCTCCTTACGAGGCCCTGGCGTGTTGGGGGCCCCGGGGCACGCACCGCCCCACTTGCCCCAATGGTGTGTACGCCCCTGTTGGACCTGGTACGTGGCGCTGCTGTCAAGTTATGAGCAAATTCAATATTTGGGGTTCAAAGAGTTCATATTCAAGGCTAATAAAAACAAACACGATTTAACTCTTTAAAATGTTATTTCCTCAATTAAAATTGTTTACCACTAAGCTATATCTCACAGTTGGTATGATAAACTGAAACTTAAAATTTGTCTAAGTTGTTTCAACTACCAATTTATTAATACAATTTCCGCATTAATTTAAAATGATTTAATTTTCTTAAGAAAATATTTTAATATTTAGACGTATGTATAGAATTAAGACGGAATCTTTTCATTTTAAGCCGGTTTCTTTACAATTTACAAAAAAAGATTGCTACTTTTTGAATTTCCTAAATAGCCAAAAAATATCATGATACAGTCAAATTAGGTGAAAAAAAGGAGTAAACCTCGGAATGAATGCTAATAGAAATTTTTTTTGTTCAATACCTTCGGTTTGGCATTCTATAACATACCTCAAAAGTATAGAAAAATCTCATGTCCGCAAGTCACGATTTTCAAGGTCAAAGCGCGAAATGGAGATTTTCAAAATAAGCAATAAAAGACAATGGTATTATATTCACATATGATACAATACTTCGAGGTATTTTTTAATGCTGATGCCAAAAAATCTAGACAAGATCAAGACAATCTGACGTCTCTGAAAAAAGTTATACCTGTTTTTCAATTGTCAACAAATATTATTATAACAGTTGCAAACTTACTACCGAAAAATCCTTAAAAGTTATGGTAGAGGGACAAAATTTTTCATGAAGGTTTTCATATCCATTATCATTAAGAATCAAAACAATGCAATGAAAAAAACATTCATACCTATGAAAATTGGTATTTTTTGAGAAAAGGGACAATTTTGGGATATGCACTAAAAAACATCCTGGTACAATCTTATAATTAGTGCTGATAGGCTAATTTTTTTGTTTGTATCTTTGTTTGGATATTCTATAACTTATGTCAAAAATCAAAAAAAAAATTTTTGTAATCAGCATTAAAAAATGCCTCGAAGTTATGTAATTCTTGAAATTCTAATTTTGAAAATCTCCATTTCGCGATTTGAGCTTGAAAATCGCGACTTGCAGACATGAGATTTTTCTAGACTTTTGAGGTATGTTATGGAATGCCAAAACGAAGGTATTGAGCAAAAATAATTCTATTAGCATTCATTCCGAGGTGAAACCCTTATTTGACTGAAAATTTTAGTAGCGATTGCAAGTGATTGAAAGGAGTTCGAGACACATAAGATTTTGTTTTTAAAAACATTTTTTTTTACTATTTGAAGAAAAAAACCCGTGCCAATAACAGAAAAAAACAGTGGAATGCATACAACATACATATCGCCTGGGAAAGCAAAATTATTGTAACTCCATATAGGATCTGTTAAGGACATAATACCATTTTGCTTTCCGCTGAAGATTTATGTTGTTATACCTTAATAATAATATTTATGAAACTTCGTACACATTCCAATTAAAATTATAATAGATAGCTGTCAGACAAATGGTTTGCTTTTTTTAATACTTTATATGTACAATTTTATGTTTGTGTTCCATATATCAAGTTGTGGCCCGATTTTTTTGTATTGGAAAAGGTTAACACATTACAAAGCCAAAAATTGAAAATAAATACAAGAAAAAAGCGGAACGAAGTCCGCCGGGTCAGCTAGTTTTGTATAAAATTGCCCCTCCCGCCTAAACGGGGGGAGATAGATCCCCCCTCACATATAAAAAAAATGATTGTATTGAACCCTTCTACAAAAAACTATTATCAATTCTTGGCCCCTAATTTATCGTACTATCTTTGTTAAAAGGGGTAAAAAGGGGTTTTAAATGGGGTTTACTTGGTGAAAGGGGTTTGTACCCATGAAGAGTTTTTATGACCATAATGTGAACTACAAAATACTAAAATTTTATTAAATTCGATTGAGATCATTTTTTCCGTACTGCCTAAGGGTCAGGGTCAGGGGTCATTTTCGGGGATACGCCATATCAAATTTTCGTGTAAAACTGTGATTTCATATTCTACTCCATGAAAGGAACCTAAATGCTTAAAAAAAATTTGTATTTCAATTAACTTTGATAAAATTTCTGTTAAATTCGACTGAAACCCCTTTTTCCGTACTGCCTAGGGGTCAGGGGTCATTTTCGGGGATACGCCATATCAAATTTTGGTGTAAAACTGTGATTTCATATTCTACTCCATGAAAGGAACCTAAATGCATCAAAAAATTTTGTATTTCAATTAACTTTGATATATCGTGAAATTTTGTCTAGAATGATTGGGCTAAATATTGCCATTTCTATCAGTCTGGTAATTGGATAAATTTAAGGCTTTGAAAGTTTTGTTAGGGTAGAAAAAGAGAATGCTCATCAAATATCCAACGTTAAGACACAAGTTATGCCGCCCGGCCCTTTTAATGCAAGGTCTTCAATTTGAGTTCAACGAAACAGGGTTCTGCAGACCAAAAACACAAAGAAAATGTGTCTACTACCTACTCCTATAAGAACTCTACGCTTTCCACAATAGAGGTAAACAAAATATTTCGGTAGACAGTCTGACTCCAGTTTAAGTCTGCAGATTCGCATCCTTTGTTTAGGGGGAAATTCTCTTGAATTCACGTTTCCATGGCGTCGTCGTCGGTCGCCCTGAACGCTGTTATTTGTTTTTGTATCACTAGAACGCATGTCCACCCACGTTCTTTAATCTAACAAACATACACAACACAGAAGCACAATCCATGAATTAAAGCTTTTAAAAATACCTGACTCTGATACTGAAACAAAACGGCATAATATGAAATTTCGCAAAGCTTTTCAAATTTGCAACAATCTGTTGAAAAAGAAACATGAAAATGAGACACTAAATTATTTTTAGAACTCCATATTGGATGGTATAATATTGAATTGAAACACAACAAATTATACATGAACATTCATAAAGCCACGAGAATTATTGAAAGAGCTTCTGTGTATTGGTGATTTGTTTCCCCACATAACCCGACTACATAAAACATAACATAACTGCAGCTGGTTTTGCATGCGATTTTTTATGCGCATGACAGAAAAGGGAAAACTCAAAAGAAAACCAAGAAAATTAGTTTTTTTCTCTTTATCTAAGAGAAACTATTTATACACTGGAAAAAAGAACACTTATTCATAATTCTTTGTTGAAATTGAAATATATTTCTTTCAATTTATTCATTAGGATACCAATATTTCTGCTTCTTTTAAAATTGCATCTAAGAAAAGATAAATCGATGCGACTAGTAAGTGACTATGGAAAATTGCGTTCTGTGGGGTGGTTTTACAAAGCATATTTATTATTTTGTTTTGATGAGGGTTGTCTACTACCATAAATGAAACCGGAATGGCGAATATTGAAATCGATAACACTGGTCTGCAAAATTTAACTTTTTTTCTCCTTCAAATAATTTTTTGATATTATTGAAGACTAGTTAACCCCCACCCGCTTCGCTGAGTGTACTTTTTAAAAAAATAGAACCTGTTTGAAAATACATTTAAACCGAAAAAAACTGGGTTTGTAATGAACATTAACCAATTTATTGTAATTTATGTGTATTTCCAAGTATAATAACAAATTACAAAAATCATACTTGGCTGAGTGAACGTTCAATAATGGCTGGTACAAATAAAAATGTTTCTGAAATCAATGCAACAATTTTAAACTATATAAATGCACAATGTTTTGCCTACAAATCGGATGACCTTATCACAAATGAAAGCAATGTATCAAATTACCAAACGGAGTTTTTGAATTCATTGGATATACCTGGACTATAATGTATCAAAAAGCCTTGCCATATTATTAGGCCCAAGCGAAAAAATACAATTTTTTGGTTCATGCTGCTGAATTTTTAAAGTTTTTGTCGAAATGTCTTTAATTTTTTTTATCCCATTTACCTGCCCTTATCATGTAGATACGGATTGCCTTAAAAAAAAGTCAAAGAATTCATACTTTTCATACGTACATAAGGGATAAGCTCCAAAAGACGTTTCCTATGAAATTCATGCCGGGAGAATTATCAGACCGGTCCAATACTTGAATTTGTATATCGAGGAATAACGTGACATTCTTAACTTTATGGTAAGGACCCAGTCTTGCATAGATATAGATGCTTCGAGTCTCGAGCCTATTCTGAAATCGTAGAATCAAAACGTTCCCAAGCTCCTTTTGTTTTGGTCTGGCGTTTTCCACAATATAAAAAGAACCTCATCCTTTTCCTGAAATAGCAGCACAGCCAATAATGATCAGAGGATGTTTTTTTATTTGATTAACGTACTTGCCTGGTCTTATACGAAAAAAAAACTACTCCAAATCTTAGAAAATTACGTACTATCCAGACGATCAGAGCTTCTATGTTTATGCAAAATGCGATCCTTGCCATTAAAGTTAAGCATGTCACGTTATTCCTCGGTACAAAAAAATTAAGTATTGGACCGGTCTGGTAATTATCCGGGCGTGAATTCTATAGGAAACGTCTTTTAGAGCTTATCCCCTATTGTACGTTATTTTGTATCAAAAAGTATGAATTCTTTGACTTTTTTTAAGTCAATCCGTATCTACATGATAAGTGCAAGTAAATGGGACAAATAAAATTCAAGATATTTCGACAAAAACTTTAAAAATTCAGCAACATGAACCAAAAGATTGTATTTTGTTCGATTGGCCCTAATAATATGGCAAGGTACTGTAGGTGTTTCATTAACCTGCATATTCAAAGGCAATTTAAGAACCGAGTGTGCTGTACGGCCACCATCTAATAACATGGCTGCAATTTCCAGAGCCAATGCTATTTTATTTTCAGATCGTATTTATGCTAAAAGTAATGATATCAAAAATGTTTTTCCCGTACCATCGGGTGCATCTAAGAAATACAAACCACAACTCTGATTGATGACACCTTGCATAATAGTGTCATACTTCGGGAATTGGTTTGCACAAATATTCTTAATTCAACGCAATTGTATTGCCTTCCGCGTAGTATTTCTTGATCAAGAACATCTTGCTCTTCACGATTTGGAGCAACCAATCCTAATAGTGCCAAGTGCCAATGCTTTATTCGCATATACATTTTTTCATTTGTGTAATGGATTTAATGTCACACGGCGCATTCGGTGTATCTAATCGTAATCACGGAAATTATGCTAAAGTTCGAGTCGATTTGGAGGATTAGATGTGATTATATTACTGAGACCAATATGATGTGGCGAAGACAAAACAAATGCACCAGGAAGCGTTGAGTCCCAATGATTGTCTGCTTCAAGCAAATTCAAACGTTGACAGGCATCACAGACAGACTATAAACAATAATAAATTATTTTGAAAGCCTGTCTAAATATATTTTTTTACAAATAAAGCTTAGTTAAACTTTTTAAAAAGCAAGAGTGTTTTTTCACTCGTACAAATTGACAGCTATGTGAAAGTGGGAGAAAAGGTATTATTTTTTTTGATACAAACCATCTACATATTAATACCTTTCAAACAAACAAAAAATTACCAAAATCGGACCAGCCAAACGCGAGTTTATCGGCCACACACACTTAACGAACTCATTTTTATATATAAGATTAGACTTTCCTGAATCTAAATCTGGTTTCAGAAAAATTCTATCAGGTACCATTTTGGTAAAAATGATTTTTGAAAAATGTGAAAAAATCACCCTTTTAGATTCATTTGAACTGGTATAAAATTAAAACTATTTGTCGCATTGACCTCAAATTTTGAGAACTTATTCGTCATAATATGACCTATCGATTGACTTCTTTTACATTAATGTTTACTCATTTTTTAAAATACTGATTGACAAAAAAAGCAGACATTTCGAAATCCTTCACTTTTTAGTAAATCCTACATGAACAAAAGCACCTTAATTAAGGAAAATGTAAAATATCAATGTCTATTATATTTAAAAAGTGAAATATGTAAAGAAAACCATAATAAAATACATTAAACAAAATTTTTACGTGTTTTGTAATTTTGTATACTATTTTTCTATTTAAAAATATCTTATTTGTAATAAACCATTCTATAATCTGCCTTGTAAAGCTTCAGATTTGTTTCTCCTAGAAACAAAAGTATTCTTTTCTTATAGTTTTTGATGTGCTGAGTTAGAATCCGAAGTCAAAAAAAATTCTATCACGTCAGGATTTAAAGATATTCGCGAATCGAATCGTATCTAAAGTATCACAAAATCAAGTTTTTTTTTTAGAAAATCTCAAAAAAACTACTATATCTCAAAAACCAGAGCTGACCGAAATTTTTTGAGTTCGGATTCAAAATCAGCGCACTAAATTCCATTAGAAAATTATACTTTTGTTCTAGGGAGAAAGATATATTAATTTTTAGAGATCAGTTGCTTTATGGTAGATATGCCAAACCTACTAAACTTACTTAAATTAAGTAACTCGGAAAAGAAAAGAAATATTGAGAAGATTGAAATTGAATTTGAAAGAAAAAAATAAGTTCTTTCATAAACCGCAACAATTTTAGTTGAAAAATATTACATTATGCCAAAATATTTCTTCGAAAACAGCAAAAAAATGGGTTTTTGAGATTTTCTAACGAGAATATCTAAAAAAAACATGACGTGCTAGACTTCGGATTCGGAATCAGCATACAAAAATCCTTTAGAAAAATATAGTTTAATTTAAAGGAGGATTTTCTTGCAGACCAGTGTAATTAGTATGAATAAGGATCAATGTTAGAAGATACAGTTTGGATAAAGATAGGTAGTTTCTAAAATAATTAGTTCAGTCAATAGCGAACAATTTGAAAAAAATTGTGACGCCAGGAAAATATATGTAGGTATAGGTTCGCATTTTTGAAGACGGGTAAAAATCTCAATTTTGGTGATGTTGGGGCTCCCACCTTTTTGAAAAAACGCGTGACTCATTACATATTTCAAGACAATACAGAAAAGTTATCCAGACTTTTCTTACTGGAAATCTTCTTATCTTATTTTTTCCATGCATAATTTTTTGATAGAGTAAGATTTTTTAACCCTAGAAAGCTAACCTTGGTCGATTTGACGAACACCAATTTTATTTTTTCTGATTTTTCGGAAAAAGGAGCTTCCGATTGCATTTTTAATTCGTGTAATCTGTGTGTAAAAAAATCCTTTTTTTGCTTTTTCTGGTAAAAAAATAACTACTTAACATGAATTATTTAACTTCACAGAAATTAGTTAATAACTTTTTCTTAACAGCGCGGTTAAAAATCACTTCGTCGTTTCGACGAATGGTTAGCTTAAACGTACTACAAAATAAGGTTAGCTTTTTAGGGTTAACATAAAACATTTTTGGAATTTATCAATAATACGAAAGTTCAGTAAATTTAACCCAATTTTAATCAATCTACAATAGACAGTTTAAAAAAACTCATGATTTTATTATAATGTAGTAGGTATTTTTTTTTTAATATAGCTCTAATATCTTAAAGTGTTATCATCGAAATGGTTTCTGCCAACTCAACTTGTAGAGTTATTAGGTGAAGCTTAATATGAAAATGCCAGAATTCTATACTTAATTCTAAATGAATACATGAATTTGGTCAAAAAAGTTCACGAAATGAAGGGGTTAAAGTTTGGACAAAATTCATTTACAGAATGAATTTATTTTTTAGCGGTGATTAAGATCTTGACTAGATAAACGACAAAACCTCGCAAATTATTTTAAAGGGATGTCAATTGCTTAGGGACAGGGGAAGAATCCCCGTTGGAAAATAATTGAATAAGGCAGGGAGTAAATTGAAAATAATTCTCTCAAAATCATGGCTTCAAGTTTTTGGGCTACGCAATCGATTATAAAAAAAATAGATTCTCAATATAATCGGCGGATACTACACAAAGATTGCTGCATAAGTGGAAAAGATATCATCATAGAAAAAAGAAGAGAAAAGTAATCAAAAGTGAAACTGGTTTTGCAAGACAAAGCTTCAATTCTCAAGAGCTCTTTTGCCACGACTACTGCCTCACAGAAATAAGGGGTCGGTATATTGAATGACCCACCTTAAAACTCAGATTTGGACCTTTTAATAATATTTTATTTCCAAAACTAAACTTCGTAAAAAAAATTTACTGACGGTGAACAGGTGAATTCGGAAATTTCTGCCTATTTTGAAGAGGTTGACAAAAAATTTGTTTGCACGGTTTCTATAAATTTTTCTTCAAATATTAAAATTGCATTAGGCTTAAGAAAGAATATATTATCTAGGAAAAGGCATGTTAAATTTATTTCGCCTTCACTGTCATTCCGCGAGCCTTGACCCACCACCATTCACCATCCTCGTATGTATTTCAGACAATGTTTTTTGAAATAAGCAAAAAGTTAAAAAAAATATGTCGAATTTAAATACATTATGTATTAGGGTGTCAAAATGCTAAAGTATGGAATTTTTAAATGTAATAGCTTTTAAAAGTTGCATTACTTATCAAAAATAAATCCTGCGTTTAAAATTTTCATTTTAATTAATATCTTTGGCTCGCTCAAAATATATTAATGGCGTTTTCGATTGGAAGTCTGGAAGCGTCCGGAATCATTCTGAAAGCGTTTTATTCACACAAAACTGACAGTTTTGTATGAATAAATTTTTTTCAGAATGATTCCGGACGCTTCCGGACTGCCAATCGAAAACGCCATAAGAAATCAAAGAAATTTGAATTTTTAGAGATTTTTGAAATATATGTTTTTTTTTTATTGCGCCGTTTTAATACAAAAACAAATATATTAAATATATATCTTTATAATAAAAAACTTATAAGCTTATATTTGTTGGAATTGAACACTTAGTAAAGAAGCTGCGAAATAATATGCGAAGAAAAAGAAATAATTTTTTGCCTCCCGGAAATTACGCCATAGGAAATTACGCCAGATTTTTTTTTGGAAAAAAAGCCAAAAAAATTTTCAAACAAAATCTGGCTTTTTTTCCTAGGCAAAAAGTGCAAAATTTTTCTGGGAATATTTCCAGTATTTCTGGCATTTTTTCCAAAAAAAAATGTCTGGTGCTTTTTCCATTTCATAAAATGGAAAAAAAGCAAGACAAAAAAAATTGGAAAAAAAGCCAGAGACCATCGGGCGTTTTTTCCTTTTTTGTTTTTGAAAAAGAGCCAGAAAAAAATACTAAAATAACACTGGTCAACAAGGTGTTTGTTACAGACACCAAGATATACTTTTCTATAGGTTTTTTGGGTGCTGAGCTCGAATCCAAAGTCAGAACAATTCTACCACATCACGTTTTTGAGATAATCCCGTTAGAAAATCGAAAATGCCGCTTTTTTACCAGTTTTCGAGATTATTTCTTAGCTTTTGGTTATTTGTTTTAAATAAATTTGTACCGGTTTCTAATAGAACTAAATCTTGTCTTTCTAAATCCGTTTAAATCTTTTAAAAATCTCTTATCTTCTTTGAGAAATCTGAAATTGAAATCAACGTGTTTGGTATATCTCATATTTATTTGCTTTTATTAGTAAATCCCGAAATGTTCTTTGCTAATCGCTTTCAAATTTTGACACAACGTTTCATTTACATTCCAGTAAGTTCTTATCTTGTTTTTAACAAGAAAAAAATTATATTTTTCTCACTAGTAATTATTTAGTATAAGTATCTGACACCGTCACGCTTTGATGTATCTCACTGCGATTCACCACCTTCGCAAATATAAAAACTTGCAAGATTCTAAATGGAACGTTGTGTCAAAATTTGAAAGCGATTGGCAAAGAACTTTTCGAGATTCGCTATTAAAAGTAAATAAACATGAGATATACCAAACACGTTGATTTCAATTTCAGATTTCTCAAAGAAGATAAGAGATTTTTAAAAGATTTAAACGGATTTAGAAAGACAACATTTAGTTCTATTAGAAACCGTTACAAATTTATTTAAAACAAATAACCAAAAGCTAAGAAATAATCTCGAAAACTGGTAAAAAAACGGCATTTTCGATTTTTTAACGGGATTATCCCAAAAACGTGATGTGATAGAATTTTTTTGACTTCGGATTTGAGCTCAGCACACCAAAATCCTATAGAAAAGTATACCTTGGTTTCTGTAACAAAAAAAAAGTTTAATTTTGTTGACCAGTGTAATTAAATTTAGTTTTCGTAACATCGATGATTAATTTTCGTATGCTTGATTATTTTAAGTACTTTCATACTTTAAAGTTACAGTTTTTGTAACAAAATGTTAATTTATGTATGGTTGGTTTTTTTCCATATCTATCTGGCACATTTTCCAATATTTCTGCCTTTTTTTCCAAACTATTTTCTGGTGTTTTTTCCAATTTTGACCAAAAGAAATATTCTGGCGTTTTTTCCAAAAAAAAAATCTGGCGTAATTTCCTGTGGCGTAATTTCCGGGAGCCAATTTTTTCATATAAAATCGTTTTTTCCTATCAACTTCAATAGATTTGAGCGAGCCAAAGACGAACGATATTATAATTTTTTTGAGATGCTATTAAAGCTTAGACCCTAATAAAACTTTTGACCGCTATTACATTGTAAAATTAGGGTACTTTTTTTCGGCCATACAAAAGTGACACCCTATTATGTATGTAGGTAGTTATTACGGATGAAATAAAGTGCCCCTATTGATTTCTTATCAAACTTTTGAATTTTTTTTTTATCAGTTTTTATTTTTTATTGTTTTTGCTTATTTTGCCTTTTACACTGTCACACTGCCAAAAAACAGTAGATCTTCTTTATTTAATACAAAGAGACAGTTTTAAGTACAATGCACCTTACCACAACAAGGCACATATTAGTGCCAGGATGTGAATGCGAACGGGAAGACCAGTGGTTTTCGTAACAACTAATAGTCCCCTTTTTACTTCTAATTTAAAATTTTCTTTAGTTCTGCTTTCTTTAGTTTCTGTATTAGGAATTTTATAAATCAGTCAAACGGAAACAAAAAGTTAACGGGCCCCAAAAACTTACCCTATATCTACCTTAGCAATCAGCCGCCCATGTAGGTAATTTATTTAAACTGAAAATGTATCCCATACAAATTACATCTCATGCGAGAAAACAGACAAACCTTTCTCTTCCAATTCCAAGGCAAATAAAGAACACAAAAAACACAAACAAACAAAAAATTTTGAATTCGCAAAATTGCATGTTGCTTCACTAAAGAGAAATTGCAAAAGAAAGCAACTTTTCAAACAAGAAAGAAAAATAAGTTCAAGCAACCGAAATCGTCCCGCCAAACATTTCTCGTTGGCACCTAACCCACCAACAAAAAAAACAAAAGGAAAACCAGAAACAAAAATATAATAAAAAGCTCCCAATACAGCGACACCCAACCAAAAACATATGCACCGTTCTTTTTCGTCATAAGATATCTCTTCGATATTAAAATAAATTATATCAAATACCAGTGCAAGTGCCAACAAACAGATACAATTGCAACCTGCTTGTGGCACTCATTGCACTTGCGTCGCTTACTCGATACTTGCCGTACTTTTTTCTTTATTTTAATTTGAATAACACACCACCACCACACCAATGGATGGCTGCTTGTTTTGTAAATAATAATCAAGCCGTTCTCTTTTCTTCCAATACACAAACAACATTCATTACTCATTGCACGCAAAAGCGAGAAACGATAGCACTCACTAGCCTGGCCTGAGTGTAGTATTAAAAGTGTGTAAAATAAAATGTGTGCGACAGAACGGTAAATTGCCATGTTTACCGTTTTTTTTGTATCTGTGTTTCCCTTCTGTTTCGCATTTTATTTTTTATTGTTTCACTTTTTTTGGTATAAACTGGCAGTGGCACAAAACGCACGGTGAACGAACCAACAAGGAAACACAAATAAAAAAACAAATCGCCCAACAAAAAAAAAAAAAAAAAACAAAAAAGCTTCGCCGCAGATTTTGTGTGTTTCTCTTTATTTCATAGCCACACTCTGCAAAGAAACACACAACGAGCATGGCAAGTGGCATGGCAAAGTACTGTTTGTTTGCTCAAAAAAGGGGGTGTATATGCTTTATAAAAAAGTATAAAATACATACAAATTGCTAAAGTATATGTGAGTGGGTTCGTTCCTCTCTGGGCTCTGGCTCTGGTGTAAAAGATACAAATAATTAAAAAAAAAAAACGATTGTGGAGCGCAATTCCAACAAAAATAAAGAATAAGAAAAATACATGAAAAACAAAAGAAAAATAATAATAATTTTTCTCTTTTGCCCCATGATTATATACACCACACATCTGAGCTGACTGAGCCACGACCACGACAAGTACTCTGTAATTTTTCAGTACAAATTGTACTTTCAAACGGTACGGAAGTGTTCGGAAATTTTCTCTCTCTCACCTATATTATCTCTGTCTTTATAACGGGATATATTAAATACAAAAAAACAATCTCCATCATCAACATCTTTTATTATCCGTTTTCGCCGCGGTCACAGATGGAACAATATAATATCCATTTTTTTTTTTGAATATTAATATCTTCTCTGTGTGATACATTTGACGGTTTATGTATACAACGGTACTTAGGACATTTCGGCAAGGAAATTGAACCAATAATTTCGAATTATTCGCACAAAACCCCTTTTCGAAGGTATTTTTTTGGGATGAAAAATGATTTTTTTTTTTTAATTTTCATGAAATAACGACTGTTATCGAATTTATTTCGAACAGATTTTCTTGAAGTACTTACCTTCTCTGTGTTAACTTCAGAGGATATATCAACTAATTTTCCTCTCTCTCATCTTCACCACCTTTTCACTAAAACGTCTCTGAAACCGACGGAAAATTAAAGTGAAAATTCAAACAGAATTTTTCTCAGATACTATTCAATTCTCTCTTTTGTTCTGGTTTAGTATTCTATTTCCAAAACATTCTTCGCCGCTCTTTTTTTCCCCCAACATTTTCCACTCCTTCGCAAAAACCAAAAAAAAAAACAAAGTTTCTCATCGTAGTGAGCTTTGATAGAAAAAAAATTGAAAAAAAAAAAGAATTTTTTTCTGAACTTGAAAGGGAAAACGACATTCGCGTTTCCATCTTGTTCAGCTCTGTGTCGTGCGGCGAAGAATATTCCTCATCATTTCTCATTCATTCATTCGTTTTATCAGAGCTACATATAAAGGAAAATCGAGAGAAAACAAGTAAATTTTTTTTTATATGTATTAAGTTTTTTCTTTTACAAAGGAAAATCCTTTTAAAGATTTTCTAAACTTTGTTAAAAAAAAAATAAGATAATTAAAGTTCGGATTAATTTGTTGAGAATTTTCCACTGAATTCGCCGTCGTTTTTATCGTTTGTTGGTGGTTTTTTCTTATTTGTGAGAAAATTTTAATTTTCTTTTTTTTTGCAAATAAAAAAAAAGTACAAAAAAGGGACTCCACCGGGTGTGTTGAAGTTGAAAGAAAAACGATTTTCCAATTGGAAGGAATAAAAAAAGCACGCCTGTTTGTGTGTGTGTGTTTTTTTTTTTTGTTGTTTGTTGGTTCCTTCATTCGGTCGTGTCGGTCGAAAAAAATCCTTTTTTCGCCGTGGTTACGTGAATATTACAATTTTTACTGTTAGAAACTTGATAAAAAACAGTTAAAAATCGAAGGAAATTGCGATTTTTCTTTGTGCAAAAATAAAATTTCATTCCAATCAAGCGTTGTTGTGAAATTTCAATTTTGATCCAATTTGCAAAATCCTTTTTTTTTCTTTTCTCTCAAAATAGGAATGTCCTTGTGGATAAAATTTGTGTTATAAATCATAAATAAATATAAAATAAACAGAAAAAAATCCAGTTCTTTTTGCTCCCGTTTTATTACACATATCAGCTGTTTTTTTTTTTGTGTCTTTTTGTGAATTTCTTAACCGTTTCGGTGCTTTTTTTTGTCCGTCGTGCGTGCGTTCAGACAAAACAAAAAGGGAGCGAAAATTACACACAAAAAAAAAAAGGAAGAAAGAAAATTTGGCAACATTGCATACATATGTCAAAATTGTTAAATCAAAGTGCTAACACATTTAAACAAACCCTGATTTGATTGGGTGGGTGTTTACTAAACTAAAATAATATAATAACAACAAACAAAAATATTACCGTTATTTTTTTTTGTCTGTGTGTTGTTTATGCTCTAATCATCTCTCGTGTGAATTTTTTCGGTGCGTGATTTATTATTTTTTTTTACAAAGAAACAAAAATAAGAGCTCTCCTCTAATACAACAAAATGGCGACCATAATGGCATATAACGGTGCTACTAACGGTGGTAGTGTTGGCGTGGGAGTTGGGGTTAGCAATGCCGGCGGCGGTGGTGGGGGCAGCGATGGGCCACAAAATAAAAAAATTCGTACGGTCGGCCAACAACCTGGCGATCAGATTGATTCACATCAACTTAATAGGGTAAGTTTTTTTTTGTATGTTTGTTAAAATATCCTTTTTTTTATCCCAACACCCGCAAAAGTACAAAGAACTGTTATATTATTTTTTTTTTCTCAATATTAATAATCATAAAGAAATCTCAACAAAAGTTCATCCCTTCAATTTTTTTCTTTAATTTATAATTGTCAGTCAGATTTTTTGTTGTTGTTTTTACTCCACGAAAAATCAACAACAACAAAAAGAGGAAAATCGATTTTACCCAAAAAAATAAAAAGAAAAAAATTATTGCGTTCTGCTTTCTCTGATGATAATACTATCCTCGAGTAGCAAACAGAAGTATAGAAAGCAGCTAGCTTTCATCAAAACCAGCTAACAGCAGCGGGAAGCAAATGTGTAACATAGAACTTACATACAAACAAGTTTATACCTATCACCCCACAAGCGAGAAGGGTTAGCTATAATATAGGTTGGTTTGAAGGAGAAGTGATAGACCAGCTGAAGGGTGACATTTGAGTTTTAAGAGCAGAGAATTAAGGGTAGAATGTGGTGGTGGGGTCCTCGAGTGGTGGTTATTCGATGATGATGATAATTGTGCTCGATGTATGGGAGCATTATAATACCGACAGTGTTGCAATTGATGTTTTTTTTTTTTTTCATTAAGGGCCAATTTTTCAATAGTCAGTTAAACAGTCAGTTAGTACTTATTCCTAAGGATAGAGAAAAAATCAATTTTTCAACAGGCAGATATAGCTTATTCCTAAGAATAAATCTATCTGCTTCTTTCAGAGACGAATAAAATTATTCTAAGGAATAATCTCAATAAAAATATTGTGTCAGTTGTCAAAGCTGTTTTGAAAGAATTTTGAAAAAAAATACAGTGGAAAACAAGAAAACAAAAACAATCATGAATAAAAATGACGTTTAATTTTAAATATTTTTGAATTTGACAATTTTTTTTTGTTATTCTGTAGAATAAATTATTCTTGATTGAAAAATTCAATGTTTTTATCTGATTGTTTATGAGCCTAATAACTTTATTCGTAGAACAGTTAACTGACTGTTTATTAGAAGATTGAAAAATTGGCTCTAAAAGCACTAAATTTTCATCCATATTTGTCTATCTAAGAAGAATCTAGTTTATATCAAAACGATGAGTTTTTATTTGTTCAGCTATGGCTTGAAGTATCATACACATCTTCCTTTGAACGATGCGTAGAAGAAGTACTTGCCTATAGAAAATTTTCTTCCAAATGGTGACATTTTTAGCTGAGAAATAATGTTCCCTTTAGCAGATTTCAGATTTTAGAGAAGCCTACAAAAGCTCTGTAATATTTCTATAATTTTTTTTTTGATTAAATGAATAATTTGAAGAAAAAAAATTATCAAATGGCATCAAAATCCATGCAAGAACTTACTCCAAACATGACTTGATTGGCTTTCAGCGCCAAAAAAGCCTAACCCAAATTTTTAACAAAATTAAACTGCGAATGTTTTTTTTTTTTTTCTTAAATCTCATGTAAATCGTTAATAAAAATCTAAAATCTTTCAAATTTCATTCGAAATTATAAATTTTCTGTTTAAAAGGTCCATTAAATTGGGTATAATTAAATGCAAGTCCCAAATTGAGCATTAGAATATGGAGACCAAAACAAAACAAGAAAAGTCACTGCTCAATTTGTTAAATAAAAGAAAAAAAGGAGATTTTTTTAGTTTTGATGAATTTGATTTTATTAGAAACCGTTAACTATCTACTATAGTTTTCTGTTTTTGAGTTTTGAGAATTATTCAATTCATATTCAATAAAAAACCCAAACATTTAAACTAGTGACTTAAAAACAAATAAGTCTTTAAAGTTTAAAGTTGTGCAATTTACTCATTTTTAAATGCATTTGCTTTCCATTACAAATATTGTTTTAAACTTTGATGTTGAAAAAAAAAAATATGTTATTGTGATTCGAACAGTTTTTGTTAGAGACACGACGAAAATATAATCGAGATAATTGGTCATAATAACCATGTTTTTAATAAATGTTCAATTTTTTTTTAAATTCAAAAAATGATGTAGTTATAGATAGGTAGTTATCAGTATTTTTTTTTTGTATGAAAAATAATTTGCATTACATATTTTTGATTTATGTAGCTCCGTGAAGCCAGAACTGCGACCAAACTTGTCTAATTTGTTTCTCCACCTTTTGTCTATGTTTGTCCACCCAAAATTTTCGTTTGTCAACCCTTCAAAATAATTTTAGAGCAAATTCTTTTTTTTTTTTATAGGAAGTCTGAAAAATGAAAAACTGTCTTAAACGCTCAAATTTTGAGATAGACGTATAAGACAGTACTGTGGACGTAGGTATAAAACCAAAAAATTCAAATTCAAAAATTCAAACGGCTATCGTTTGTCCACCTCGAGAAATAGATACAAACAAAAAATCATCGTTTGTCCACCCTACGTTTAAGATATTATATTCAAAAAACAAAATTTATACTAAAAAATTCAAAGTCCCTTGAAATTCCCAAAAATTCAAATTTCTGTCGTTTGTCCAACTCGTATACCAAAAATCGTCGTTTTTCTCTCCTGTCTTTAGAAGATACTTAGTAGGTACAGTTTGATTTTATACCTATTTTAAATGCATTGTTTTGCATTTATATTTTTACAATTCTGATGTTCTGTAACCAAACCAATCCTGGTGCAATGTTACCAAACTAAAACGCAATACTTGACTTAAAAAACATTTTGCTGCCTTAGCAACTAGTATTGTTCAAATAATTCTTTAGTGTGAGTGTCAAAAAAGAAGCAGACAAAATTACGTTTATTTTTCAAATGAAAAACTAATGAGTGAGTATAAACAATTAACTTTTGAATACTATTCGAAAACGATTTTCTGTAAACTCTGATCGAAAACTCAATAAATTTTGAAGTGCTTTTATATAGTGAGTGCTAAAAAAAGTGCATATAAAAGTACAGTAGAATAGAATTACAAAAAACACTGCACATTTAAAAAACAGTTAACTTAAATCTCTTGGTCTTGTCTTGTTTTTTTAAGTTTGTTGCTTCAAAATTGTATGTATTTATTTTCTTAAAACAGAACTTTTTAACTCTGATAACAACAACGGTAGGTAGTCTACTGCCAAGAATCTACAGACCTTTCGAGAAAAAGTGAAATAACAAGGTACCTAGTTTTTACATGCTTATCAAATAGGTACAATTTTTTTGTATCACAAAAAGTTCCTTCGGCAAAACCTTTTCATTTGTAACCAAAAATTAAAAAAAAAAAAAATGCTTACTGCCTCGCTTCGATATTTTTTTTTATCGAATGGCTTTTATTAAAAGATAAAATTTTAGCAAAATAAGTACCTAAACATAAAGTCTGTTTAATGAATCTAATCCGCACAGAAAAGATCCAAAAAGTACTGGTTTGTGTGTTCCATAGAAAACTTTGCTCCACACTGTTCTACAATCTGTTATTTTGTGTTCCATGAAGTTGTACAGCGCATTTTAGTTCAAGTTTTTCTGCTCCTACTTTTAATATAGAGGAAATGAGTGAGATGTTTTTTTCTTTTTAATCTTTTAAATATGGAGAAAAAATTTAAAATGTGAACAAATATAGTAATTAATTTTAATTTATTTGAATAAAAAGTCATTGCAAACATTTTTTTTTACCTATTAGAATTTCAAAATTGATAGGATAGTCGAACCTTAAAACTTGAAGCTGTACTTTTATGATCTTTTTTGTACTTGCAGTTTGCTGTTCTGTTCTGATCTGTTTTGTTCTAGATTTTCTTCATTAAACATACCAATAAATATTTTTGATTTTGAAAAATTTGGTTTTGGTTTTTGTTGTTGTTGGTAATGGTATAATACAATGCTTTTGAATTGTCATATTAGTGTTATTTGAGTTATTCGTCAGTCAGAAAGGCAGATAAAATTTTTGAGTAAATTTACAAATGCATGATTGTGCATTCATTTATTTTGATTAAATCTCTTCTTATTTCTTTGCCGTTAAGCAATAACTTCTAAAGCCACAAAAATGCAACTTTAGATTTTTTGATTGAGTAAGAATAAGCTCTATATTCTCTTTAATTTCGTATCAAAAACATAAAACCGATATAATTGCTTTATATAGCGGTTCAATATACTCAAAATGCTATCGATTTCCATGAATTTCTCAAACTTCAATCTCGTTTTCTGAAATACTAAAATTTGTGACTTAAGACCTTATTGCCTAATACCAAATATTTATTCGGGACGAAAAAATATCAATTTTGGTGTCAAATGAATTGAACATTCTTTTGGATCGTAGGCACTTAATTTTTGTTCGAAGCCTAGTGATCCAAAACGAAATTTTCTGACGCCCTTCAACACCAAATACTAGCGGAAAAATAAAAATGTAGAGTTTACAATATAAAATAAAAAAAATTATTGGAAAACAGAAATACAAAAATAAAAGCAAATAAATCACAGATCGACAAAAAAAAAATTAAATGTCCAGGTTTTCTGGTATAATTTTCAAATTTTCGGTTTATGACTATTTCGTATCAATTTTGTATCGTGATAGTCTTTTTCTATAAGCAAAATTTACGTTATTTGATTTTGACAAAAACAATAGTCTTAGAGCCCACAGCAAATTTTGGGAGTGGAGGCATAACCAAAATGTGAGTATGCAGTTTTATAGCCTTATGCGTAAAATGTGAGTTTTCCAATTCAAATAAGTAGGCTGAATTCGCACTATTTAATTTTTTATACACTGAACCAAATCCTTACGTAAATACAACGAAAAAATTCGTTGAGCCAACGAAAATTTAATTAATTTTCAGCCGATGAAAAATTTAATTGGCTCAACGAAATGGCTTTCATACGTTAATGAAGAACTTCATCAATTAACGAAAACTTTCGTATTTTAATGAAATTTTTCATAAAAATTTTTGATCGAGAATTAATGAATTTTTACATCACTTTACGAAATTTTTTCATCAATTAACGTAAAATTTAATTAAAACTTTCGTAAGCTAACGAAGTTTTTCGTAAATTTTATGAATATTTTAATTAAATTACGAAAAAATATTCGTTAGCTAACGAAACTTTTCGTTGTATTAATAATTTTTTTAGTAGATTATTCTCACATTCTTTTCGTAGAATAACGAATTTTTTCGTTAACCTACGAATTTTTTCATTCATTTTTCTTTTTATAAATATTTAATTGGACCTGTTAAATCATTGATTTAATAGTCCAAACAAAAAATTGGCGTTTATTCCGGTGGAACTCACTTGGACTCATCAGTTGACTGACTTATCGTGAGACACCTTGTGAATACGCAAATATTGTTTATATTCAGCTCAACTTACATAGATTTTTAAACAAAATGTGAATGTGAACTATATCCAGCAAGATTTAGTTTTTCATCATTACAACAGAAATGCACCCAAGTCTAGGTTTTTTTTTTTGTAAGGCAACGATTTTTTTCGTTAACTGATGTATTTTTTCATAAGCCGATGTAATATTTCATTAGTATATGAAGAATTTTCATAAGCTTATGAAGATTTTCGTTAGTTAATGTTGAATTTCATAAGTTAATGAATTTTTTCGTTACTTAATTAAATCTTTGATAAAGTAAGGAAAAAATTCTCATTTTCATTCTTTAAAATGAGTATGAAATTTTTCGTTAATTGATGAATCTTTTCATTAAATTGGATTTTTTGGCACTTAAAAGGGAGAAAAAGTGTATGAAACGTTTTCATTAATTGATGAAGGTTTTCGTATTACGAAAAATTACATACTTTCGTTGAGCCAACGAAAGTTTCGTTGGGCCAACGAAAATGTAGTGTATGAAAGGATTTTCGTAATTTTACGAAATTTATTATTTTCAGTGTACAACAAATGATGCTCTGCCATTTCCCCTAAGCCTGAAGACATCAATCTTGACTGTGCGATTAATTTTTTGTTTGTTATTTTGAATTCAAAACTCTCCAAGAAGAGAGCTGATATGGTTAGTTAAAAACGCTTATATCTTGATTTATCTTTGTCATATCGCCGAGATTGAGGTTTTGAGGTTTAGGGAAAATGACAGAGCATCATTCCCTATATTTATAAGGCTATAAAACTGCATACTCACATTTGGGTTATACCTCCACTTACAAAATTTGCTGTGGGCTCTCGGTCTACAAGTATAAGCAGACTTTTGAAGATAGACATTGAAGAAACATTTTTAAGTAACTGTCTCGAAAACGGTTTTAAAGATTTTGACACAAATTTGTTTATGTAAATTTAAAGGTGATCCAAACAAAACTGCATTTTTTTTTTATATAAAACGACGTACATATTTTCTTTGTACGTGGTATATACATACCTAGTTTATTAGATTTTTTTCAAATGGAGAATTTGAATAATTGGTCCAAATATCCACCACTTACGAGAACTATTAGAAGCAAAAAAAAAAGCATTGGTAATTCAAATTAATATCATAGAATAAAAAAAAAAAAAAAAACTTTCCATTGAAAATTCAAGTAATCTGATTGACTTTTAATTTTAAGACTCCTAATTAATAGTAATTTTTCGATCTGAGTTGATATAAGTAATGAATTTGTTCGTTATATTTGTATATTTGTGAATTTTTTTCCAGATTCACCATTTTGAAAATATAAAAATAATACTGGCTTACGCTATAAGATACCTTCATAAGTTATTAAAATTAATACTTTAACAATACTAAATCCATCAAAGAAACGTATGAAAAAATTACCCTAGCAAAAACCCTCCAGTAACACTTTTCCAAAACTCTTAAAATATAAATTCAACTTATTCAAAGAGTACCTACCTAGCATTATAGTTGCCTCTTCACTAATGATTTTCTCGCTCTCTCTCTCTGTGTCTCTGAAATGTCAAAGTGTTCTTTGTGCACCCTGGAAAATTTCTCACAAAAACGATTTCCATGGAAATAAATGTAGCTTTTATACCACCCGACCCCCCACACATAATGCTATTATATATGATGTTAAAAGACAATGACTATGAATTTTATTTGTTGCATTACACTTTCACACCCTTTTTCTTTAAATCCTCCATTTACATCTTGCTCGTTATACCTAAAGCAGACAAACAAAATATAATAAAAATGGCACACAGTTTTGTACCACTTTCTGATGGGGGCTCTTTCTCTCTTAGTGTGTCCTTTATGCTCTTGAGTAGCTTAAAATGTTCTCATCGTCGCTTTTCTTCGCCTAGCCATCCTTCTTCATCAACATTTATGTCGCCATCATCTATCATTTCCAAGAGATGAGGATTTAAACGTCGTCGTTCAACTCTTATACGACGAAGACATAAATAACAACAACAACAAAGATGATAGCAACGAGGACGACGAAGACAAAACGTCTCCAAAATCAAAAAAAAAAAAAAAAAAACTTTTCTTCCCCTTAAACAATACATGTGGGGCACTTGCATGCAGTTTTGAAGAGCAATCGTTTAACTGTGTTGAGTGGATAAAAATGCATCTTACCCGGAACCACCTTTTCATACAAAAATATAATACTCACCATATTCAACCCCTAAAACCTTACTCCCTTTTCCTTTCTAATCCACCCTTCTTCTAATTTTAAAGGCTTTTTTTCTCTTGTATTTTTGCCTGTTGTGTGTTTCTACTCTCTTCCGCGTTTGCTGCCAGAATCTAGTGTATGGAGGAGCAGTGAGAAAAAATTCCATTTCCACTTCACATACTTTTTTGCCACCCAAGTGGCATTGCACTTACCTGCATGGTTGATGCTGGCTTTTTATTGCTTCTGATTCTGCTTTGGCTGCTGCTGTAGCTGCAACAGTCGGAACAAACCACCCCACTTTTCTATAAAGTGCGACCCCATTTCAGAACAATGCACATCCACCAGCTATGGCAATAAAAATTTGTTGCATCTGCATGCCGAGTCGAGTTGAGTCGACAGTCATGGTTATATAGAGAGCAAGCATCAGGCTAGGCTAGAGGTGAAGTGAGGAAAGGATTTCTGCTTCGGAGAGTGCCGAGTGCCAACGGCGCGCCGACGACGCGCCGGAGACTGGTTGCATTTGCAAAAATCCTTTTAATGGACGCAATACCGGTAAAATGGCACATTTTCAAACCATTTTTATTTTTATTCGAGATTATCGAAATAAAATTTAATTAAAGGAAGTAAGGTTTTTTTTTGCTGCTCTCTGATGCTGCTGATATGTTGAAAAGTTCTTTTTTTTTTTTTTTTTGTAATCTTAATCCCATTTCCGATCGATGACGCGTCAAAGTATCTAAGCTCAATGGGGGTAGATATTTTTTTTTGTTAGAATTAAAACTAATTGATGAAGGGAGAGAGAATAACTACTGTAGACGCTCATTTTCCATAGTAACAGCAGAACAGGGTTGTTGAATAAGGATTTTTGTAGGTATAAAAAAAAGTTCTTTGTCTTTCTCTAAGTTTTGTTTATGCACTAAATGTTCGATTGGATTTTTGTATCAATGTCGAAACAAAAAACAGAGATTATTCAAGGAATTATAAAAATAATTTATACAGGGTGTTTCAAATAAAAAAATTAACTATAAAGTGCTTTGCATACTTATAACCGCACCATACAAAAATTCTAAATCTATAGCAATTTGATAAAAAAAAAATTTAAAATCGGTCAAAAACGATGACCCTGAACTTTGCAGACAATTTAACTGCTGGTCTTTGGACTTCTGTCACTGCTGTAAAACTCAACTGATTTTCAAAAACTTAACGGCAATCGCTTCGCCTCAACAAATACTCGATACGCTATTTTTGAGTTTTTTTTTTTTACCGTTTTTACGAAGTTTCGGCCAAAAGAGTCAGAAATGCTCAAAAAAAAAAGTGTCGTCTAAAACTTCAGACCTCTGCCACTGCCGTAAAACTCAACTGTTTTTCAATAACTTAACGGCAATCGCTTCGCCTCAACAAATACTCGATACGCCATTTTTTAGTTTTTTTTTTTTTTTATTTACCGTTTTTACGAAGTTTCGGCCAAGAGAGTCAGAAATACTCGAAAAAAGTGTCGTCTAAAACTTCAGACCTCTGCCACTGCCGTAAAACTCAACTGTTTTTCAATAACTTAACGGCAATCGCTTCGCCTCAACAAATACTCGATACGCCATTTTTTAGTTTTTTTTTTTTTATGTACCGTTTTTACGAAGTTTCGGCCAAGAGAGTCAGAAATACTCGAAAAAAGTGTCGTCTAAAACTTCAGACCTCTGCCACTACCGTAAAACTCAACTGTTTTTCAATAACTTAACGGCAATCGCTTCGCCTCAACAAATACTCGATACGCCATTTTTTAGTTTTTTTTTTTTTTATTTACCGTTTTTACGAAGTTTCGGCCAAAAGAGTCAGAAATACTCGAAAAAAGTGTCGTCTAAAATTTCAGACCTCTGCCACTGCCGTAAAAATTAACTGTTTTTTAAAATCTTAACGGCGATCGCTTCGCCTCAACAAATACTCGATAAGCCATTTTTTAGTTTTTTTTTTTATTTACCGTTTTTACGAAGTTTCGGCCAAAAGAGTCAAAATGCTCAAAAAAAATGTCGTCTAAAACTTCAGACCTACGCCACTGCCGTAAAACTCAACTGTTTTTCAAAAACTTAACGGCAATAGCAAAATGCTCAAAAAAAAATGTCGTCTAGAACTTCAAACCTACGCCACTGCCGTAAAACTCAACTGTTTTTCAAAAACTTAACGGCGATCGCTTCGCCTCAACAAATACTCGATACGCCATTTTTTAGTTTTTTTTTTTTATTTACCGTTTTTACGAAGTTTCGGTCAAAAGAGTCAAAATGTTAAATTTTTAAAATTTTTCAAACCATATCATACTAGAAACCACTCCAATCACTGTTTACTGATTCAATTCGCAAAATTTTCTTGCTTAAATGCATGAACAAATTGTAGATCTTGCCACAAAATTGGGTGACAAGTTCTCCAAGAGTTACTGCTTTTTTTTTTAAGGTTTTGTGGACAAGAAAGCTTAACTTCAGCGAAAAAAGGTCAGTGTAGCGCAATTCCGATGTTCCACTTATAAAAAAACTTTGGTTAGCTCCGTATATACTGGTTGTTCGATTGTTAGGTTCGGTATACAATTCACAGATGTAACCAAAATTTGTTTTCTTAACATCTAAAAATACTAATCCGCTAGACCGAATTTGGAAGTCGGACAGGAAAATGAAAAGTCGCTGATATTTTGTTCAGAGAAATACCGTGTCAATTTCTTAGGACATTTTAAAAATTGTTTTGTTTATGAATATTATCATTACAACGCAGAAAAGTCCAAATACTTATGCAGTTCTTTAGCTCAGCAAAATTTTTCACTTGTCAATGCACAAACAAACCTTACGTTTATGTTGGACCAACATAATCATATCGTAAGATCAAAGGAATAGAATAGCCCCTTAACATCTCTTTCTTTTGGTATTTCTTTATTCGGAAATAGCCCTATCGTTTCGGACATAGAACATTTTAAAGTATGAAATATTTTCCCTCTTTGAAATCATAAACATTTTAGAGTAAGCTTTGGCGAACAAATTTTGAGACAGATAGGTACCTACTATTATTGCTATCGCTATAAATGGACCTCCTTGCTCTATTAATATAAATCGGTTACATCTCGCGCAAGAAATCTGCTGCCAGCTCTCGGTTTACTAGTACTACTTAACTATGTATAAAAGACCATTTAGGAAGGGCTTGTTTCAATTTAATTGACGTCATCGTAGTAGTACCATGGTCATGTCAAAACCTTCATCATTAGAAAAATGAATAGAAGAATGCTCAAAAACGTTTCTTCAAGAACCTTTTTAATGAATCCGGTGATTATGTGCACTTATTAAATCAAATGCTTGCTTCTGAACGTATAAGTTAATTTTTTTCTATTATAATTTTTTAATTCTTTTTCGACACATTTCGTGTGATGGTTTCCTGAGTTGGAATTTGGAACCGAAAATTAAGGCTGACAAAAAAAAAAAACTTAGTAGAAGTTATCATTATATGTCAAACTTGACGCATTACTGATACTTATTGTTGATGTTTAACACATTTTTTTGTGAATTGTCATAGAGTTTCACACAATCTTCTTCTGCTCAATATTTTGTTAATTCTTGGTACCACTTTTGTTAGCATTGCAAGAAATTTTTGATCTCATCTTTAAGACCACTTTTGTCTTTCTAATTTTAAGAGTATTTCTTGAGCGCCTTATTTGAGGTAACATGGCGAATTTAAACTGTAACTTTTTCAGTCTTGTTTTCTGATTTATGTAGATTTATAGGGGCATTCCATGAATAGTTGTATTTTTGTATTTAAAGGAAAAAGAGGAATAGATGGGATTTATTGTAATGTAAAACTTCTTTTGAGGCAGATAACTTTGTCAAGACTTAACAAGTGTTTGCGAACTTAACTTCCAAATTAATGCTCAGCCACTCAAACTTTTCATCAAGATTTAACTAAGAATAGACGCTTAAACTTGGTTGTTTTAATCTATTGGAAACACCAAAAAACATGCAAACGTTACTATAGAAAGCCCCTATAGAATAATTGTCTATACAATACATTAAGCTTCTACAAAAAAAAATCATTTTTTTATAAATCGATTTTTTTGCAAATTTCTTTACATATTCTTGTAGGAAATTGAACGTTCTACAAAAAAGGCCTCATACACTTTTTTCGTTTATCTAACCGTTTAATAGATATTTGAGGTCTAAAAATCGAGAAACTCTTTAAAAATTCGTTTTTTGTTCTTAATTTTGTAAAAAATGAAAAAAAAAAACAGATTGCTCCACAAAAATATCTTCTAAACGAAGGGTGGAAAAACGACGATTTTTGGTATACGTGTAGAACTTGAGGTGGACAAACGACAGAAATTTGAAATTTCGAAAAAAGTCAATTTTTGGAGATTTTATATGACTTGAAATGTTCAGTACAAATTTTGTTTTTTGAATATCTTTTAAACGTACGGTGGTCAAACGACGATTTTTGTTGTACGTATAGAACTCGAGGTGGACAAACAACAGAAATTTGAAATTTTGAAAAAAGTCAATTTTTGGAGATTTTTTGGGACTTTGAAATTTTCAGTACAAATTTTGTTTTTTGAATATCTCCTAAACGTAGGGTGGACAAACGATGATTTTTTGTTTGTATACATTTCTCGAGGTGGACAAACGATTGCCGTTATAATAATTTTTGAGGACTTTTTAATTTTCAGTAGAGGTACACTGTGGTGTAGCGTACTTTTTTGAGAGTTGCTATAAAAAAATTCTTTTTGAAATATCTCCTAAACAGAGGGTGGACAAACGATGATTTTTGGTATACGTAAAGAACTCGAGGTGGACAAACGACAGCAGTTTGAATTTTTGATAAAAATTGATTTTTGGGGATTTCAGGGGGATTTAAATTTTGCAGTGCAAAATTTGTTTTTGGAATTGCTCATAAACGGGGGGGGGGGGGGGGGGGGGGATGGAAAAACGATAATATTTGGTATGTATATAGAACTCAAGGTGGACAAACGATTGCAGTTGGTTTTATACGTCTATCTCAAAATTTGAGCGTTTTAACTGATTTTTCATTTTTCAGAAAAAAGAATTTGCTCTTACATTTGTTTGAAGGGTGGACAAACGAAAATTTTGGATGGACAAACATGGACAAAAGGTGGAGAAACGAATTAGACAAGTTTGGTTCAAAAATTTTGAGGTCGCAGTTCTGGCTTCACGGAGCTAGACACTTTTCTGTGTCCACTTTTCATATTTGGTGTGTATATTCTAGAGGTGTCTAGCAATCGATTTTTTGGAGTACAAAATGAAAAAAACAGAATTTCGATTTTTTTGACCCACTCTACTACTCATGTTCTTCCTTTGCATTTGGTTTCTGAGTATTAGTACCTACCTAGAATCCTAAGTTCATGTTGAGTTTCAATGGTCTATTGTTTTCCTTCGTTTTTTTTTTCACATCATACAATATTTTCTAAAACTTATCCCTTAAGCACAATTTTTATTATCAACTTAACTTAAACTTCCCCATTAATTTAATATCCTTTTTAATAACTTTACAATATTCCCAGTTCTTAACATTTTTTTTCACATTTTCATAATATTGCAGCATCTTCTTATTATTGTGTCATCGCTATATAGAAGAAGCAAAAGAAAATAATGCATTACAAAACACGCTACGCTACGTTTTCCTCTTTTTTTCCAATTTTAAAACATTTTCAAGTACAACAACCTACGTAAGCTTATGACGTAAAAAACCTACATAAATATTCTTCAATGAAAATTTTCTTACATTTTTCTGGATGATGCGAAAAATGTTGTTTTATTTTTTTTTCTTTGCTTAAAATTTTTTTTCCTCGTGTTCATTGTGACGCAAATCAAGTTAAGTTGTTTTAATCCCTTTAATAAAGAACAGATGTTGTTTCAGTGATTCTTAAGTCGCTGAATATAATATCCAATTTGAGCAAATGCAAACAAAACAGATGATTTTCTTCTTTTATTTTTTAGGGAAACAAAAAAGGAAATAGCTTGTAATGGTTTAATAGCTTTTTTTTTTGTTTCTTTATCAAGGCACATGACAATGACAAAGAAATGAAAAATAACAATTTTTTAGTTTGGATAAAAAATAAAAGAAGATGGTAATTATATAAGGAAGAGAGTATGTTTTTTTGAATTTCAAAGTCACTAATGACTGCAAGAAGGGTAGAGAGAAATGTCAAAGTTGTTGTTTTTTAAGTAATAATTACTGTTCTCTCCTTTTTGGTTGGAAAACGATATAATTTCGTATTCAATTTCAGTTTAAGTTTTGATTTCCTTTTGACTCCAAAAATTACGGGTTAAAAGAACAAAACCTAATATTGTAAAGTTTTAACGTTTTTTTTCAGTTTTAGTCAAGTCAAACTTAATTAAGACCCATAGAAAACTTTAAAGTTGTATTTTTGGTAGCAAGCTTTATGTTTTTTGATGTATTAAACACGAAAACCTCCGAAAAGTTTTTTTTATTCTTGAAAATTGATATTTTTTTACCAAAAAAATAAGGGTTTTGCATTTTATAAAAAAAAATATTAGAAATTTCACAAACTTTTCGATACGCTCTCAAAATAACTTCCATATTATTAGATTTCAAACAACTATCAACTCTTTTAAATTGATTCGTTATCTCTTTATCGCTTCAAACTTTAGTAACCAAACCAATTCTATTGATCCAAATAAGTTTTCAACTTCAAGTCTTTGAATTATTACTTTCTATTTCCTTAATAATCATAAAGTCCGTCCGTCATCGATGAATGATTTTTCCCATCTCAACATAAATAAAACGTGTTTCTTTTTTTTCTCCCGATAGAACTAATAACTCTTCCAACACTCAATTAGATCAAATTTCCTAACAATCACTCCACTTGACGAAGAGTATTTTTCTCTTTCACATAAAGATACGCATCAAGCCATTAAGTAAAAAACCAATTTATCTATTTGAGTAAAACTTTTTCCTAAGCTTAATGATTCGCTTAAAATGATTTATCATAAATTTTTCTCAACATTCACTAACACACACTTACAAAAGAAATTCTGTCCACACTTTCATACAAAACATAACCTAGAAGAAGAAGAATATAGTTCATAATTCAATTTTTTTCTTATTTTTTCAACTTTTCCCCCTAATTTCCTTCCATCTGAAACGAACTAATTTGTTAAATAATAAAAAAAAAAAACTTTTTTGTTTTATTTGATTTATGAGGAACTTGCCAAACTCAAATTACAACTAATATAGACACCATCACATCCCTTAAATATGTATGAATTTATGTATGTAAGTTATGTTTGATACCAGTTTTTGATGTTTCCCTTCTTTTCGGTCAGTTATGACGAATAGAGAGAAAAATTTACAAAAAAAAAATAAAGAAAAAAATCAATCAAAATGCAAATGAACAAAAGTTATATATACACGAATGAGCAGAGTGCAGCATGGGAATGAAGAGATGCCAAGCACACTTTTTCAATCCTTTTCAATACCTACCACCATATCATTCTTAACCAACCCCTTTTTTGTTGTTGAATTAATTTTTCCGGACATTTCTCTTATAAGAATTTTGTATGTATTGGGGGAAGTCAGAGACAGATGATATGCCTTCTAATCAATATTTTATTCAATCTTATCAACTCCAACTCAGGAACCTGTAGACTGTAACAATACAAATAAAAAAACTTTCATTCATCAAGCAATACTAAGGGTACAATACTATAAATAAGAAAACAGGTTATAAATACGGGGTAGTTAAAAATAAGAGGGAATAAGATAGAAAATAAATGAAATAAACTGTTTAACGAGCCGTTTATAATAGAAAGAATTCGGTACTATTTATTTGACCCGCAGAGCGAAGAAATTTTACCGGCGAGTATACAAAGTTTTTAACTCTTTGAATTGTAATAGATTTTGAAAACTCATGGTTTTTTTAGTACTCTTGTTTTTTAAGTTCTTATGATTTCTGAGTACTTATGGTTTTTGAGTACTCATGGGTTTTCAGTACTCAAAGCTTTTGAATACTCATGGGTTTTGTGCACTCATGGTTTTGGTTTTGGCTTATATTTTTCATGATTTTTGAGTACGGTTCTTTAGTATCTACTCATGGTTTTTGAGAACTTATGGTTTTTAAATACTCATGATTTTTGAGAACTTATGGATGGTTTTTAAGTACTCATAGTTGTACCTACAGTATCAGGTTTTTGAGTACTCATGGTTTTGAGAACTCTGGGTTTTAAAGTTTTCATGGTTTTTGAGTTCTTATTGTTTTAGAGTACGCATGGTTTTGAGCACTCATAATTTTTAAGTACCTATGGTTTCCATGGTTCCTAAGTCCTCATAGTTTTTGAGTACTAATAGTTTTTCGTACTCATAGCATTTGAGCATTCGTGTTCTCGAGTACTTATGTTTCGAGTACTATTTGATTTTTGGGTACACGTGGAATTTTAAGTTCTTACATTTGAAAGTACCTACAAAATACAAATAGGTATATTCTGTCGGCAACAGAGCAACAAAAATTGTAAAAGCCTGGTTTCATCGACTGGTAGCAGCCTACTGATATAGTCGCTCGTTGCCAAAATGCTAAGCTCTAACTTCGTTGGTTACCAATTTATAGTTGAACATGTTTAACGAGGATGATGACGATGAGTCAAATAACTGCTCAAATTTTATTCTTGGGAAGTTCCCAACTAACACTTTAGC
Organism: Episyrphus balteatus; assembly: GCF_945859705.1. Taxonomy (NCBI): domain Eukaryota; kingdom Metazoa; phylum Arthropoda; class Insecta; order Diptera; family Syrphidae; genus Episyrphus; species Episyrphus balteatus. The sequence goes on along the minus strand of NC_079137.1, from coordinate 37,736,174 downwards.
TTCTATAAAGTATTATAGAAGAACTATTTAAACTTCGGTAAAACTTCGGTAATATTTCCAAACCAATTTATAGTTGAACATGTTTAACGAGGATGATGACGATGAGTCAAATAACTGCTCAAATTTTATTCTTGGGAAGTTCCCAACTAACACTTTAGCTTCTATAAAGTATTATAGAAGAACTATTTAAACTTCGGTAAAACTTCGGTAATACTTCTGTAATATATGCTTAAATAAACTCCCATAAGAGTATTTATAAAAGCCTTACCGAAGTTGCTTAGAGTTCTTGAAAGTCTTCTAAAAAAAAAACTTAAAGAAACTGTTAACGAAATAATAACTCCTATAAAAACAATTGTTTCCGAGAAAAAACTTCAAAGAAGTCTTAACAAAGTAACAACTTCAAAAAAATCAATTTTTTCTAAGAAAAGCTTTATGGAAGTCTTATAGAAGCTTCAACCTTTGAGATTTAAGTTTTACTATTGTTAACGAAGTTATTTGTGGGGAGCAAATGCTAATGAGATTGGTGTAATGCGAAGAATCAAGCTAATTGTTACCGGTGTTTTTTTTTAATCACTAACTCGAAATGCAAAATTGAGGAAAAGCTTACTTCCATGTGCTACCAAAAGCACTTAATTTTGGCCAATTTCTGAAATTTAAATATTCACTCAATACATCTTTTGATAAATTAAACTTCGGTGGAAAGAAATAGAAATCTTTCTTCAAAACATAAACCGGTATCATTCCTTTAAAAAGAAGTCATTGTACATCTGACTAAAATCGATAGAAAAGCCAGCTCATCAGGAACTATATTTCCAATTCCCTAGTGCTGTATATACCTTTGCCATCTTCCTATAAAATTTCAATTATTTCTTCGAATCTTTTCAAATCAGGAAGCTATACCTTCAAACAGGAACTCACTCACTAACCCCAAAGAGAGCATTCCCCCAAAACTCACTATAATAAGCAACTATAGCAATATAGTAGGTAGATATTTCTTTCAAAATCGAATACCAATTCAATGCACGGAAATGAAAGTCGAAGAACGAATAGACGCAATCAAGACATCGCAATCCCCAAACCAATGCACAATTTTTAAAGTCAAGACCAAGAAAACAACTAAAAAATAAAAATTGGAGAGGAAAAGTATTGAAGCATCCAAAAAAATAGATAACAATGTATAGAAATATCTTCCTTTTTTTCTATCATCGATAAAATGTTGGATTCTTTAATTGCTTTGCTTCTGGGCGATATATATTATAGATTCGTAGATATTTTTGTGTTTTATGTTTAGTAGAAGAAAAAAAAATGGAAAATAAACTCCACAAAAGTCCACAAAGATGTGTTTCTCCACAAAATAATAAAAAAAAAAAATGTAGAAAAAAAAATCAACTTGTATGCAAGTCTAAATAAACACGCCCAAAACCAATAAACACAAAAACCCAGAATCCCATACCACCAGAACCAGAACCAAAATTTAGGTCGCATTTGTTTGCCTTTGGAACCAAATAACTATATATTGCTTCTATACCTACCACCCCAAGAAGATTCAACATGAAGACAAACTGACGCTGCTGACGATGCTGGTGTATTCTCGACGATGCCTCCAGAGAGAGAGGGTCTTCATCTTCATTTTTCACACTGAACTATAAAACTCCACATTCAGCTCCTCACGTTCATCACCTTCTTCTTCAGAGCTTCAGTCATCTTTTCCAAGCATCACGTTAAAGTCGTTTTGGAAAAATCGATATATAGGATGCGTGATGATTCTTTCTTTTTTCTTTTTTTTTTTATTGATATCTGCAAATTGAAACAGGGTGTTCGCAAATAAAAAAAAAAAAGTTAATTGAATATCAAAAGCTGTTCAAATATTTAAAGCTCTAATTTCAATTGGTACGTGCGTTGTCTTGACATTAAGTTTGTGTATTGAACAGAGAACTTGTCAATTTTTATTTCCACCCGGAAAGAACAAGCGAAAATTTCGAAAAACCTTTTTTTTTAAATGCTATTCGATTTAGGTATAAAATAAAAAGTCATACATACAATCGATATCGGTTCTTATTGAGAACGGCAGAAAAAAAAGCAGCACTTTTTCAGGTACAAATATTATCCATAAGTTCTTAAAAAATACCCATCTGACAGTATTTTGCTTCTATAAAGCCTTACAGAAGTAAAAATAAGCATCTGTTAAGCTATAGAAGCAAACTTGTTAGTTAGGTTGTCCAGAGGCTTAACCAGAGTTTTTAAAGGGGGCTATTATAATAATTTTAGATTATTATTCTTGATACTTTAAAGTCAAGCTCCTTCATCAATAAAGCATGCTAGATTTGAAATTTCTTTAAGGATCGATCAATACAAGTTGCATTGAATGCCAAGTCAAGTCGGATGCGTACATAATAAGTGGTGGTTTTGATTTGTCGCAGGGTACCGTTTTGTCACCCACTCACTTCCTTAATTTTATGAATGATCTTCTGATTGAAACTTCTACTCCATTTAACTGCTTAGTTGACGATTAAGCTCTCAGCTTTTTATATTCGTACATGTCAGCACTTCAGCACAAGTACAGAGATTTGTTCTTTAGCCGCACAACAAGAATGTAGAATAATTAACCCCATTAATGCTCGATAGGGTTTAAATCTGGACTAAGCCAGGCTAGTCCATTGTGACAATACCAGCTTCTTTAGGGAATTCGAAAGTTTCAATCGCAGTATCACAGTGAATTAGAGCCAATTCGAAAATCCGTCCCGATGTTAAAAATCCTTTACAACCACCACCAGACACAAAAAACAGTTCGCTTTTTCTTCAACTGATATGCCTCCACACATCATAACAGATCCTCCGCTCTGCCATGTTTTTGGCAAAATGGATTGGAGCAAAGCACTGGTCAGATCGTCTGACACGGGGAAAAAATAAAGCAAGAGCAAATTTTACTTCTGGTTTATTTAATCAGGAAATAGTTAAATTTACCATAAACTAGTTAAATATACCAGAAAAATTGTTAAATATACCAGAACTAAAGTTATATCTGCGATATTTTTTTCTGTGTATGCTTTGCATATATGACCCATGCAGAAAAATTCTGGACTCATCCGTGAACATAACTCGTAAATATTGGTCAACCGTAGTGGGATCAATTTTGGTTAAGTTGCAGGTCGTTTCAGGGTAAAAACACAATTTTATCTTGTAAGAGTTTGGTTTCTCTTCAAAAACTCTTTAATTCTGTTAACTGATGCATGTTAACTCTTTGATGATACCTATTCTTAACCCTCTGTAGGCACACCTCTTTTTTGCGAATTTGGTTTATACTATTTCATGTCGCTAGAACTTTTTTCGGTCTCACTATTTTATAGAGAATCATATATGAAATTGATGTAGAATTTTCCGAGGAATTCGAATATTGTATTCACAATTCCAAAAAAATTTATCTTCACCCTTATAAAGACACTTTTTTGTGACCACTTTTTATTTTTGTCCTACTAAATTCGCACCTGTGTGCCGACAGAATGTTTTAAAATATCAAAATGAAATAAGAAACAAAACAAAAATTAAAGACACAAAAACCATATCAACATATTTTTAGAACGGAAACAATTAAACGATAGTAAAACATGAATCATGAATCTTTTCTATTCTTTAAAAACCACAGCAAAAATCTCAACAACATTGCCTAAGCCTACAATAATGAAATTCTTTAGAAAGAAAAAGAAGAAGAAGAAAAAAAAAAACAATTCTTCCATGTTAACTTGTCTTTGTCTTTGCCTTTATTCTAATTTTTTTTTCTGTTTTTGGTTTCATTTGGTGAAAAAGTAATTATGAGTTGTTTTTTTTTTTTACTCTGAACTTTTAATTTCATGGAGACTCAGTAATTGCTCCTTTTCTTTTCAATTTTTTTAAAGGCATATTTTTTATGTTTCTTGCATAAGTTTTTTTTTTTTGAATAATATGAAAGTAGGTAAGTACGCATAAATCACAAATTTCTAATGAGGGTTGGAGGAGGTTGGTTTAAAATTGTTGAATAACATAGGTACAAGCTAGAAGCATCTATTTAATATTTAAATTCTTAGGCAAGAAAAACTTGAAGAAAAACTTGTTTTCGTTTTTTTTTTTTTTCAAGACAAAAATTTAAGATAAAAAAGAAGATGTTTTCAAGTATTTTTTTTTTTCGTCTTGGTTTAATTGGTGCCTCTTGATGTCTAAGTGGACATGTCTGCAGGAATATGCTTCAAAAGGAATATAAAATTTATTCTTCAAAGTTATATTTGTTTTAAAGGAATTCTTAAGGAATTCCTATAACAAAAATTTTATGAAGGAATTATTTTTCTTGAGTAGTCTTTAAGTTGGAGATTTTTTAGTATTTCCGAAATAGGTACATAATTTATTATGAAAAATTATTCAATTTTCAAATTTTTCTATGACACAAATTTATACAGGTTTTTATTAAGTTTTCGAACAAAATAAATAAAAAGAGACTTTTTGAACAATTTTCCAAATAATATTTAAATGTGAGTCCGAAAAACATAAATATATTTACTTTCCAAAAACATAAATTACAGGACTTGATTACTTCTCCAAAGTCTTATTTTCATCTATAAATCTTATCAAGATCAAATACATACAATTTTGTATATCTAATTGAGGCATTTGAACTCTGTCAAGCGCGAAACAACACAACTTCCAAAAAAAAAAAAACATGATCAAAGATAAAACGAAAATGCACACAATATTCAATTGAATTCAAGTTGCTCATAAAATATTATACTGAGCTGAGACACTGCGGGCCATCATAAAAAAAAAAAACTAGACAAAACTCATTTGTTAAACATGGCGCGACCGACATATAAGCAGCTGCCGGGCGGGCGGGCGTTCGGTTTGACGACTTTCAATGTTTCAATGCAGCTGCGGCCCCTGTCAAAAAATACACCAATTCAAATTAATCTCAATTTTTAGAAAGTCTCGCATATCAATCAACAATCAATGAGAATATAATAGATATACTCCCCCGCACAGTTATACACATGGTAATGGTGGTGTTTTATTTTTTGTAGTGTAAATGGGGAATTATAGTTTGTAAGTACAACTTTTATGACAGAAAGAAAGAAAGGAAAAAACAGAAAAACAGCATAATATGGCTTTGCGCTTGACATACCAACTCAAAACATATAAAAATCAGGAAAAAGTTACACTTCCATTATTAAATAGATAGGTAGTTGATGGATGTTTGTGCATTATTTAGGAGAAGCAGAAACATACAGATGTTATTGAGAGACACCGATAAAAACATCAACAGTAAAGTTGAATAGTTTTTAGTCATAAACAAAATATTGGGCCTTTATACCATATCTTCAGTTAAATTTTATGGATTCATTTCAAAATTTGCAGTGGTGTTAGCCATATTATACTGTAACGGTTTTTTTTTCAAATCAATTTCAACCTTTTGCAAATCAAATTCACCTTTTTTTAATCATGAACATGATTGAAATAATATGATAAAATGTTATTTCAAAGACATCAAACTCTTAAAATCTTAAAAAAATTTATATAAGACAAACTAAACAGAAAATATTATGATTGCTTCATTTTCAACTTTTTGCACAGCACTATACAAGTAGATACCTAAGTTTTTCATGGTTGAAAAAAATCAGTTTGAAGCTATAAAACAAATATATATTTTGTTCCAGGGTCACGTATATTATGTACATGTAAGTTTTTATGATAGACAATTTTGTCAAGAGAATGTAGCATTGTCTTTTCCGCAAGAAAAAAAAAAGGCCCTATAAATTGAACTACCACAAGCTTTATTGTGAAAATAAAAAAAGACAAGGTGTTTGTTAAAGCTGACATCATTATTATGTATCAATATCAACGCATACCTTTTTTGTTTACGAAAAACTAGTTCATTGACACTTTTTAAGAATGGAAATGAATTAAAGCTACTTTCTTAACTTGATAAATAAATCTGTGAAGAAGTTCAAATTGATGATTTATAATGAAAAAGTATCACTACAAAGAAGATAGTGCTTTCCACGAAATATCAGAATTTTTGTGTGATATAAACTGTTATTCCAAAAATACTCGATTCAGATTCACCTTTTTTCTATTCTATTTATATTCCTTTTTTTCTGAGGACTTTTTCTAGCGAGAAATTCTTAAAAATTTATCAACTCACACAGAAATTCTTGAGAGTTGTAAGCCTTTTGGTTCTTCGAAGGCTCGTCCCGCCAAAGTTTTCACTAAGATATAAAAAAGAATTGAAAGCTATAAATCAATGTAATTGATTTAAAACATTTACACTAAAACTCATTTTCATAGCCCCGATCAGAAATGAAACAATAATTTTATTTAGTCGATAGCCGTGTAAGCAACTTTTCTAATTGGCCGACTTCTCATCATTCCCTGCAAAAATTTAGTTATAAAAATAACATTTAATGGTAAAATGCATTTCCTTCGTCTCGTTCTTGTTTCAGAACCGAAAAACTTGATTTTTGTTTTTTTTTTTTTTACATAAAAATTATAACTTGACTGAAAATAATGGATATTATTATATTAAATTGAATTGTCCTAAAAATTAGGTAGATTAATTAATTTTAAAGCAATATTTGTTTTTAAAAACGTGTTTTCAGGCATAATTTCTGTTTTGGAAAAGAAATGCGTTTAAATTCAGATTAATGTCCTGTAGGTAGTTTGAAAACACTAAATGAAATAACACCATCATTAAAGTTTTTTCACATTATGTAACATAGGTACACTGGTCGGCAAAAAAAAAAAAAAAATGTCAGGAGCAAGAAGTTTGTTATAGGTGATTTTCATTGACTTAATTGTGCTGAATTCAAAACAGTTTACAGATTTATTCTATTACGTCTAGTTTTTGAACTACACTCATTACTATTTTCGCTAAAAACTCCCAAAAACTAATTTCCAATTAATTCTTTTATGGTGTTTAGTCCGTAATATGTTGCTTTTTTTAGGTCCAAATCAGAAGACGCAAACTGGAATTTATTTCAAAAAACCATTCATTACTTTGAAAAGAAAAACAAGCAGGATTTTGAGATATTTGTCATAAATTTCTTTTTTCAATAGTACCTATCTTTGAGAAAAAAAAAGTTTTGAAAAAAAGACCTTATGGACGTTTTAATATGGCGTTTTGAGATTTCATAAGTAAATTTGAAAAAATATAATTTAACGGTGATGTAATTTGATGTCAAATGTACCAAAAAAAAACGCGTTTTTGACCTGTTAATATTGAAGTATTTCAAAAATGTGACGTTCTAGTAAAATTTTGACTTCGGATTCGGACTCAGCACACAAAAATTCTTTCGAAAAGTAAGGTTTGGTTCATGCTCTATTTTCGTTAATACTTAAAACTACTCTTTTTTCAAGCTGAAAAATAAATACAATTAAAAATGTAAGCAAATAACAAAATTTTTGGTTTACTGTGAATTTAAATAATATAAACTGTAGTTGCTTCCTTGCGGTTCTATTTAATTTATGTTACATAAAACAACAATTTTTTTTTGAAATATTATCCGCCCTCCATTTATAATGCACACACCTCCATCGTATATCTAACTTACTTTCCCAATAAACTAAATTCACCTATGCCCTTTCGTGTCTTTCGTTGAATTTAATCATAGAACCTTAAAATTTGTGTAGTCTTCCTTTTTACCCAAGCAGCGATAGCTTTTTGTGTCTCATCTAAAATGCATTCGATCGATATTTGAAAATGAAAATAATCAAAAAAAAAATAAACATACAACGCCTTGCACACAGCGGGAAGAGTGTGATATAGAAAAATACCCTCATGATGATTAATTTTCAGGTATTTTGTACCAAAAAAAAAAAAAAAAACTTAAAAATAAACAGAGAAAACACGTTCATATAGATAAGTGAATATTTTATTTTTAGTCTTAACCTTATTTCGCTACCCAACTGGGTGTAGGTACATTGTAAAATAATTGCAGTTTCTTATCTTAAATTTTGTTACACATATACCAACACAGAATGAGATAGTGCAATGCAATACAATTATACTTAACCACCTGAGTGTGTTTTTTTTTCTCTCTCTCTGTTTGATTATACCTGCACAGAGAGTTGACAATGGATGCATTGCATAACCAAACCGCAATGTAAAAATGTGACTAAATGTTTATCTTACTTGAAGTACTGCAAAAAAACGAAAAAAAAAAAAAATTAAAAAATTAAGTTTAACGACAGATTCGAGTATGAAAATGAAATAGTACAAACACTCTGAGTCACAGTTTTTGAATAGTTAAACATTTTTGAAGAAAAAATAGTAACAAAAATAAAAACTGTAAAAAAACTGTAAAATCTACTTGTAAAATTTGTAGACTTTTCAAAAAATAATATAAATTTTTGAAAATGCAGCCTTATTTAATTGATACAGAGTGTTTGCAAGGATAAGTGCATAATATATCAAAAAGTTAAATCGATCGATTTTTAAACTATGTAAAAGCATACCCCTTGGCCGTCTCTGATATGGGTATAACTCAACTTATACCCCCAGAGCCATTTTCCTCTATCAAAGATAAGATTTATTCGCTGGATTATAAATTCAAGTCGGCATAAAAAAAAGGGTTGGAAATGAAATAAAATGGATGAATGGGTGCGCTTTCTTTCGTTAAATTTATTTACCAACTCATATAGCAATTAGCTGACTGACTGACCTACGAGCAGACATCAGGAAAGTACTTTATACCTTTAATAACGTACACACGAATAGATACGTAGGTACGATAGTATGTTTGTATGAAAATCGTATTGAACATTGATTCGTAGTTTATATAGGTACCTTTATATTATCTTATAACGAGTATTTGGTTTTTTTTTTATTATATTTTCTACCTGTAATATCAACCTTTTGAATAAAAAGTAAACGACCAATTACATCGATCGTTTTATTTTATATTGACATTGATGTCATAATATTCTTTAGAAGGTTAACTTTAAACGTTTTTATTTTAAGTTTTTTATTTTTTTTTTTTTGTCAAGTTTGTTTGAAAAGTCAAGGGAGAACAATTTTCTTGAAAAAAATAAAATAATGACTGAAAAAAATTATAGAAATTGACAAATACTTTTTATGAGAATGAGAGAAAAATACAAAACTTGAGCCACAAGTTATGTGTTCGTTAAAACTTGGAACATGAGTTTTCTTCAAATTAATAACTTTAAGTGAATATCCTGCCATCATACACAAAAATCAATGAAAAATGGAATAACTTTGGTTTATTTCATCAATTTTTATTTTTAATACAAAATCAAATGCCAGTCAGTGCCTTTTTAATGATATTTTCAGATATATGTAATGTAACTTCACCAAGACATATAGGTTTTTGAACGTTCTACAAAAAATCATTTGAACAAAAATATCTGCGGTTGACTCAAGTGAAGTTGGTGGTTCAAATAAAATTGAACGGTTACTACCGACTTACGATTCTATGTCGTCGCAAAGATATTTTTCGTTTTCCAGTACATACATATTTGAGCCTCTTTCAAATTCTTTGTGGCAAGACAAAGATTTTAGGCCCTAAATACCAAAATATTTTTGCAGAATTTTAAAATACTATGAGTTTGAAGTGCTTGAATTTTAAATACTTAAATTTTTTTTTCTTTTGTGCAATGTTGACCAGGAGGAAAAGAGTTTTACATGAATTACATATTTTTCTTTGATAAAGCAAAAACAATTGGAATCATTATTTTTTTTATAAATAAGTTAAAGCAATAAAGCTCGAAATAACTAGTTACACATTTAGGCCCATTTGCTCATACTAGTCATAAATTCTAATCTTAGCTAGGTCGAACATAACTCTTATGTTTTACTTAGTTTATTCTAAGTTGCTAAAAAATATTTATATTCAACCTAGCTATGATTTACTTTCATGATATAAATCGCTGAGAACTTCATATTCAAAAGTCAAATCAATAGAAACGTCAAATAATTAAAATTGATTTTGAGCAATTTAGCAATTAAAATACAACAATATTGTTAAATTTTCAAGTTTGTGGGTTTACCTTGCTGAATAAAAGTGTAAAAAAGTATATTTGAGCCAAAAATAAGTGTTAATTGGTTAAACGAAAATTATTCGTGTGTGTGTGTAAATGTGCTAGTGTGTCAAAATTAGTCAAAGAAATATGACAGCAAAATAGTGAACCTCATACAAAAATCTGTGGTATAAATTGTACCATCTGTGGATGGTTTAAGTTAATAAATGTAAGTTTATTTTGATTAATTTGATAATTCTTGTCCTTTGTACTACCGACATCAATTTTCTAAGCGAAATTCTTGCTTTTTTCATAAAATAAAAGTGCTTAGGTAGAACATAACAGCTTATGTTCCACTATTTCTTCCCCCTAAGTTATGTTGAACTTACTGAGATTTAGGACGAAGTTTGAGTTTCGTGCAAACCGATATGTGAAACATAGGGTTTCATGTTATACTTAAATACTTAAGTATCGTATGAGCAAATGGGCCTTAATCTTATGGAGAAGTACTTAAAAAAACTACTCAAGTGTAAGTACATTTGTACTTAAAAAATATTCCCATTTGGATTTTATAAAGTACTATTACAAAATACAGAAATACAATTACAAGTCCCCATATTGCTGTTGGTATACCTACCCTTGAAAAACGTGAAAACCTAATCTTACGACAGGTGCCTACTTGATAATACTGGTACTTTTCTTTTTTCGGTACCGATTACTTATGCATCAGTTCCAGTATAAAGAATGCAAGTGTAGGTTCTTGAGAGTACTTAGGTACTGAAATACTGGAATTCTTTATGTTAAGCTGATTTACTAGACTAATTCAAATACTGTACGGAAAGATAATAAGTATAGTATCAAAAGATAAACAGCAATTTATGAGTAATTTCTATACATTTAAATGTTCCGTTTAGTAAATTCAAGGTACTTTAAAACGGGGTTACTTTGCCACTACATGAGTAACTTGGCCAAACACATCAGAAGTGATTGTTGATGCTCAGGAACTATGCGCTATGGATAGCAAAAGTACCACAATAGTCTCCAGACCTTCTCAATAATAAAAAAAAACTTTGACTTTGATAAAAAAAAAACTTAGCTTTATGAGTTACTGTTTTGGTTCAACAGCTTCTAATTTTGAAAATCCTTTTCAATACATATTTTATACGAAAATTTATACTTTGAAATACATATTAATTTCACTGGTTAACAAAATTAAACTTTTTTTTTGTTGCCGAAACAAAAATATACCTTTCTAAAAGTTTTCGGTGTGCTGAACTCGAATCCGAAGTAAAAAAAAATTAATCAGCTCCCGTTTTCGAAATATTACCGTTAGAAAATGCAGTACTTCGGACCTTATTCTTTTATATAAGGAAAATTGTTTGAGCATATTTAGTAACGGTTTTTATAAGATAATAACTATTTTCCACCTTTTTAAATCTGTTTAAATCTTTCCGATATCTTTTTTACTGCCCGAGATATCCTCATTTGTTTGGTATTTTTATAAATTTTATAACGGCATTATCTCCTTTATGATGTATGAAGCCAAACCCACTTATTTCATTTAAAGATATCTCGGGCAATACAAAAGATATTGAAAAGATGTAAATAGGTATCGAAAGATGGAAAACAGTTCTTATAGAAACCGTTACTAAATATGCTCAAACGATTTTCTTTATACAAAAGAATAAGGTCCGAAGAACTCAAAAAAACATTTTTTTGCATTTTCTAACGGTAATATCTCAAAAACAGGAGCTGATTAGTTGTTTCTGACTTCGGATTCGAGTTCGGACCTTAAACGTTCGTTTTTTTTTTCCATAAAAAAAAAAAAAAAAAAAAAAACAAAGAAAACTTTTCAATTAACATTGTTTGCTTTAAAAGTAGATTTTCTTATTTTCCTGTTATTATTTTTTTTTCTGTCAATAAAAAGTATTTTAATAATTAAAATTGTATGAAAAAATACACAAAATGTATACAAATTTTATTTGACGTAAGACTATTTACTTGCACTCCTAAAAATAAACTCGAATATTTATTTATTCCAGTTCAGTTAATTTGTTATTTATTGCCATTTTCTTATTATAAATTATAGTCGAGTGCAAACAAGACATTTGCTCCATTTTAAGAATCTCGTTATTATGAATTACATACAAGTAGGTAAAACTGCCTGAATTAATTTCAAAAATTGTTATTGATCACTGATCGTGGTCATCTTTCCGTAATTTATATATCAATTTTTTCTTCCAAATTTGGTTGCAAAACTTACTTTTCATTTCAAATCAAAACGTAGCAACTCCATAATCAGAAATGAGTTCTGTTCAGTAGCAACTAGCAATCACAACAAAAAACAATTTCAACTGCAACAACATCTGTTTAATTTAGCAACAATTATTATCATTATTAGTTCAGGGTTAAATGATCGTATTAAGCAACCGAACCAAATAAAAATGCATCCATCCTTTTATGGCTTATCGTTTTTATTATCTTGTCTGCCATAAGACTATGCAAGTGTTTTGCCTTAAAAAGGCATTGAGCTCAAAGCTGCATGATGTTGTTCATCAGGAATATGATTAACTCAATTCGGGCAGAGCACAAAAAAAGATACAAACTGACCAGAAAAAAAAAAAAAACGAAAAGATAAAATTCAATTAACAACAAAACAACTTACCAAATTGTTTGGGAAAATATTGTATCCATTAGATACAATGCACATTTTGCATCTTGGTACGCGTCCGTGACTTGTATTTGAGTGTCGAATGGAAAGTAAAACCGACCGACGTCGTCGGTTGGTCTTGTCGTCGTCGTTGGTAACCTGTTGGGTGAGTTGTAATTTTTATTTTGTTATTGTAACTCTCGCGCCAAGGAGAGGTATTTACCGCATACAAATGTAGATATTATTAGGGTAAGGGGAGATTAACTCCCCGAACAGACTTCAAGACCTCTCCAACCTCCACCAACCTTCTTATGCTGAAAATTCATTGAATGTGAAATTAACCGCGAAGCATTTTTTATTTATTGTTGTTGTTGTTGTGGTAACCGCGTGTTGTTTTGTTGGTTTTGTTTGCTGCTTGGCTGACGTTGCTTTTAGATACTTTTAGCATGGAAACAGGTTGAGAGAGCATTAAAAGTATCTTTCTTTCTATATTTTTTTTTTTTTTCTTAAACATGAAATAATTTTAAATAAAAAGAAAAAAATCTAAGTGTTGCTGTACAATATGTTGTGGCATATTGTACCACCACACCGAGCGGCAGCAAAGTGAATTGAATATGCGGTAAAGAACGTTAGTTTTATATATTTGTTATGTTTACTGGTGCTTTAATTATAACGGTCTTGTTCATTAGTTTTCTTTCTTTTTTTTTTTTCTTTTGATTATTATTATTTTTGTCTTAACTTCTTTCTTTCAGCTTGCTGCTATTGCTTGTTAAATGAAAGCAATCAAATTGTTCAATTTCTTAGATAGTTATATATATGCCTTGGCTTGTTATTTCTTCAGTTTTGTGTTCCAATTAGGCTATTTTTTTCTATAGTTGTTTTCTTCAGCAAATGAACAAACTTAAAAGATATTCGACTTTAAGATCGTGTGCCAATGGCATAGATTTATAAAACGTTTTGGTATTTTTATTTTAATGGTTCTAATTTTTTAACCGAAAAGTAAGAAATAAAGTTATTTTAGAGGCGAACACGATAACCTTTTTGGCTCTTTTCCGGCTTAAGAAATAATCTCTTGATAGTTTTTTTTTTGTTTATGGGAACGGCCTTTTTCACACATCAAATACTTGCCCTAATATCAATTGGTTTTTAAAATATTTTTTTTTTCCAAAAATAAGAAAGGACAACTTAATGACTTTTGGAAAAACCATAGCAATGAAACCCACAGTGGGATCATATTCTTTAATTGATTTTTAAAAGATATCAGGGGTTTGAAGCTATTCTAGTCACTGACACTGATCGATTTCGGTCAAGTTGGTCAGAAATAACACACTTCTTATTATTCAGATTTTTTAACACTAAACTAATTTTAACATCTCAAAAATCTTCGTAAATGTATGTAGTCAGAACACCACCCCAAAGTTGCATTATTACCGCACGACCAGTATATATACCAGTATATATGTATGTATGTATAAAGGAAACACTGCGCCATTTTTTGGGTTCACATTTTTTACATGAGTCATTTAAGATAAAGAGTATTGGATTTGCTTATAAGATAGCGAAGCCTTTTTTAAATGTTCAAATGCAGGAAAAGAAACCTTTGCATAGTCAGAAATCAGTTTCAGCCAATATTTAATAAATTTATATTCATTATGAAGGTAGATTTTTTTTATACATTTTGTACGAAAGTAAAAACTTTTTTTCAATTTTTTTTTTTGCTTCAGTAAAATCGGTATTCTACCTTTTATATAAATGTATAGAAGAAACAGGGATTAACTGGGAATTACTTCCTTTTTTGTTCCAGTTAATATGATTTGGGTTAAATTTTTAAGAACAACTTGAAACTATGTAACATCTCTATACAAATTGATCAGATTAAAATCAGATTTTCCTTGCAGCATTCTGTTGATAAAATTTAACTTTACACTGAAAATAATAAATTTCGTAAAATTACGAAAATCCTTTCATACACTACATTTTCGTTGGCCCAACGAAACTTTCGTTGGCTCAACGAAAATATGTAATTTTTCGTAATATGAAAACCTTCATCAATTAATGAAAACGTTTCATACACTTTTTCTCCTTACCTAGTGCCAAAAAATCCAACTTAATGAAAAGATTCATCACTTAACGAAAAATTTCATACTCATTTTAAAGAATAAAAATGAGAATTTTTTCCTTACTTTATCAAAGTTTTAATTAAGTAACGAAAAAATTCATTGACTGATGAAATTCAACATTAACTAACGAAAATCTTCATAAGCTTATGAAAATTCTTCATACACTAATGAAATATTACATCGGCTTATGAAAAAATACATCAGTTAACGAAAAAAAATCGTTACCTTACAAAAAAAAAAAAAAAAAAAACGTAGACTTCGGTGTATTTCTGTTTTAATGATGAAAAACTTAACTTTGCTGGATATAGTTCACATTAGGTTTTTGTTTAAAAATCTATGTAAGTTGAGCTGAATATAAACAATATTTGCGTATTGACAAGGTGTCTCACGACACGATAAGACAACGCCAATTTTTTGTTTGGACTAAATTAAATCAATAATTTAACAAGTCCAATTAAATGAATGAAAAATTCGTAGCTTTACCAAAAAATTCGTAATTCTACGAGAAAAATGTAGGAATAAAATAATATACTACAAAAAAAATTCATACAACGAAAAGTTTCGTTAGCTAACGAATATTTTTTCGTAATTTAATTAAAATATTCATAAAATTTACGAAAAAATTCGTTAGCTAACGAAAGTTCCTTTCATAAATTAATCAAAAAATACATTGACAAACGAAAAATATCACCGTGGTTAATTAAATTTTACGTTAATCGATGAAAAAATTTCGTAAAGTGATGTAAAAATTAATCAATTCTCGATCAAAAATTTTTATGAAAAATTTCATTAAAATACGACAGTTTTCGTTAGTTAATGAAGTTCTTCATTAACGTATGAAAGCCATTTCGTTGAGCCAATTAAATTTTTCATCGGCTGAAAATTAATTAAATTTTCGTTGGCTCAACGCATTTTTTCGTTGTATTTACGTAAGGATTTAGTTCAGTGTAACTGTGAAATTTCGAAAACTGGTCATCGCATTTATTTTTTGCAATTTAAGTGTTGAACTATGCTAACTACAATATGGGATACCAACTTTTTTATTAAAAAAAAAAAAAAGTTGGCACCGATAGGAATCGATCCTTTAGCATTTGCTGATATTTTGAATTAATTGAATTAAAAATTGCTCGTTATTGGAAATTCAAAAAAAAAAAAAAAAGAATTTTAAAGCTCCAATATTCTTGTTCTCAGATATTTTATTAAAACAATTTCGAAATCCACCGTTTTGTTTATCGTTATGTACATTCAAAAGTCTTTACGTTCCGCTCTAATTTCTTATTAATAAACTTTAAATGGGTAATATTTTTTTTACCCATTTATCGAAATTAGAAAAGAAAATGACACTTCTCTCTTCTAACTTTAATACTTACATTAATTTTAGAAGCAGTTTTGAAAAATAAAACAAATTCCTATTTAAAACTATCATGTTAACATATTTTGTTCGAGTCTTTTGCATGAATTTGAAAAAAAAGAGTACAAAAAAGGGAATTTATGAACTTTTAAAAAAATTACGGTTAAATAACCGTTATCTATTTCAAGTCGATCTTAAGTACCATTCTTTTGTTTAAAACTGTCAAATGTGTTTCATATGTTTCATAGGTCTTTAAAAAAATCGATAAAAATAGATTTTTTTAATCCAAGAATAATTAAATCAAAAATTTTTAATTTATCTCTTTTATTTTTAATTTTAAAGCTTCTTAAACGTTTCTGTACAGCTTCCACTAAAATCGGTTACGTCGCACAAATAAAAAACGATTTTTCAAAAGAGGGTTCGCATCGATTTCAAATACCCACGTATTCTGCATAAAATATTGAGACCGAAAAAAGTTATAGCGGATTGAATACTAAAAACCAAATTCGCACCCGTGAGCCTATCATGTCACAAAAAAAGGTGTGCATACAGAGGGTTAATATTGGATACAATCTGCTCTCCCAATGACATTAGGGACCTACATTTATAAATTTTTATAATATTCAAATACGATCTAAATTGATAATTTTTTTTAAAATACTATAGAATTTATATAGTCTAAGAGCCCAGAGCAGATTTTGGGAGTTTTTGGATAACCGAAAATGGGTCATATGTATGTGTAGGTAATAGCGTCCTGATGAAGAATTCGAAAGTCTGGCAGGTTTATTTCACGGCATTCTATGGTTTATGGGGAGTTGAAAAATGCATTTTTTCCGATTTTTGTGTCGAGTATATAACCACTTTAATTCATATAGAGCCGATAGAGGGCGATACCTTGATTGCAAAAAGTTCGGTCCCAGACGTTTTATTCGCGGCATTACCCTTGCCAGACGTCCTTGAAGATTCGCGAAATAGCGATTTTCATACAAAAGTCAGAAAATTATTTTTTGCAAGATATATAACCGTCTGGTGGTACCTATTAAAAAATCACCACTTACCCCTGATAGAAAATAAATTAGTGCCAGACGTTTTAACCACGGCATTACCCCCGCCAGACGTCTTTGAAGAGTCGCGAAATGCTTTATTATAAATCTACTGTACTAATTCCACTCAGTTTATATATTAATCAGTAGCTCAGGGAATCATCCTCATATAATATTTCAATATAGATATTATTAAAAAGTGTGCATCGTTTAAGTCAACTTATTAGATTTTTTTAATTATTGTTGTAAGAGCGTTATATATCTTGCAAAAAATAATATTTTGACTTTTGTATGAAAATCGCCATTTCGCGACTCTTCAAGGACGTCTGGCGGGGGTAATGCCGTGATTCAAACGTCTGGCACTAATTTTTACTTGCGATATAGGTACTATATATCAAGTTATGCATTCGTACAAAAAAAAAAGTTGAGATAACATTTTTCCATGACATTACGATGATAGACAATGCCAAAAAAGTGGGTGCCGGAAGTCCGTCTGTCCGTCTGTCTGTTAGTCTGTCAGTCTGTCAGTCTGTCAGTCTGTCAGTCTGTCAGTCTGTCAGTCTGTCAGTCTGTCAGTCTGTCAGTCTGTCAGTCTGTCAGTCTGTCAGTCTGTCAGTCTGTCAGTCTGTCAGTCTGTCTGTATAAGGAACTAGAGCCTAAACGGATGGACCGATTGACTCCAAACTTGCTATGTAGCAGTTTTTGGAGGCTCTCCAGAGGGGTTTTTGGAATTAATTTTTTTGGACCAAAAATAACGGTACCAGTCATACAAAAATTTCGGAAAAGTTTAATTTCACAAAAACGACTCCAACGATTTTGTTAAAAAAATTCAAGTGTTAGTTTTTTAACAAGGTCTATCTTTCGAAGAAAAAATTTTTTTTTGAAAATCATTATTAACGGTACCTGCCATAGGACCGCTTTTTTCAAATCGAATTTTCTGCAAAACTACTTATTGTATTTCAACGAAATTTTTTATACAAAAGCATTTATATAATTTAAACATAAGCCAAAAATAAAATTTTGAAAAAAATAATTTTTGGATTTTTAAAAAAAATTTGAAATTTTTTTTTTGAAAAATCAATTTTTTGAAAACGGGACATTGAATTTTTTTGAAATTTTGTTTTCAGATGTTGATTAGTGATTTCTACAAAATGGCATACCAATTTTATTTTTAAACTTTTTTTTCAAAAAATTATTTATAAAAAATTAGTTTTTTAAAAAACGGCTCTAACGATTTTGAAAATTTTTTTTCTAAAAATGCACCTTTATATACCTATCAAATAAAACTGCATACTTGTTTTGTGGGGCGATTTGATTTCAGATATTGTTTTATTTTTTTGAAAAATTAATTTTATTTTTTTTTGTTTTTTATATACCTATGTACCTACCAACATTTCCCAAGTTTCTATATAAAAAGTCTTAAAAATTTAATCAACTTGAACTCTAAGAGCAAGTTCGTGCGACCCAGTCGTGCATTTTATTTTTTTATCAATGGGTAGTGGTAATTTCTTAAGAGGTACCACCAGACGGTTATATATCTTGCAAAAAATAATATTCTGACTTTTGTATGAAAATCGCCATTTCGCGACTCTTCAAGGACGTCTGGCGGGGGTAATGCCGTGATTTAAACGTCTGGCACTAATTTTTTTTTTTATCAATGGGTAGTGGTAATTTCTTAAGAGGTACCACCAGACGGTTATACATCTTGCAAAAAATAATATTCTGACTTTTGTATGAAAATCGCCATTTCGCGACTCTTCAAAGACGTCTGGCGGGGGTAATGCCGTGGTTAAAACGTCTGGCACTAATTTATTTTCTATCAGGGGTAAGTGGTGATTTTTTAATAGGTACCACCAGACGGTTATATATCTTGCAAAAAATAATTTTCTGACTTTTGTATGAAAATCGCTATTTCGCGAATCTTCAAGGACGTCTGGCAAGGGTAATGCCGCGAATAAAACGTCTGGGACCGAACTTTTTGCAATCAAGGTATCGCCCTCTATCGGCTCTATATGAATTAAAGTGGTTATATACTCGACACAAAAATCGGAAAAAAATGCATTTTTCAACTCCCCATAAACCATAGAATGCCGTGAAATAAACCTGCCAGACTTTCGAATTCTTCATCAGGACGCTATTACCTACACATACATATAACCCATTTTCGGTTATCCAAAAACTCCCAAAATCTGCTCTGGGCTCTCGGTCTAATAGAGATAATTCTGGGGCTAAACTTGTTTCTTTGTATGTAAATTAAAAAAAAAAATCCTTAAACGCCAACTACTTAAATTCTTTAAATCACCTATCCCATGAAACCTTTGTCTTCTTAACGCTTCAATTTATTATTCTTACACCATTATCACACATTAAATATTCTTTGAAATGTTTATTAATAATTTGTTTCTTTCTATTTTCAGGTAAGAATCAAAAACATGTTATCCCCCAAACAGATGATACATCACAACAAGTAAATGTTAATATTTTATTTTATATTCCTTAAACATTTGAAATACAATACACAAGCTGTTACTCAAAAGAATAATCTTATAATTATTTTTCTTGAGTCAATTTTAAGTGATAATACTTGTAAGCTTTACTAGGTACATCCTGACTCATAGCGACCTGTAAAAATTCCTTAAACCAAAAAGAACACAGGAAACAAAAATAAAAGAAATGATGACTTTTTAATGTGCTTTTGAACTTTTTTGTTCACATGAAATTTCTGTCTTTATTTTTTTTCTTAAATTACATTAGAAGAAAAAAAAAAAACAAACAAACACTTTCAATTCTCTAAAAGTTAATAGATAATGAACACATTTTTTTTTCTCAATTTTTCTCTCCTGTTTTCCATCACCATATTAAGTTACGTAATGATAAAAAGAACACAAATTGCCATCGAAGAAGAATACTTTTGTAAGTTTTTTTTTTTAGTTTTTTCCTCCTCTTATTATTTTTCATTCAACAACCTTCAACACTAATTATCACTAATTGCACATCCCATACTATATACCCTATAATGAGGATTCCATTCGTTTTATAAATATTTCACCTTCCATTCAACCTTTCTAACTTTTTATTTTTTTCTTCTTCTTTTTCTTGATTTTTCTCTTTGTTGGCTCCTTAAAGTTTTTTTTTTCTACTCTCTTCAGTATTTTTTTTTTTTGCAAATCGATGTCCAAATTATTACTTCTCCATTCCAAATTCAGTGTAGGTTTTTTTTTCTTCATCTTCGTCATCACTGACAGAAAAAAAAACCTTCCAATCCACTCTGAATAAAAAGGAAGAACAACCAAAAAAAAAAAACATACCGATAGAGATAACAGTAAAGAAACGAAATCCTGTTCGTCCATATAAAGAAGACAAACGAAAATAAAAAGAAAAATATAAAAAAAAAAACAAAAATAACGGTATGTAATGTATAAGCCCAGCAAACAAACAACCATCATCATGAAACTCTTCTCTGATTGCATTGGAACATGAAACATTGGCAGTGAATTTCACTGACCTACTAACAAACTATCAGGCGCGGTGTACGTTTTTTTTTTTCCTTCTCCTTTTTTTTTGTTTTTTTTTTGTTTTTTATTTTTTTGAATCGAAAAAGAACAAAAAAAAAGAAGAGAAGTCTTTAAGGTTTGTTTTTGGCTCTTCTATATACGAAATCCGAATATCCAAATCCTTAATTCTATAGGGTATTGAGCAATTTGTTTTAACTTTTTTTCGTTGCATAGGGAATTGAAGATTTGACATTTTACCATGTCCATCGTCCGGATGTCCCGTGGGTTTTTGCATGTGGACAATTTTTTTAAATTTATATTGAGTTTTCTTTTGCTTATTTTTGAGTGTCAGGATTCTTTAGGATTTTCGTTTTGTTGGAATTTGACATGTACCTGGTCTCAGGAGGACATATTAAATTATAACAAGGAAGATAGAAATATTTAAGGAAAGGCTCTTGTACCTACACTATTAAAAATTCTAGGCACGATGTTAAATTAAGAGATTCTGATGTGCATTTTAAACATCAATCAATTTTTTTACCATTCAATATTTTCCGAATTATTTAAGCTTTGAGCTTTTTTTCTGAATCGAAAAATTTAATTAATTTAAAATTAAATTTTTGAGAAATTAGTATTGAGTAATTAGTTTAAAAAGTTCTTCCATAAAAAGATCCATGATTGCATATTTTCATCGTTTTTCTTGAATTAAGGAATCAAAGCAAAGATAATAAGCAAGAACTTACATTTATTCCGTTAATGATTGTGTGTCATTCATTCAACTTTTCTTTGAATTGGGAGGAAAAAAATCTTCTCTACTGAATCCTTTAACCTTGGGAAATGCAAGCCTTCAATCAAAATTAGATGCTTCATGAAAGTCTCAGTTACTTTAAATAAATAAACACTCAGAAAAATAATGGACCTACCGAGAAGTGGGTTAAATAAAATGTGTTAAAAGTAACGTAGTCTTGGTTAAAAACTACGTAGTTGTCGTTGCTAAAATCAACGTAGTCGCCTCGGTTAAGTTAAATTGTTTAAAATTACCATTTTAGAAGGTTATTTTAACCGATAAACTTGTTTATATTGATAAAGAAACTCGGTTAAAATTTGAGATTTTATTAAAATTCAACCGAGAAAGTGGGTAAGATTAAAATATTTTTAATAACCGAGTCGGCTCGTGTAATTTAAACCGGGGTTAGTTTGCAGGTGCTATATTAAACAATCTTCTCTGTTAATTTTACACGAATTTTACGTTGTTTTTAACCGACCACTTTTCTCCGTGAAGAAGAATCGAGCTGATACCTAATGGTCTGCCCACTCCCAAACTTGTGACATGCTTTTTTTTAGCTTCATTTAAATCTAGTCCGAAAATCTCTTCTGATAATTTGGCATCAATTCATTTCAAGTCATGTTAAGTAAGTTTAGTCAAATCCTTATGCATAATTTTTGACAAATTTTAAGCTAGCGGTGGGTTTTTTTGGATTACTGGAAAACTTCATTAGTAACTCCCATATATAAAGCCGGTTGTAAAACTCAGGTAGAAAACTACCGATCTATTGCTAAGATTCAACTTTTACCTAAAATGTAAAAACCAAACTGTTTGAAATTATAAAAAGTCATATTTCTGTTATGAATGTGAGATCCACTGCTACCAATTTGGCTATTTTCAAAAAATAATTCAATAACAATATTGGAAGGAGGCACCAAGTTGACACAATATTTAATGACTTTGAAAAAGCTTTTGATCGTGTTGAACATTCAGTTTTAGTGAACAAGCTTGAATAGTTCGTTTTCCATTCGACGATTTTGTAGTTATTTAATAAACCATAAACAGTATGGGAAGATTGTTTTATCTATGTCTCAAGTTATTTATAATTGTTAGAAGTTCCCCAGGGCAGTCATCTCGGCCCTCTTTTGTTCTTCAAAGTATTGATATGTCGTTTCCTCTGAAAAAGGAAAGTTGTTGAGCCTTGTTTGGTGATGAAAAAATAAAGAATACAAAATTGACCTAATAAAACTTACCACCAAGCTTCCTCTCATTGTTACCTCAATAAACCACATGGCTTTTCATGCGAGCCTAATGTATATTTTGTGAAATCCTTCAGGATGATCATTCAAAACAATTATGTAGTTATTATATGAAATTGGAGAACGCATTCTAGGATTAAAGATAGCTTATGACTTACCTATGACTAATATTTTAAATTCAAATTTCCTTCGCGGACATTTTTTGAATTTGTATTCTAATTAGGATATTCATTGATACTTATTGATTTATCGATGGCTTCGTTAATATACCAAACATTTATCAAATATATGTTAAAAAATTTGAACAATACCAACTTTTGATTATGAAGCGTAGCTAAACCTTCTTTCCATTAAATTAAATTGTTTCATAATATAATCTATAATAGGGTATCATATTATCCATTCCAATAAATTACAATGTTCCATGTAATTTTTTATCCTTTCTCGATGTATGACGATTGCGCCATAACACTTACCTTCTTTAGGTGTTTATCTTTGTTTTCCGTAGTATGCCAATTTCGTTATGCTGCTGTTTTTACACATTTTACTGGTTTTGGAGTCTTTATAAATTATGTTTGTTGTTTTTTTTTTTCATTTTGTTTTGTTTTGTTGTTGGTCTTTCTGACCGACCTTTCACCAAATATAACATGGATTAGAGTTGTGTAGACCTACCAGTAGGCAGTCCTTACAAAAAAAAAAAAAAAAAACAAAAACACCTCAACAATAAGTTACGATATGGATGCACGAGAATAGATAGTCATTTCGTATATATAATCTGCCTTATACCTTTTTTTTTATATGCATTTTGAAAACAATTTGCAATCCAATTTCATAATCGCTTAAGCATTAAGCAACAATCCATAGAAGAGCCATGATGATGGTGATTGCATGTTGCATGAGAGTGTTCCAAGTAAATGCACATTTGAGGCTATTTCATACCTACTATAATTTGTTATATATGTTCAGAATTTATTTATTATTGTTGAAATATTGTTCGACCATATAAAGATACATGTACCTATAGTTGATATAACTGAACTAAGCTGTTATAGTTGCTGCCTATTGGGATTATAATGTGTTTGTATTTGGAAAGAATCGAAGACCTAAATTCGATCAGAGTTTTGCGGTTAACACACAGTTATAGAAACTATATATCAACCTAGCCTATACAGAAAACACACATTCGAATATTATTCTCTCTTCTCCATCTCCATCTATCATCAATCAACCTGCTGCACGAGTGCACGCAACAAATGATCTAGATATAAATTTTCTTTCTATATGCGCCTGATGCCTGATGTCTGTGTGATTGTCTGATTCTGGTATCTGTTTGACTGCCTCCATAGCACCTCTATCTACTATACGCTTTACTGTTCTGCTTCCATGGCAACTAGTATCTCGTATCTATGTATATACAAACTGCAAAAAGTATCTATCTATCTCTGGTTCTATATTGACTAGAAAATGTCGGTGTCAGTGTTACACCTGATTTTCTCAGGTTTATATGGTTTTGCGTTTATGTAGGTGCAACAACTTTCGAAACATTGATTAATGCCAGAAATAGTGATGTGGTATCAGAAGAGTAACAAGTTCAAATGTTTTCTTATAATAGAAAAGTAAAATATTATTCCTCAAAAAATAATTGAAAAATCAAGTTCGGTGTCGTGGGAAAGAAAATTTAACTTGCTGGCAATTTCCCAAGCTACCAAAATATTTTTCGAAAAACTGTTTCAGTCGATGGTTCATGTCTAGTTTTGGCTTTGAAACGGGACCCTTTTGTCCTTATCTCATTGATGTCTTGAAATTTGTATTTACATATTTTTTTAAAATTTATTATTTTTTAAATTTTGGATTGCACTGAACAGTTATCACTGAGAAAAAAGTCTCTAGGAGAATTTTAATTTTGCAATGCATTTCAATCAAATCAAGTAGCAGTTTTATCTTTGGTGCATAAAATGCTACATCCATACAATATGCCATATCCTTTATAATTACACTGGCCAACAAGGTTTTTGCCACAACAACCAAAATATACTTTTCTAGTAGTTTTTGATGTGGTGAACACGAATTTGAAGTCAGAAAATTGTTATTGGCCTCCGTTTTTTTGGCTGCTTTCGAGGTTATGTTTTTATGTAAGGGTAATACATTGTGAATAAATTTGTAACGGTGGCTATAAGAACTGATTTTATTCTTTCAAAAAATGTTTAAATCTTTCCGATATCTGTTTTACTGCCCGAGATATTTAAAATTTAAGCAGCGGTCTTTGAATCAGAAACAACACTGGCCAACCAAATTAAACTTTTTTTGCCACAAGAACCAAAATATACTTTTCTGAAGGTTTTTGGGTTGCTGAGCTCGAATCCGCAATCAGAAAAATTTTATTAGCCTTAGTTCTTGAAATATTACCGTTATAAAGTGCAAAAAAAAGGTTTTTTTTATAACGGTTATATTTCAAGAACGGTGGCTAATAGAATTTTTCTGATTGCGGATTCGTGCTCAGCAACCCAAAAACCTTCAGAAAAGTATATTTTGGTTCTTGTGGCAAAAATTCTGTGATCAGAGACTTAATCTTTAAATTAAGTTTAGTTTCTCTTTGGCTTATTAACTGCAACTTAAGATATCTCGAGCAATAAGAGAAATATCGGGAAAATTTAAACAGTTTTTGAAAGTAGAATATCAGTTCTGATAATAACCGTTACAAATTTGTTTCTAATGAATTACCCCACATAAAAACAGAACCTCGAAAACAGCCAAAATGACGTTTTTTAGCATTTTATAACGGTAATATTTCAAGAACGGAGGCCAATCAAATATTTCTGACTTCAGATTCGGATTCAGCACCCCGAAAAATACTAGAAAAGTATATTTTGGTTCTTGTGGCAAAAAAAAAGTCAAATTTTGTTGACCAGTGTTATTATTGCAAAATAGGCATTCAAGTTGCTTCATTTGAATGAAATATGTATACGACTTGGTCGCAAGTAATTGCTGGTATGGTAAAAGTGTTTAATATGGTAAAGTTTTTTTGTTTTTTTTAAATTACAAAAGATTATTTTTAATTTAGATAATCTAATATAAAATAAATTTACAAAAAAATTGTTTTTATAATACCTATAAAATTATTAATATTATTAACAAAAATTATCAAAAGTTAAATATACAGGGTGTCCCACAGTCACCGCCCCAAACGAAAACCATGGATTCCTGAGGTCATTTTAAGTCGAAAAACTTAAGAGATGATTTTCTCGTTTTCGTCCCGTTTTCGAGTTACCACGGTTTTTATGATTTTTGTTCTCTTTTTCATAAAAAAAATAAGTTTTATTCATTCAAGTAAAATAAATCGATGCATATATAAAACAAAAATTTCAAAAAGTCAGCGACATGTTTTCAAAAAAAAAAAAAGATCTTCAACTAAAACAATTGAATGTTTTTCACAAAGTCCAAAAATATTTTATTCGAAAATTGTAGGTATTTATTTTTATCTTTAAAGTTACTAAAACGCTTTTGTATACAAAATTTCGTTCAAATCAGTTGAATCATTTAAAAAAAATTTCAAAAAATATTTTTTTTATTTTAAAAGAACAGGTACCGTTGATTTTGGTCTTAAAATCAAATTTTCTTTTCCCTCTGTTGAATCTCACAAAACTCATGACTACCAAGTTTGATGTTCTTCAGTAGTTTAGCCTGAAGTTCATGACATGATAGATAAAGTGTGCAGACAGAATTACGGGGCCAATTTTTTTTTTTGCATTCTTTATCATCGTGTTCGATTTTTTTTTCCGAATCCCAAACTTTCCTATAGTACCTACCTCGCAAGTTAAAAACTAAAAAATGAGAATATTTATGAGCTATCCACTTTGGTTTATTTTTCATGAAAACTTTCTTCGTTCACTTTTATCTTATTTATTAATTAAAAAAAAAGTCAACCGATAAGAGTTATATTAAAATTCTCAATAAATTAAACCTTAAACTTAACAAATAATTTTTTTTTTTTTTTGAAATAAAAAATGAGTGAAAATAAAAGGTAACTTTTATTTTCCCATCTCTGACTAAGGCATGTTCGTCATACTCATTGATGTTATTTTTTGTTGTTGTATTTATTTGACGTAAATTTCTATTAATTTTTTATAGAAATATATCTGCTATTGATTAAAATTGATCAAATTAAGAGTAAGTTAAACTTCTAAATACAAAAAAAGAAAAAAAAAAATATTTCCCATACCGGGAATCGAACCCGGGCCTTCTGGGTGAAAGCCAGATATCCTAGCCACTAGACCATATGGGATATGCACAAAAGTTGAGACTAACTGCTCACCTCAATAATACAAAAAAATAAAAATATTGCATGCTTTTGAAATTAATAACTCAATTGTGTTTTGGTTTTGAGAATAGGTATTTAATTTTGTTTTTAGCTGGAAATAAGAGTTTTTTCTGAATTGCACAATGCACATGTTTTATTGCATTGCAAATAACAAGTAATTAAATAATTTTATGCATATTTGTTAACACATTTTAATGCATTTTTTAATATATTTAACAACCAAAATTATCTGAACATTTTTACTTGCGATATAGATAGGTACTTTATATCAAGTTATGCATTCGTAAAAAAAAAAAGTTGAGATAACATTTTTCCATGACATTACGATGGTAGAGAATGCAAAAAAAGTGGGTCCCGGAAGTCCGTCTGTCTGTCAGTCAGTCTGTCAGTCTGTCTGTCTGTCTGTATAAGGAGCTACAGCCTGAACGGATGGACCGATTGACTTCAAACTTGGTATGTAGCATTTTTTGGAGGCTCTCCAGAGGGGTTTTTGGAATTAAATTTTTTTGGTCCAAAAATAACGGTACCTGTCATACAAAAATTTAAGAAAAGTTTAATTTCACGAAAACGGCTCCAACGATTTTGTTAAAAAAAATTCAAATGTTAGTTTTTAAACGAGGTCAATCTTTTGAAGAAAAATTTTTTTTTTTTTTTTTTTTTTTATAATTTAACTATATGCCTGTAAGACCTAAGGTCTTTTAAATGCAACTGCACGGCACTAGTTAGAAGGAATAGAAAGATAGGAAAGAATTTTTGTTGGTACAGTGAATTGAGAATAAGATGATTATTATCTCATATAGTCCCACGGGTGGCTTCCAAGCTGGGGGATTAAGAAAAGAATGCTGCCTGAGGTAGGGCTCGAACCCACAACCTTCAGGTTAGCAGTCAAGTACTACATCCACTGCACCATTTTCTTTGAAAATCAATATTAACGGTACCGGTGTAGGACCGCTTTTTTCAAAAACTGCTTATTGTATTTCAACGAATTTTTTTATACACAAGAATTTATATACTTTAAATATAAGCCAAAAATAAAATTTTGAAAAAAATAAGTTTTGGATTTTAAAAAAAAATTTGAAAATTTTTTTTTGAAAAATCAAATTTTCGAAAACGGGACATTGAATTTTTTTGAAATTTTGTTCTTAGTTGTTGATTAGTGATTTCTGCAAAATGGCATACCAATTTTATTTTAAAACTTTTTTTCAAAAAATTATTTATAAAAAATTAGTTTTTTAAAAAACTTCTCTAACGATTTTGAAAATTTTTTTTCTAAAAATGCACCATAATATATGAAATAAAATTGCGTACTTGTTTTGAGGGGCGATTTGATTTCAGATATTGTTTTATTTTTTGGAAAAATGAATTTTATTTTTTTTTTATTTGTTTTTTTTTTTTTTTTTTTTTTTTTTTTATATACCTACATTTCCTAAGTTTCTATATAAAAAGTCTTAAAAACTTAAGCAACTTGAACTCTAAGAGCAAGTTCGTGCGACCCAGTCGTGCATTTTATTTATTAAATGTTATTGGCTTTTGTCTTTGTAAATTAGAAGAAGATTGATAGAATTTAGTACGAACGTATAAATACCACAGGAAATAATTATTATTAAATATGACCATCACAAAATTTAAGGGCATAGGATGTTTATTTTTTGAAAAAGGGAAAATAAAAAGAATTTAAAATTATATTTACCATAAAATTATTTTTTTTTTCATGCAAAACACAATTAATTTTCAATGAATTTTCATACAAGTTTAAATTTTGAAGTAGTGCTTTGTGTTAGTAAAACCATTTCAAAGCACAGTTTAATTTGTGATAAAAGGACAGACAAATTTATAGGCCTCATAAGTGATCATATTTAATCATCATTAATTTATAGATAGGTATTGGGGGTCTTACCTACAGACTGCAATCTTAAGAGCTTTATTAAATTCTTAGTTTTAATACAGAAAATCGACGTTATGCTCATTCTTATTGCATAATTGTACCTATATCCTCCTCAGTGCTTGCCTAACTTAACATTGGAGCGGTCAGAACTTGTATTTAGTCAGAGTCTACCCTTTACGCTATACAAAACACTCTTTAGATGGATCCCATATGTACATAATTTACTAAATATTTTTAAATAAGTTACTATTTTTAGGTTCATACATTATATGTATTTGTCTAAATTTAAAATCTTCACTTATTCGCATTTTTTTTAAATGATGAGCTATATTTTTCATATTTAAAAAAAATTAACGAACAAAACTAAAATAATAGTGTTCACACTCCTTTGTAGTGGCATGTCTTTCATCGCAAAAATTGGAACTTACAAACAAACGGAAAATAAAACATTTTCTTGTTCAAAATTTCAAAAAGCAAATTTGAGTAGGTACACATCCTAAATTAATAAGTCACATGCGTGTGTGGGAAAAACAACTTAAGTGATTTGTCTATGAAGTTAAAAAATAAAGACAAACAAATTCTAAGGAAATCTATCAGCTAAGCCAACGCATAGTTGATGTCTGATGTCAGTGCGTATTAATTTTTTTTTTTTGACTGCCGCACTTTCTGAACACGTATGTCAATTCCATTTCTGACAAGCCATCACTGGATATAGACAAAGCCACAATCATTAACATTAATAGCACAACCCTGACTAATGTCAAACAGCGTGTCAAAGCAAAAAGCATTATATTAATGCGAGAAACTAAAAAAAAAAAAATAAATAAACCGAAAAAGAAAATGAAAACGAATTCCCTATATATTCTCTCCTTGGTCTATCTATCTATTTATTTTTACATTTCGTATCTAATGCTAACAAATGAGTCTGTCTTGATGAACAACATCTGTGTTTTAGACCTCGCTGGTTTGGTGTATGCTTCTTGCTTCTTCTTCTTCATCTATTCTCCTTCTTTCCCATCCCATCACTGACTATTAATTATAATTTTTCTTTTTTTTCATCTCGTATTACCTTTTGCTCGAATGAAAATGAAAAATAACATGAATACTTGTGCACCGACAGATTGACACATTTACCCACTGAATTAAAAAAAAAAAAAAAAAAAAATAAATAAATAAATCAATCATAGATACAAATATTTGTATCTCGTTTTCTGTATAATAAAGATACATATTTGCCAACATGCACAAAAGCATTGATGCCTTTCAGTTGCAGAAACGCAAAAAAAAAAAATAAAAATAACAACAAATAGAGATTAATTTAATGCCAATTGCCAATTGCAGTTGAATTTATTATCTTCTTTATTATTATTTTTTTTTTTGTTGCTTTTCAAATTATTTTATTAAACAATTCACCCATATTTGCAGAACAAGCACAATTATTATTTTAATTTTTTTCGCAATGAATTTCAATTGAAAAAAATAATAATAATATAATTTAATTAACTGGAAAATTCAACAAAAAAGTATCCTTTTATGTACCTTACTTTGGTTTGTTATTTATGTTAAATTTAGAAAAATAGATTGATTTCAAATATGCAACAGAAAAAAAAAAAAAAAAACAACAAAACAAAAATAAAAAATGAAAAATATGCCGACACCATGTTATATTGAATTTCCACAAATGGTTTCAAGTAATGCGAAACGAGTATTTTGTTATGGGCGCTTTGAGTTCAAGCTTCTCAATTGATTCCAATTTCAAGTGCAGCCAGGCATTTAAAAGTAAATTTTAATGAGAAAAAAAATATTAAAAAAAAAAAAAACAACATGAACAGAAAAACTATGTGATACAGTAAAGTTGACAAGTTGAAATAAAACGCACGACTGGGTTGTTCTTGTCCTCGTTTGTTGTAAGTTATAGAATATTTAAAGATATTTCTTAATAATTACAAAAAATGTGAACAAACATGGAATTTTTAAAATTCTCAAATTAAATACTTGAGTAGTTTTTAGTTATTCGAAAGAAATACGTCAACTGCATATTTGAAACAAGTTTACAAGCGAATTAAAAAAACTATACTGTGGTGTTTTTACTTGAAATGAATATGACAAGTTTAGAATTCGTAAAAAAATTTAACTCGAGATAAAAATAACAAAAATATTAATTTGTCATAAGCTTTTCCAGTCGTCTAGCAACAGTAGATTATATTTTCGTTCGACAACTTTTAGTAAATTATACAATAAAAAAAAATTATATTTTAATACATTTATTTTGTTGAAAATAAATAATTGTTTATAACAAATATATAGTAAAAAATCAATATTTAAAAAATTTCATATATCACAGGTTTTGAAATATCACTTTGTAGACTTTATTTCCAAAATTAAAAAAAAAGCGATTTTATTGCCTTAAGGCCCTAACAGCTAGCAACCCTGGACGGATGGCGCCTCAGAAACAATAAGAACAATATATCAATGAAAAAACTTATTAATTCTGGGTAAATTCAATACTGTCAGGGGCGTACGTTGAGTTCTCGGGGCCCCGGGGCAAGACTACATTTTTGGGGCCCCTTTGATATAGAAAATAAGAACAAATAAAAAAGGACGTATACGCCCACTTATTTTTTTTTTGGGGCCCCTGATGTACCTATCATTTGTTGGGCGCTAAAATTATGTTAGTAATATTTTTTGGGGCCCCAAGATAATATGTAATTTTTCTTTCAAAAAAGCAATTTTTTTTTGGGACCCCTGAAATATGAAATATTATGTGACTGGCTACCAATTCACTGAAAAATATAATGTTACTCTCTTGTGTCCGAAGTGATTCATGTCAAGTATCTTATCTTTTTGCTTCGATACTTTTATAACCAGTTGCCTTCTCTACATTGTCTCCTTACGGGGCCCTGGCGTGTTGGGGGCCCCGGGGCACCGCCCCACTTGCCCCAATGGTGTGCACGCCCCTGAATACTGTATCACTTAATTGCGTCCTTATTGAAGTTTTAATGTTAAAAAAATAATAGACAAAAGGTTAATGTTTCATATTATTAACTTACCAACAAGTCCAGCCAGGTAAAAACAAAAAATAATTGCGGTTTCTTAGAAAAAAAGTAGTTTTGTTTTTTTTTTTTATTAATTTCTCGAAAACGACAAGACATTTTCGGATACGGTTTTCTGTTAACAAATAAGAGCATTGTATTTTGAAAACTAAAAAAGTAGGTACTTAATTACATAACATTTTTGAAAAAAATTACATAGTTAGTTTTTTTCAATTTTTTGTTTAAAAAATTAGTTTTTGAAAAACTGTATCATAAATTAGCTTTATTCAAAAACAAGATAAAAAACGATTTTTTTTGGCTTTACATAAAGTTAAAGCACGTCAATGTAGAATCGTTGACTTTTTTTTCCAAATTAAGTAATTTTTTTAGAAAATTGCCCCTCCTGGCTAAACGGGGGTGAATAGACCTCCCCTCCCATACGATTTTTAGCTTGTCTCGACTAAACCTACACGATCCAGCTTTTTGGCACATTACTTCTGAATCACCATGTATAAAGAATTGGACAGCAAACTTTGAGATGTTAATTCAAGTTTGGAGAGAAAAGCAAAGCATTGAGGCAGTGCACAAGAACTTCATTTAATCGACAATTTTTCTTTATCTACCTACTTAACTTCGAAGCAAATTTTTGTGCCCATTTTCGTTTGAAAAATGTTGCCTGTAAATAAAATCGATAACTTTTCCCTTGAACAGAAAAAAAAAAAAAATATGAAGTTATAAATCGAACTTCTTAAATGTTTGTTTTAATATGTCTCGTTTTGGATAGGTAATCGTATATTAATTAAATTTTTCGTGTTAGTATTTAATTCATTAGACTTTCGCAATATTCATTATTTTATGGTTTCGTCATGAATCCTATAGGTACTCAGAAATAGACGAAATTGAAATGGGACCACACTGCACCAGCTTTCGAATACAAAAAGTATTATCAAAATTGGTTGACCCAGTACAAACATAAAAAAAAAAATACAGCTGAATTAATCACTCCTCCTTTTTGGAAGTCGGTTAAAAATCGAATTTGAAAAATTTCAAAAATACACACTTTTAATGTTTAAGCAATTTCTTAATATGTCACGTTTATCAAAATTAAATATTTATTTGATAACACTGAACAAAGCCTAACTGGTTTACGTATACATCTTTAAAGTTTGAACTTAAACGGTCACTGTGGCGTATGTGGAACTTTTTTTGTTGTAAAAAAATCATAGCTTATTAAGATTTTTTTTTTTTCATTTTGAAAGCAATGTATCATTTTGAAAAATGTATGGAACCTCCAGATTGAATATTAACCCTCTGTCGGCACACGGGTGCGAATTTGGCAGGACACAAACAGCATTCGAATTCCCCGGAAAATTCTACATCAATTTCTTATGTGATTCTCTAAAAAATAGTGAGACGGAAAAAAGTTCTAGCGACATGAAAAAGTATAAACCAAATTCGCAAAAAAGAGGTGTGCCTACAGAGGGTTAATAATAAGTTTTCATGTAGAGTTTAGTTTTATAATTCAAATATTTCAGTTTATCGCGAAGAGGATATTTAATTTTACATAAAAAGCAATATTCCAGCAGTTCGGTCACAAAAAATCAGCCTAATCTGCACGTATCCAAATGTTATGTTTATATTTAAATGAAATTATACTATCTTCAATCCAAACGACCACAAAATTTACCCACAAACCAAATATACATAACAACAAACATTTTTAATTAATCGTTTAACGACACTTGAAAGCAAATTTTCATGAATTGTTTGTAGATATTATGTTTTTTTGTTTTCATTGATCAACCTCATAGTATGCCTAAATAAAAACACATTAAAAGAGTTCGATGTGTTTACTAAAATATTTTCAAACCAAAAAAAAACAAAATTGTTAATTGCTTCAATATACCAAAATGTTACCTCACAAAAATTCTAAAAAAATGTATAAAAAAAAACTTTTCGATTGAAGCTCGCTAAAAAAAAAAAAAACAAATAAAAGTACAAATAGTTTGGTTACATACAAAGGCACAACTACATACAAACAATGGCGCACAAAACGAAATAAGACATTGGCGGCGCATTGCGTCGTCAATATGAAGAAGAGAAGGACGAATTCAAAGAAAAAAAAAAAAAAAACAAGAAATTCCTTTGCCAAGAAAATGCGTACAGTTAGTAGAGAGGTGTGTTGTCGAGGTATAAGCAATAAATAGAAATTGCAGATACAACAAACAAACAAGCAAATACATCAATTCCGACGCTTTTGCTCTGGCTGTGTATATTTAGATGCATTTAAATCTAGTTCGATGCAAAGTTAAAATTTTTTTGTTTATTTAATTTTATAAAACAAATACCTACAAATTTATAAAATTGCGTAGAAACAAGCATTTTCATTGAAAATTCAATGAAACAAATCCAGGCATTTCTTTGTATGGAATTTCAATTGAAACAAACAAAAAATAAATAAATAAAAATTCCCTTCCTTCAAAAAACAAAAAAAAACACAGAAAACCCGCATAATAACATCGGAATGGGATCGGGATGCAAGAATTCAAGACACGCGCTATAAATAAGCAGCTTTCGATTGGCATGGTCGACCAAGATTCAACCCAAACACTCTCCTATACGTTGTATGTTGCAAATTTTCTTCGACTCACTTGGAGACACATTTTTTCGTTCCTCAGTAACGAAAGCAAAAAAAAAAAAAAAAATTAAGAAAACTAATTCTAATTTAAAAGCAAAAGATATTGCTTGAGATACTCTCATCGGTCGGTCGTATGTCGCATGTTGGGGGTACCTACATTTTGCCTGCTGAGATATGTACATGAAAATTATTATTTCAGTTTCGTTCAGTTGAGTTCGGTTCGGTTTGGGAGGTTGATTGATGGTTTCGCCATAGATGTCAGTCACGATGTGACGTAGAAAGAACTTTGATGACTTCTGGCAGATACGATGTGTAGAGATATATATTATTTTGTTTTTTTTTTCTATTTTTTTTTTTGTTGCTAAGATGCTACACGAAAAATGAATTTATTTTCACTTTTCCTTCGGGAAGAGTGGAAAGTGGAATCGGAGCCAAAGAGCAACGACGACGACGGAACGGGAAAATCATGTTTAAGCTCTCTGACGAAGTCTGAGGGAGTCATATAGATTGTATGTTTGTTGGAGGAGGTAGTATCGGTGCCATGACTAAGTGAGCTGAATAAGACGACGACGACGCGACGACGAGTTTTGTTTTCTTGTTTTTTTTTTCTTTAATATTTTAATTTTTTTTTGTAGCAAATCGATGAAAGATATTGGTGGCCAGGAGCATTTTCTTTTTCAGTAGTAGGTATATAAAACATAAAAAAGAGTATCTGACAGATACAATCTAAAAATGAAGATGAATGTGAACTAAAACTATTTTATGCACGCAGATTGGTGGCGCGGTGCGATGATGTTGATGGGCGATGATATTTTAGTTGACAATAGATTGAACGTTAGTTTACACGATGTGTCATTAGTAATTTATTTACGGAGTGAGAGGCGTTATGCAAATAAATTATCTGTCGTTATATTTATTTTTGTTTTTCATTATTTATTTATTTATATTATTTTTTTTTTTTTGTTTTGTATTTTCAATCATCACAGGAATTTATATGGTTTTTTTTTATTGTTTTTTTTAGTTGATATTTCAGTCAGTGACTTGATGATAATATTTATTTTTTTTTTCATATTTAAATGATAATGATTTGTTAACATTTAAATTAAGTGTTAATAGATAATAAAACTGATGTTTATGTTTTTCGAATTAACTTATTTGAACTTTATTGTGATGCATAATTTATCAACAAGTTTTTTTTTTTTTTTTAATTATGTAGGTTTTAAATATTCAATTTATATTTAAGTGTTTGACTTTAAGATTAAATTCAAAGCAAAATGTTTTATGGATTTAAATAGGCAACAGGTCAATCAATTAGAAAAAGTTCCCAATAAATTGTATGACAAAACATCCTTTTATTACTAAAATTTTTAGATCAAATATTTTTCTTTTGCCTTTTCATGAGCGTATATGCGTTTTAAGGTCGATTTGATTACCTATTTAATTTAGGTCCATCATTGATGGAGTAGCTACGCAAAATTGAATGGCCACTGTTTTGACAAAGATATCAAACGAAAGTATAATGTTTTTTAACCATTCGTAATTAAAATTTGTGAAAAGGAATTTTTTTCTTGAAAAATATTTAAAAACTAATTTAACCATTTCCATTTGGAAAAAAACACAATACAAAAATGTCAACAACCACAAAATCAGAGCAGACTGAAAGGAGTTCTTCACCAAAGATCTAATTCAATAATCCTGAAAAGTAAAAAAAAGTCAGCACTTTGATTTTAAAATCTGGACTGATCGTGATGTTAATGGTTACAAACTACTCACAAAAGGTAACTTGTTTAAAAAAATTGTTTGGTTGACTAAAATTAAAAAAAAAAGTTACACATACGCCCCAGTGACCGTTTATGTTTAATTTTTGAAAATTGATACACATAAAACAAATATTGTATAAAAAATAAACCAAATGGACTTTCTTCAGTGTTAATATTCAACTGACTTTCGACAGCTGACGTAATTTCACTAAATGTGATTTTCATATAATAATATTCAGTAATAGGTAATTCAAGATTGGTAAAACATTAAGGATGTGTGTTTCCGATATTCTTTTTCAAACTAAGATGCGAACATAAACATTAAAACATAAATTGCACGACA
The DNA here is from genome assembly GCF_945859705.1 of Episyrphus balteatus. Lineage (NCBI taxonomy): Eukaryota > Metazoa > Arthropoda > Insecta > Diptera > Syrphidae > Episyrphus > Episyrphus balteatus. The sequence continues at coordinate 37,699,522 of NC_079137.1, read as the reverse complement.
GGGGTAACACGTTTCTGTATACAAATTTTGGTCGAAATCTGTTTTGTACCGTTAATAACGGTACCCAAAACTGTTTACTACCAAGTTTGAAGAAAATCTTTCCATTAGTTTAGGCGGTAGACAGACAGACAGACAGACAGAATTGCCAGACCCACTTTTTTGGCACTCTCCATCATCGTAATGTCATGTAAAATTGTTATCTCGAGTTCCATTTTCTTTACGAATCCTAAACTTGCCCTATAGTACCTATATCGCAAGTAAAAAATATTCAAAGGACATTTATTAAAATATCCTTTTCCTTTCGTGAAAATTTCTTAAAAATCAGTTAAATTGAATTCAGGTCACCTTTCTATATCATAACAAAGCATTCCACTTTGAAGCACGTGCTAAAGAAATTCTTTTCTTTTAAAATAACAAACATTCCTATTTCCCTATCGACAAGTAGACGTAAATTTATATCCAGACAAGTATATATATTTTCTTTTGTAGACAAAAGCTCATCAAAGAAATATTATTTTTTTTGTTTTTTTTTTCATCATGTAATTTTGCGGCAACGATCATGATAGTAAGTGCCCATGAAGTGAATCATATTACCTACCACACCACAAATACTTCATTAGAAGATGAGTTTCATATTTCCGACGACTCGTGCAGGTGGTGTTTGATGGTGGCTAAGTCTGGAGGTAAATACACATGACTCCAATCATTGTGACATTTTAATTCATTCGATATACTATGAAGTGTCTTTAGTTTCTTCTTTTATTTCAATAAGTTTTTTTTTTTTTTTTTTCATTTTCATACAAATTTGCTTCATTGAATTATTGATGTGACCTTGGCGTTAATGTCTGATATAATTAATTGGAATTTTAATGCTTGAAGTGTCGATTTTGCTCTCGTGATTTTTTTTTTAATTTAAATTAAGTCCTCAAGTGATTTTCTTTGAATTGATATAAAAGTGTTATTTGAAAAGCAATAATCCAAATTCCTTTGATTTGTTTTTTAAACATTTTTCATTTTCCTTATGTCAAATCATTCTAAACTTAACTTGTTAACTTGGACTACCTACATTTTTTTTTACTAAAGAACTTAAATTCACAAAATAACTATTACTTTCAATGTGCATTCTTTATCCAATCTATAATTTAAAAAAAAAACAGGCCCCAACACTCAACCTTGAGGTACTTCATTATCATTATCTTATCATGTACGAAAGTGTACACAATAGATGGTAATTTTTAACTAAATTTTCAAAAAATTGTTTAAAATTTGCATAAAACTATTAGCTAGACTTTAGGTTAAAGCTAATTAAAGTTTTTATCTCAAAACAAATCATCTCCTTCTCTAAAATATATATAAATTAAAGTTGGTAATACAAAAATTAAACAAAAACACAGATTTTCATCTCTTTGAACCAGCTGGTATTGTGACCAGTCTCACAGCGGTGGTGGGGGCATTAAAAGCGGACGCTAGTGCACGGTAGCAGGGGTATATCATCTCTGAGACAAAAATCCAACAACAACAACAACAGAGAGTATTGTTTTCTCCTACTTCGAATTCACGATCTAATTCCGTCATAAAAGCGCACGAATGGCACAAGCCATTATCTTTGTATCTTCATCTTTAAACCTCATTTATTCAGACTTGGAAAAAAAAAACAAGAACAAGACAAAAAAAAAAGAAAATACAAAATATTCTCTATTTTTTGCTTCGATTTTTCCACAGTGTGTTGCTTTTTTTTGGGGGGCTTTAATCTGAGTATTCTCTTGGTACGGATTGCGACGACTATGTCCCTTATCCCGGGAGATGAGTTGCCAAGGGTGGTTGGCTGGCTGGTTGGTTGGCTAGCTGGTTGCGGCAGCTATGTTGTTGGCCGCATCCTCGTGGTGTTGGGTTTTCCGTTCGGTTGTAAGCTAGAACCGAATAAAAATCTCTGCCAAAAAACAATTTACATTCTATTGTTATCGACTACGATGACGAAGAAGACTACGACGACGACGACAATGAATACGATGATGATGGCGCGCAGAGCTCTAAATAGTATTTTTTTTTTCCTTTTCATTTTTTCTTTTTTTATCCGTAGATTTAGTTTTTTTTTTTTTGTATCTTTTCTCCCTCTGGGGATATTTTTCGCGCAACATCCCAAGAGTCTGCCGATGAACTCGCTATCATTTTTTTTCGTCTATGCTCAAAAGATATATACACCAAACGAGAATGTTTTGTATTTTTGGCAAAATTGAATTTTCCACAATTAAATCCGACTATTTTGGCAAAAGTCGAGTCATTTTGCATCTCCACTATCAAATTGCACAATTTTTTTTTTGTTGTTTTTCTTTGGCCAACATGTTGTATGGACTTGGAAGATATGAAACGAAGACAAACACAAAAAAAAACTTAGAGTAGTTTTTGTGTATTTTTTGGACTTGATGATTTTGCAGTGAAAAAGTATCTTTTATACGAGATTAGATGAGGATAGATAAGACTTTTTTTTTGCTTTTTTTGTGAATGGTTGCGGATTAATGCCGGTACTAAGCCCACAAAACAGAGAAGAGAAATTATAGATTGAGTGCGCCAGCGTGGAAACATGTGGCACGCATTGAGCTTATTCTGTTTTTTTGCTTGTAATGTAGGTATCTGTGAGTTTTTAGATGTGATGTACATGCTTTAATTGGATGCTAATGCCTGGTTACACCATTTTTGCTCTTTCTTTTGACAAATTTTGCAATGATTTTTTCTTTTAATTCAAATTTTTTGACTTAGTTAATTTTCGGTTGCTCAGTACCATTTTTTAAATGTTAATTTAAAAGGAAAGTCCATCAAGTACGGGGATTCTTTCCTTAGCCGTACTACACGAATGTGGAATGCCTTGTCAGACTCTGTTTTTCCTTCCCAATTTATAGTGCAGATTTTTAAAACAAATGTGCATCATTACCTCCTTTTGCATTCTTTACTATTTTCCTAACGCCCTCACTGTGTTAAATCAACATTATAAGGGTAGTCAAAATCCCTTTAAGTGCGGTCAAATTATATAAAAAAAAAATGTGATTTTTATAAAGTGGTCTAAAATTTGCTTAAGACTGATTGGTATAAAATGAAATGTATCAGTTCTTATCTTGTCTCTAAAAAATGTACTTTTCCTAATATTTGTAAAATTAATTTACGTTTTAAAATGTAATTGGTATAAAATGGTTAACTGACATAGTCGTCTAAAAATGAATTGGTATAAAATTTTTTGTCTTTTCAAAATCAATGTCTCAAAATGCTGGTAAAATACAACTTACACCAAAATCTGTTTAATATAAAGATGTCCAAGTTAAGTAAGCATCTAAAAGCTGGTCTAAATAGAAATGAACGGTTTTCATCTTGTCTTCATAAAAACCCACACTTCTAAATATTTTTCAAATAATAGACCTTATAAAATGTGTATATTGTAAAATGGCACCTAAAAATTGATTGGTATGAAACAAAAGCAATCATTTTATGTCTTGTCGTCATTTATGTTCACTCTTTTAAATATTTTTTAAATAAAACTGTGATTGGTATAAAATAGTCGAAGATTTACAAAACAAGCATCTAACGACTGATTGGTATATAATAAAGCCGCTCTTATTTTGATAAATATCCACTATAAATTGTTAGGTAACGTAAGCTTTTAAAAATTGATTGGTATAAAATAATAGCACGCATTTTTTATCTTGTCATCTTTATTTGAATCAATATCCACTGTTTTAAATGTTTATTTAAAAAAAAATCCATATACATGTGATTGGTATAAAGTTGAATAAGAATCTAAAGATGAATTGGTATAACATGATAGAAAGAAGTTTTTTGTTTGCCAAGTAAAATTATTATCTGTAAAACGGTTGGTATAAAGTGGTCAAAACTATTTTTTTCTTACACTGGTTTAAAAATCTAATTTTCGGAAGTTCATATTTTAATAAACATTCGAAAAATAAGCAGTTTCAACCTCTTTATACCAATCAGCAGACTGTGTGTGCTATGTAAAGTGTTTGAGTTATTTAATTAAAATTACAATCAAATGGTGAAACCAAGCAAAATTAAACTGATTTTTAACAGTTTTTGTTTTGTTGTTATTATTCATTTGTTTGTTTTTGTTTTTTTCCTCATAGTTCTACAATAATGAACAATTTTATTTCTTTTTTTTTTTTTTAATTTTATGGCTTCGCGGTTGATGTATGAAGTTTAGATGCTTATTTTTGAGGGAGGAGGGAATTTGTAACTATAAAATTTATAGTGTGTATGTGTACGCAATTGTTTTAAGTTCATGGAGCAAAAAATACTTGTTTTTGTTGGTTTTTTTGTTTTAATGTAATCGAGATGAATATTATGATAAAATAAACAATTATAAACAAACTATTCATGAAGTAGAATTAAAAAAAAAATGTAGGTTGATTCGTATTTGAAAGTCATCAACTCTGTTTGCGTCAACAAAAATTCACAAATTAAATTCTGGATTTTAATATTTTTTTAATTGCGAAATCTAATTTTGATTTTAATTGATTAGGTTTTTTATGTGTATTTTTTATATCAATAATAAGTTTTTTTTAAGCTTTCCTGTAACAGGGAAAATGTCAGTTTTTAATGTGATTATAAGGATTTCGAGGACTTATGTTTGTTTGTTCCACAAAATCTAAAAAATAAAATAAAAAAACAAATTTAAACATAAATAAACAAAAAATAAATAAATCGATTAAAAATATGGATTTAATAAAAAATTATTAAATTATTTTGTAAAGGGGGAAAAAATGTTGGTTAAATAATTGTGTCTTCATAAATGATATTAACAATTAAAAATATTCATATAGTTTTCTAATAAAAAAACGTCATTTAATCACAACACTTTAACCCATGTCATATTTGCATATATCTCACTATATCTCCCAGAAAGTGACAAGGCATGAAAATTTCAAGATAATTAATCGACTTTATTTACCTACTCAATTGTAGATATATTTTATTATCAGACAAACACCCTGAGAAGTGCCGTGCCAATTAATTAGTTAATAAGTTGTATATTATTTCTTCAAGTTTCATTCATTGTGTATTTGTAAAAACCTACCTACAATTTGTATTTGTTTTTTTTTATTATTTGTCTATTTCCTTCAAAGTGCTTGAGTTATAAATATGCATTTGATGAGCACCTATCAGGTGATAAGATACTACAAACATACAAATATATATATATAACAAAATGTATGTCAGAAATAATTGCTCGGAATAAATAGATAACACATGTGGAAGATAGTATTGGTGTTTACTTTTCTGACTGACGACCGACGACGACTTTTGATGTTTATTGAAGATATTGATTGTATAATTGGTCGTTTAGCGTAAAATGAGTGCAACCGTATTGTCTTAAAAAAAAATTTATTATAATAGATAAATAAGGCATAGGAAATATACACATTCGATTGCTAACAACCTATTGGAAATTTGCAATATTAGCTTAGAATTTTCTTTGCATTATTTTTAGTTCTATTAACGAATTTTTTATTCATATTTAGTCACTCAACTCGATCTAAGATATAAGAATTTTTTCATCAATAAACTTGTTTTTAAAATAATTAATTGTAATTGCTAAAAAGGTTCTACTCAACGCCCATCAAATTAATTTTAATTCAATTTTCGCGGTATACCGCAGGGTAGTCTTTTAGGTCCTGTCTTAATTGTTTAATTTATAAATGACTTACCTTCCAGCTTAAAGTAATCAAGCTGTCGCATCCATGGGGATTAGGTAACAGTTTTTGTAACTATTTTCAATATTCATGATTGTTACAATGTTACATGTTGCAAAGCGACTTTTATTTCGTTATAGATTTGCTCCTTAAATCAGTGAAATTAATTAAATGAGTTTTACAAAAAAATTTTCACGAATTACTTTCGATTTATTATTTAAAAAAATCCAAGTTCTGTTATTCCAAAATGTGTTAAGTTGTAAGTTTGAACTTTTCTCTTTAACATGTATGAATAAATTTAGAAGAAATTATTTAAACAAGCATTATTTCGTTATAGATTTGCTCCTTAAATCAGTGAAATTAATTAAATGAGTTTTACAAAAAAATTTTCACGAATTACTTTCGATTTATTATTTAAAAAAATCCAAGTTCTGTTATTCCAAAATATTTTAAGTTGTAAGTTTGAACTTTTCTCTTTAACATCTACGAATAAATTTAGAAGAAATTATTTAAATAAGCATAGATTCTCTGCAAAAACATTTTAATGTAGAAAAAAATGCAATGTTCCTTGTCCTTCACAATTAACAATAGAACTCCTTTGCTAATAAAACTAAGGACTTATCAACTCAATTGATAATATTTGCCCCCCAGAGAAATCCGAAGACAAAAAAAAGTTCATTGTCTCTGGAGATAAATTATTTGTTTCAGTTTGCGGAAAAATGTCAATGCGAATCTTATCTTAGTTGAGAAAGACCCTAGAGGCCTTGGAACAATGTCTCCTGGGGTTTTGAAAATCTTGGTATTTTAGAAAATTTATCAAGGTGTGAGTTGTGGTCTTGTTAAAACAAAACAGAAAAATTCTATTTAATTCGATTCCACAAGAAGTAAGCAAATATCGCATTTAAAATAGAAAAAGTTTTTTTTGTATAAGTTTTTTTAAAGTCGTTTCACAAAGTGCTTAATCTAACAGGAATTTTATCTTATTTTTTTTTCCTAGAATTTCTGCTTTTTTTAATTGCATTCTAACAGTACTCATCTAGTCTGTTCCAAATTTGTCAATTCCTTCAACTTTTTTTTTTGTTGTTTTCTTATTGCCTAATTGTGTCTATCATAAAGTCTGTACATACCAACTTAAAAAAAGATTCAAGTAAAAAATAGCTCATTCGTCAAAAAATTTTGAGTGATGGAAAATACCAACAGTTTTTTAAAAATATTTTTATTTTTATTTTTATACATTTTGTTTGTATTCAAAGGAAATATGCCTCTTAAAAAAATGTACATATGAGCATTTACTTAAGAGAACCGATTAGACGACATTTTGAAGAATTTCTTTTCTTTTTTTTTTGTTTTATTTAAGTGCTAATGCTAAGTCATACATTAAGTCATACGCGGAAGGAACTTAAGAGGTTGTTGTTTCTTGTTTTCAGTAAAAAAAATCTTTTTTTATTTTCAGAGAAAGAATAAAAAAATCAAATGCAAAATAAGAAATAAAAATAAAAAAATTAAAAAAAAAGAGAAAGAAATAAAACAACAACAATAAGAACAAAGCAAAGTAAAAACACACATTTAGAATTATGATGATGGCCAAAACCATATACCACTTAGTCAGAAAATTAATTTGCCTGTCAATTGTGGAAATGTGGGTTACCATAGATTTATTTCTTTTGTCGGTTTTTAACTCGTGTAAATTAAAAGATAATGTGTGTTTACTAATTTTATCTTTGGATACAAAAGTATCTATACGAGTTTATATACAAATGAACTTAATTTGTTGAAGAGAGGAGATATTTTTTATTTATGAATTAGAATTTGTGGTGATATTTTGCAGCAAAAGGGGGAAATTATTATTTGCAATTATTGCCAATTAAGTGTGTCTTTTTTTTTTGTATTATTTGGTTCATTCAGGACTCACAAGTCTTGCAAAATGTTTCATTTTTCTTAATCATTTATATCATCTCAGGTAAATGTGTTAGATTTGCCAAGCAACTGAATGTCACAATAATATTTGCCAAATGTCAGTTGATTTAAAAAGCGACTGATCTGTGAACAACGTACGGCCTCAAAACCATAACATACTATGTATATTTGTTAAAGACTTTTGATTTGAAAAAAGCAGGTCACAAAATTATACTTGTCAGAGCTAATCCCAACTAACATTTCAGCTTAGGTAAAGGCATTACAGAAGCTACATTTCAGCTTCTTTTAAACTATAGTAAGGTTGTTGGGCATGGAAAAACGAAAACGTTACACAAGTTGGATCTTTATAACAATGTTCTTATAAGGTATAAACGAAGCTTTACCGAAGCTCTACAGAAGCTTTGGGATTTGACAGATAGCTATGGAAGAGCTTGTATGGCTCTTTAATACAAGTCCTACCGTGTTTATAAAAAAACAACAAGAACAAAAAAAAAATTATACGTTTTTAATTGGTTTTGATTTGATTTTATATCATATATTTTACCACCACTTTACGACTCTACTCACTCGGCCGTCTTAGAATGTTAATTAATAAAATCAAAAAAAAAAAAAACTTCATCACTAAAAAAGCACGAATGTCCGAGCTAGATTATTAAGTCAAAACCAAAAAATGTCTGAGCTAGATCATTCAATTTTAAAACCAAAAATCAAATACAAAGCCTGTTAATTTCTGTAAAGCTTCTATAAGTTCACTAACCGAAGCTTATCCGAAAAACAAGCTTTCTTTGGTTCAGTTCCATTACCAGTATTTAAACAACTTATTAGAAGTTGTTAAACAAGTTCAAGATTTTATAAGCAATTAAATTCTAAAGCAAGCTGTATACAAACTTTATCAAAAGTAATACCTGCGAGACTTCAATTTACAGAAGCTGTTGTATTAGTTGCGATATGCTCTAGTTATTGACTTGACGTAGAAAAAAGAGCGTCAAGTTTTTAACGATTTTTATGTGTATATTCCCTCGTTACTTTTAAACTACTTATTATCATTGGACTTAAGAGGTTTGTAACGTTTTTATGGCGCCCTCTACATCGTGAATTTGTTTATTTTTTTGCCTTCGAACTTATATTTTTATTTGGATTATATTTTTTCTTCATATTATTTTTCATTCTTTGAAAATAAATCCGCTCATCTTTTTCATGTCTTGTGTTTGTTTATGGCAGTTTTTCCAAATATATTATTTTTCCAAATATGTAATTCTACTTTTTTTAGATCATTATTTCAATTTGACAATCCATTACTTACAGAAATTGAATTTTTACAGAAATAAAGATTTATTTCCAAGAAGTGCCCCAAATTCATGGAACTTGTTTTCAAATTCTCTTTATCCTAACCATAAATTACAACAAAAAAAAACATATCCACCTATATGTAATCCATAATTGTTGCAAACAAGTTTATTTCAGAGAAAATAGCTGACATTTATGAAAAAAAAAAAAAAAATAATAATAAAAAATAATTATAATTCTTCAGATGATAGATAAAGTATCTATCATTAAAACTCGAGTATCATATTCAAACAAAAACACGAACATATACAAAAACGCAAACCCAATGAGTCTGTTAACGTGTTGATAAAAAGAAATAATTAATCACCTCTTTTAGATTATTATAAACTGACCTTGCACACACAGTAAGGTAGCAGAACTAAAACTGGTTTTTTCGTTATAAGATATCCAGAAGATATAAACAAACAAGACTATTTAGATAGTTTTGTACACAGTTCACAGTCAGAGATTTTTAATTAATAGCATCTTTTACCTTTTACCAAGTCTCTCAATCGTGATCATCATCTTTTGTGGATTTAGATTTGCTTTCCCTCTTTTTTTTTTCTCTCTTCCGCAATAGATATTTTGTTTCTTCTCCATTTTTTCTATTTTCTACTTTTTTTTTTAAATATTTTTTTGACTATTTTCAACTTTGCACTTTCATTCATAAATTCTGTGTGAAGATTTTCGTGCTTTTTTGTTGATTTATTGTTTTGTGCAGTGACATCGAGAAACCAAACCACAAGCTGAAGCTAAATGAAAAATTATTTCCAGTCTTTTGTTTTGGCAGCTTTGTGTGTGCTTGTTTAATTAAATGATAAATTAGTTAAAATTTTAAATGTAGAATGAAGATGAATAAGAAAATGAAGACAAAATTCTTTCGTATTTATTTCTTTTTTTTAAATTTTTTGAAATAATATTTTCAAAAATCGTAATATTCCACATTCCCTTTTGGATATAAACTTCCCCACCGATGACGTCAAAATATTTCCATTGTATGGTTCAATTTGGATAAGAAAAATATTGCATGAATTTTAATTTAATCGCAACAGGTTTACAATAACATTCCATTTTATTTGTCATTCTGGGAATTCTTGGTATCTTTTTTCTTATTTAGGTTAAATAGTCTGCGATGGTATTATGGTTTTTTTTTGTTTTGTTATTATGAACTTTGTTTAAAGGCTATTTATGGTTCGCAAAACGAAAGAAAATTATGTCGAACTTTAAAATTATAAATTAAAAAAAATTATAAATGTATTTAAATGTACTATAAATAGACGCAATTGTACTCAATGCAGAGTTTTAAGCATTCAATACAGGCTTAAATGTAGATAAGTACTTGAGTTACTTGTACTCATAGCATAGTTTCGAGCGATATCGCTTAATAAAAGTATTATTTCTGATGAATTATTTATCTATGGTAAAGAGTACATGTTGATTGTACTAAATACAAGTTTTTACTCCATGTCCAAAACAGTAGGTACATAAAAGTCTATGGTAAGTATATTTACCTGTTTTTACTGAATAAATAAAAATGTACTTACTGTACATTAAAGTCTGAAGTGAGTACGTACAAATTCGAACTCAGTACAGTGTAAAGTCAGAACATACATGTCTGAAGTCGCAACATAAGTCAGTACTGTGTACAAAAAACTACACTTAGAACCTAAAATACTGTAATCAGTACAGTTGTAGTCATTATACCCAATATAAATATGTCTTCAATCAGTACATCAGTCCAAACTATGTACTTAACTGTACTGATATTCGGTTAAACTGAGTACACTTTAATTGTTAGCATTATTTTTATGTTTTTAAAATAAAGATCACATATTGTTACAAACAATTTATCGCAAGTGTACGGTATTCAGTACAATTCATGAGAAACTAAGCGGGCTGTTGTAGGTAAATTCTTCATAATGTACTCTATAATAATAACTCAACATAAGTGAAACTTTGAAAAAAATTTAAAAAAATATATAAATTTTGTAGGGTCAGTACGATACAAATACCTATCTTGATTGGAATAATTTTGTAATATGAATATTTTAAATATTTACATAAATGTACGTAAAAGATGTGCTGAAAACTGAAAAACTGGCAAAGTATGCGAATTTCTTGTAAAATATCAATATCATAATAACAAGCATTATCGTACTACTCCACTGGTTGACCTTAAAAATATTTTCTTTGAAATTTTGCTTTAAAGTAAATTGTCAGGCATTTCAATTTTCAAAAAGAAAAATGAACTATAAGATGAGATAAACAGGAAACCTTAAGGGAAATGAAAAATCTTTTTCCCTAAACGAAGAAAAAAAAAAAAAAAAAAACATAAAATTGCGGAAACACAACAAAGTTTGTTTGTTTATTTCTTCTTTTTGTTTCCTTCCTTTCATTGCATTCCAAGAATAAAATGGATAAGAAAATTTGTATTGTAGGTTAACCTAACTATTACTTAGGTTGGTTGTTTTGGGATACCTACAAATTTCAGGAAATTTCTTTCAATAAATAAATTTATGGAAGAATTTGTTATTTTTTTTTTACAACTTGTTACTTGCAAAGTTGCTAATTTTAGGTATGTTGTATTGTAAACCAATCGAAAACAAATTTTTAGTAGAAAATATATTTGAGTACGAAATGGTAACGGAGTTACGAATAACAGAGTTACGCGCGACAGAGTTACGGCCGTCAAAGTTACGCGAAACCGAAGTTACGAAAAACTAGAGTTACGAATTCTAAAGTTATGTGATTTTTGGATTGGCAACAATTGCAACAACAGTTCACCACACCAAAATAACTTCTGTAAAAAAAAGGGGTGCTTTGGTTATTATTTTAATATAAATAATAACAAAGTGGGTATTACAAAATACGCTATGAATAATTATATTAATTAATAGAAAAAAAATACGTATTTGCAATATTAGTTGGACAAATAAGAAGTTAAATTCAATTATGTCCCCCAAACTTACATTAGTATACTTATGTTTTTTTTTTCTATTTCAACGTTTTTGAGATCTTCTCACAAAAACAAAACCATATATGTATATCTATACCTATCCAATCAAAATTTTACAAGATTAAATAACAAACATTTTCGCGTTACTCATTTAGTTCTGACCAATGAGAAAAATGTTAATCTCTTGTTTGTATTTCCATAATTCCATATCGTTCCTCGCAATTGTTGCCAACTCAAAAATCACATGTCATACCTTAACATAACTTTAGAATTCGTAACTCTAGTTTTTCGTAACTTCGGTTTCGCGTAACTTTGACGCTCGTAACTCTGTCGCCCGTAACTCTGGTAGTCGTAACTTCGTCGGTTTCCCATTTGAGTACATATGTATGTATGTAAGAGAACAATATTCCTTTACTTATTCGTTTTTGTTCTTTTTTTAAATAATTAAATAATAAAACAAATTACTTCTTATCCTCGTACAATGTTGTTTTTATTTTTTCACAAACGTGGATAAGAAGTAATTTGTTTTATTATTTAATTATATGGGGGGGAAAGAGGCGTGGGAATTAAAAAAAAAAAACTCGTACAGAAATTCCAAATATAATTCTATACGAATTACTATATAATTTACTTTTTTTTAAATAGGTACTTTAAAAACTCTTAAGAGTTTGTGAAAGAGCTCCTGCCAATACAAAAGTGGTTCATTGTACAACATGATGTTCATAATTTCTCTGCTATCAATACCACCGAATTTAGTCTACATTATTTTACATTTATTTTAATAGATAAATAAAATTTTGTTGAGTTTCTGAAAAATAAAACAAGTAATATTTCATCGTTCAAGAGGTGTTTCTTTGTTCTACAAGACGATTTTGTTAATAGAAAATGAAAGGCTCACTTTGTATTAAAATTGACAAAAAAAAAAAAACTTAACCCCTTGTAACTCAAGAACGTAAATTTTAAAATTAATAATGTCAATCGATTGGCCTTTACCTATAATAAAACACGTATTTTATTTAAATTCAATAAATTCATTATTTACTTAGTTATTTCGATTTTTAGGAACTAAAAAAAAAAGTTTAAATAATTTATTTTTATATACAAATACAAAAATTCAAACAAAAAACTACCTACATCTTTTGTGCGATTTTTTTTAGGTTTGTTACAGAAATGTGACATGTGGCTACAAGGGGTTAACATCCTTTACATCCTTTTTGCTATTATAACGCCTATGTCAAATCCACTGTGGATCTTGATTAAATTGACTTAACCCTCTACTGCATGAATTAATATTAGCGGACGAAAAAATTAAAAAATGCTTTACATGGGTTCTTTGGGTTGTTTCAAAACGGTTTACCTACATTAAAAAAAATTGTTTAAATTAATTAATTTAAAAAATTTGTTTATAAGCCAAATTTGGCTTCGTATGCATTAAGGGGTAAGAAAGTTTACTAATTTTATTTATACAGATTATGTGAAGAATAAAATTAAAATTATAAAAAGATAAATATTTATCATTTAAAAACAAAATAAAGTATAATAAATATATTGCATTACAAAAGGTTAAGAATTACTTCAAATTTGGCCCATTTTAAGCCATGGAACCAAGAAAAGCTATTTGTTTTATCAGTTATATATAATTTTTCTGGTTCAAATTCTTTCCACTATCGAAGTAAGTCTTGCTTCAACATTTTCACCCACTCCCAGATCTTAAAAAAACTAAAAAGTAATAAAATGATTGAAAAAAATTATAGGTAGCCTTCCTCCCTCTAAATTTTTTGTGGTTACGCCCCTAGAAATGGGGTTAACATAAAAAAAATGTCTCTAAAAGCGAAGGGGCTCCATTTCTGAAGGAACAAAATTTGCCAACAAAAAAATTTAACAAATTTTGTAGATTTAAAACCCCTTAATGCATACGAAGCCAAATATGGCTCCCGTACTTTTTGCCCTCCCAAGACCAGGCCAATAATTTTTTTTCCACAAAAATTGGTTCATAGCATACATAATAAGACAATCGATCAAAAATAAATTTTTTTTTTCCAAACAAACGCAGTAATTAACACTTAAAGTATGAATATATTCTACACTTTCGATTTCAATGCACACGACTATCAAACTGGGTTCTATCTCTATGGGTTCTCAGAAACACAAAGAAGAGGATTGTATTGAATCTTTACCATTTTTTTTTTGACAGAGAAGAGAAAAGTGCATACAAATAAACAAAACCATATTTGGCTTCGTATGCAGTAGAGGGTTAAGACAAAAAAAAAATATTGTAAAACTCTTATAAAATAAAAGACTCAAAGCATTAGGTAGGAACAATTAGTTCACATCGAAATGATTTACAATTCTCATAAATGTTTTCAATTAGCAATATTTAATGGCTGTAGAAAAACTTAAATGATCAAAGGACTTGGCCATCAAAGTAAAAACTATGATATTTGTATGTTTTCCACTGAGAGTAAATTGGATTTTAAAAATTAATGTTTTTTACTAGTAATCCAGCCCTTTATCAAAGATGTTGCTAGACAATTTAAGCCTTTATATCAAACAAAATTACAAATTGCCATATTTATCCCTTGATCCCCGAGAATTTTCTTCAACTTATAGACGTCGTTGAGCACAGCAGCAGTTCTAGGGATGTATTATCTCATTAAAATTCTTACAAGTCGGTGCCAAACCTTGATTATATTATACAAAAATTAGCATCATTAACGCTTTTTGTCGGTTCTTTATAGAATTTCAATTGGTTCACCTTATAATCCTAGTATACACTCTGTCGATGCCAACATAAAGCCAACATTCATAATCGTAACAAAGAAAGAAAACAAAATTAAACAGATATACATATAAGAAAAACAGCCTTGTCGAGAGCTCATATTATATTCAATCAAAATTCTTCAAAACGAAATTTGCCGCCTTTGTCAGTTGTTGCATCTTCTGCCGCCGCTGCCGTTGCCACTGCAGCAGCAAAAGAAGCATTTAGTATTTATATTTTACCCCCTCCCTGTGTTGTGCTGTAGCAGCAGCAAAAACGTGTCCGGCTGTCGAAATAATTGGACTTCTCGGTGACAGCTTAATATTTTTTTTTTCGCTTGCCTTGCTTGCGGCTTGAGATTCTATATATTCCTATAAAATTGCTAGCGCCTGTTTCTCAAGAATAAATAAGAAAAAAAAAAAAAAAAAGAGAGAGTTCAGAGAATCTCAAAAAGTGACAAATGATGCGACAAAGTGTCATGCGGATGGCGCGGTACGAAAACACGAACCGCTTGAGACTTATTTATCATCATAGCCAGCAGCACACAGTCGCAAGTGCTAATTTTCTGAATGGAACTCAAAATTACCCGATAATTAATAAATTAAGTCAGCTAATGAAGTGTACGTTAAAAACGCTAGGCATAATTTCTCAAATAAAATTTTCAGAATGAAAAAAATAAAAAAAAAAAAAAAAACAAACACATCAAATAATATAATAGTCCAGTAAATAAAGGAGTTTTACCCTACAAAAGGTCCGGTAGTTCTAAATTTTTGATATGTTGTTAGGTATGGTTAGTAGATAGAAAAACCAAATTTCCACAACCACGCCCCCTCCGCCCCCTTCAGCATCACCGAAAAACCATAGAAATCTGGCACTTTTTTCACTTTTATGCCCATAACTTTCTTCTGGTGCATTTTATTGAAAAAAAGTTGTTGGTAGACTTGTAGAAAACATAATTTCCTACGAAAATGACCTTGGTAGTATTTTTATACATCCAAAAACAACGAAGTTATGAAGCTTCCAAAAACATGTAAAATTTCGGATTTTGCAATATTTTCAGTTTCTTGTCACTTAACAGTGCTATAACTCTTTAACAATTGACTTTTACGCAAAAGTCTTCATAATCAATCTTATAGACAATTTAATTACCTAAAATAAAATGTAACCCACTTTGATTTTGTGAATCAAATAACCGAGTTAGGGCTAAAATAGTAAAAAAGTATTTTTGGTAGTTTTAGAAAATTTTTTAATTATCCATTAAATGAAGGATTTGAATCCCACAAAAAGTCGGGTGGTTCTTATTCTATATTTAATCAGGTTCTAATGGTAGATTGAAAAAAAAATTCATAGCCACGCCCCCTCCGCCCCCTTAACCATACCCCAAAAACCAATTCTGCATTTTTTCAGTTTTATGCCCATAGCTTCCTTCTGGTCATTTAAATGTGAAAAATTAATGTGCAAAATTGTAGAACACAAAATTTTCTACAACTTGCACATCCAATATCCACCAAACTAAGAATTTTCAAAAAAAAGTTACAATTTCCGTTTTTCTTTATTTTCAGTTTCTTACCTGTTTACAGCGCTATAACTTCCCAATTTTTAATTTTTAGCCAAAAATCCTTTTGTAGGGAATTCATTTGCATAACTTTATTATTTTGATAAGAACCAGGTAATAGTAAGTGTTTTTATTTAATAAAAGTCGTATTTCTTAATAACCTAGTTTAATATCTCATGCGCTTATAAAGCGGTGGGCTATGAGTGGACGAAGGTAAAAGAATTGCGTTATGAGGGGAAGGGGTAGCAGGTGGGGAAATATAGAAGTAATAGGTGGAGTTGAAGATGGTGAATTATGAGAAAAGTTGGCTTCGTTGAATTTTTCTTCAAATTGATCGATGATATCTGATCTTCTTCGTCGACATCTTCATAAAAAATTCAAGTGGACGATTTTGACAGGATTGTCCACAGCAAAAATTACAGAATGTGGAACATTTAAGTCCCTCTTTCCTGCATCTGCCAGCTCCCATGCATCTAGGCACATAGGTATTTGCATGACACAGCTTTCATCAATTTTTGGGGAGCAGGATCTTGCACAGTTTTAATGGGTTGCAATACGTGGCATCCTCTCGTCCAGCCCCATTTCAGAGGTTTTTCTCAATACCCATCCACGCCATGATCTGGTTATAAGTCCGGAGGAAATGAAAGTGTGCTGGATCTGTTGTACGCGGTAGTTTGCACAAATTAAGTTAGTTGAACTGCTCATAAATTTGAAATATCGAAGAGAGCTTAGAGATATGACTACTGTCCTCTCCATATAAAGCCAACAAGATATGTTCTTCCGCCTCCGATACTTTCTGATCTCTGGCATTTGGGTCCTTAGCTTCTCTGCAGCTTCAAGAGCAGAGGGGTTTTTGAAACATTTTGCAAAATTTGTTTTTTTCCGAAAACAAAGATGTTTGAGGTGGTGTCACATTCACTTATGGCATGAATGAGACGTTCTCCATAGAATTGAATGTGAAAAATGGAGAATTCATCAGATAAATTGATCCTCCCAGGTTTTCGAAGGTACATACACGTTCTCTGCCCTAGGTATAGTAAGTCGATGTCTTCCTCAAAAATCTTTGAAACTCTATGGTACCTGCTTTAGATACTAATTCTGGCGCAACTGGAAGAAAGCATCCTTACGTTCGAGTTGAATCAGGGGTGGTTGTGGTTGCATGATAGTAGAAACTTAAAGTAGCTGCGCCTCGTGGTGATTTGATGAAAAGCCAAGGGATGTAATCATATAAATGAGAAGCTCAGGACCTTCCTATACATATACACTTATTCTTGTTTGAAGGGGGAAAGGAAGGATCGGGGACGAGCAGCAGCTTTAACAGCATGGGATAAGGCCAAACATTTCCTTTTCCATTTATCCAAAGGGCCACTCTTATTCTTCAGTATTACAGTTTCAAAAAATAGAGGATGGGTAAGGGTACTCATCTGTATTGTAAACTTTAGACCGAATGACTTCCAAAACTGTGCCTGCGGCTGCTTTGACTACTCTCAACCTTTTAACCTTCTCCATACTTCTTAGGCAAACAGGATTTGACTGTTTTATTATCCATTTTATAATCACCCGTATTGTGATTTACAACTGTCAATCGATTGTTGATAAATACTGTAATTTTGGGTTTTTAAACCAAAATTATAGGAAAACTGGTCAACTGGAATTTTGTAATTAGATTTCTTTATAACGACTAGGACCATTCTCTGCTTTCAAAACTTTTTTTAATTAAGTAATAAGATATTAAAATTAAATTTGTATCAACTTCCGATTGATAGTTGTATATTAGGGTGGTCCTTATTTTACTCTTTTTCGAAAATTGAGTGCGACGCCCCCTAGATTGGTTCCAAATCAGGAAAAAAAATACCCTATTTTTTTTTAAATTTTTATCTCTGACCCTTCCTGGCCCTATTTTGATAAGAAGTTACTATAGCAAGGGCGATATTCTGTGTCCAGTGTTGGGTAAATGGCGGATTTTTGATATAAACTTCTTAATTAAATATGGTCAGGAAGGGTTAGGAATACAAATTTGAAAAAATTAGGGCTTTTTTTTCCTGATTTGGAACCACTCTAGGGGACGTCCCCAATTTTTTGTTCCTAAGGACCACCCTGTTGTATATAGCAATAAAGCTGAACCTCCTTCAATCGTACTTGTCAACTCATCAACTCATATATGAAACTTCATAAAACTGAAAAAAATGCAGAATTGGTTTTTGGAGTATGGTTAAGGGGGCGGAGGGGGCGTGGCTATGAATTTTTTTTTCAATCTACCATTAGAACCTGATTAAATATAGAATAAGAACCACCCGACTTTTTGTGGGATTCAAATCCTTCATTTAATGGATAATTAAAAAATTTTCTAAAACTATCAAAAATACTTTTTTACTATTTTAGCCCTAACTCGGTTATTTGATTCACAAAATCAAAGTGGGTTACATTTTATTTTAGGTAATTAAATTGTCTATAAGATTGATTATGAAGACTTTTGCGTAAAAGTCAATTGTTAAAGAGTTATAGCACTGTTAAGTGACAAGAAACTGAAAATATTGCAAAATCCGAAATTTTACATGTTTTTGGAAGCTTCATAACTTCGTTGTTTTTGGATGTATAAAAATACTACCAAGGTCATTTTCATAGGAAATTATGTTTTCTACAAGTCTACCAACAACTTTTTTTCAGTAAAATGCACCAGAAGAAAGTTATGGGCATAAAAGTGAAAAAAGTGCCAGATTTCTATGGTTTTTCGGTGATGCTGAAGGGGGCGGAGGGGGCGTGGTTGTGGAAATTTGGTTTTTCTATCTACTAACCATACCTAACAACATATCAAAAATTTAGAACTACCGGACCTTTTGTAGGGTAACCCCCTTTTTTTTAGCTTCATTTATTGGACTATAATTGCAGGCGCAAAAAAATGTCGAGAATTCTAAATACCGGCGAGGTGAGCAAGCAAAACGGTTTAGGATTTCTTGGCAATTTTTTTTTTTTTTTTTGATTTTTTTTTCACTCACCGTTAAGGGGGTAATGTGGCTATGCGGCTTCACACAGATATTAATTAAAAATAAAAATCATTTCCAACCCAAAATTATTATAATTTTTTTTTTTTGTATTAATCCATTGTGCCCCAGTCTGTCTTTCATTCGAAAATGTTCAACATGAGTTGCAATTAAAATTACTTTTGTTCTGATGAGTTGTTCTTGGGGCGAATTGGGAATTGCAATTTTTTTTTATGTTTTTAATTTTTTTTGAAACAAGAGGGGAACGGATTTTTATGTGTTGCACATTTTTTGGCCGTTAAATGATGGATGTGCATTGTGCCCATTGTGCAATTCATATAAAATGGTGACAGTGGCTTGTTTTCGAATTGGTCTTGTGACACTGATGATGGACATGTTGCGGCGGTAATTAGCCTGAGAACATAATTATAAAACTGTCATTGGGAGAGGTGCGAAGGTGATTGTTGTGAATCGAATCGATTGCATTGCAAACTGCATAGAGATGACATACATTGTTGCTCCATTTTATGTTATTTGAAACTAAGTGTGACGTATACGAATGGGATTGTAGTGATGGGTTAATGTAATGAAGAAGTAGAGTAATCTGTTATAAAATGTACTAAGTTGTCAAAATTGGAAGGGCCAAATGGTTTTGTGCAATGGACTATTATCTGTTAATTAATTTTGATGAGTTATTCGTACATACATACATATCCATAAGCACTAATTTAATGTCGACTGACATTAATGGTACAGTCAATTTTTCATTTGATATGACATAAATAGTTAAGTGAAGTGAAGTAAAATTTCGAAAAAAAAAAACAAAATATTTATGGGAACAAAATTGACTAGGAACCATTAAATAAATAAGAGAAATGTTATTCTGGCTGAAGACCATCATTTTATTTTCATTTTAACATCCCCAAAAAGGATTGGAATATTGATAAAGATGTGACAGTAAAATAATTTAAAAGAATAAACATAATAAGGAAATAAAAAAAATCATTAAAACAAACAAATCAAAAACTTAAATTATACAATAGAAAAAAAGAACTAAATAAATTAAATAGAAATATGTAATAAAACAATACAATAAATTATAAATTAATAAAAAACAAATAAAAAAAAAATTACAGAAGAAAGTTAAAATTAAAGAAACAAAAAATAAATATATAAAAAAATAAAAAATAAATATAATATCCAGGGCAAGGATTTTTATGCACTTAAAAACCCAAAATATGTGCATAAAATATGCACCTTAAATCGAAAAATATGCGCTTTAAAAACTGAAAATATCAGAATTCCGACTGAACTTGACAAAATAACAATACAAATAGAAAACATAAAATCTTCCAGAATAAAACAAACAAAACATTAAATTAAAATTTAATGCCTATGTACATGCAAACAAATCATTAGAATAAATTTTATTGGCATACACCAACATTTTCTGAAATTTTCTGAAATTTTGAATGATAAAATTCTGCCTATTTGGCCTGACTTAAACTGTTTGAACATGGAAAAATGCTGTTCACATTTAGTCGGTGTCATTGGAGAACTTTTAAACGCGGGTATCTCTTTACCCCAAAACCTCTTCATCGTCAGGTTTTGATAAAATTCTGCCTATTTGGCCTGACTTAAACTGTTTGAACATGGAAAAATGCTGTTCACATTTAGTCGGTGTCATTGGAGAATTTTTAAACGTGGGTATCTCTTTACCCCAAAACCTCTTTATCGTCAGGTTTTGAAAAAACGATTTTTCAGCATTGTTTTACATTTTTTACTTGCGATATAGGTACTATATATCAAGTTATGCATTCGTACAAAAAAAAAATTTTGAGATAACATTTTTCCATAACATTACGATGGTAGACAATGCCAAAAAAGTGGGTCCCGGAAGTCCGTCTGTCTGTCTGTCTGTCTGTCTGTCAGTCTGTCAGTCTGTCAGTCTGTCAGTCTGTCAGTCTGTCAGTCTGTCAGTCTGTCAGTCTGTCAGTCTGTCAGTCTGTCAGTCTGTCAGTCTGTCAGTCTGTCAGTCTGTCAGTCTGTCAGTCTGTCAGTCTGTCAGTCTGTCAGTCTGTCAGTCTGTCAGTCTGTCAGTCTGTCAGTCTGTCAGTCTGTCAGTCTGTCAGTCTGTCAGTCTGTCAGTCTGTCAGTCTGTCAGTCTGTCAGTCTGTCAGTCTGTCAGTCTGTCAGTCTGTCAGTCTGTCAGTCTGTCAGTCTGTCAGTCTGTCAGTCTGTCAGTCTGTCAGTCTGTCAGTCTGTCTGTCTGTCTGTATAAGGAGCTACAGCCTAAACGGATGGACCGATTGATGTCAAACCTGGTATGCAGCGTTATTTGGCGACTCTCCAGAGGGGTTTTTGGAATAAATTTTTTTGGACCAAAAATAACGGTACTTGTCATATACCGATTTTAGGAAAATTGAAATATCTCGAAAACGGCTCCAACGATTTTGTTTAAAAAATTCAAGTGTTAGTTTAAAGTTTAGGTCTATCTTCTAATGAAAAAATTTTTTTTTTGAAAATCATTTATTAACGGTACCTGCCATAGAACCGTTTTTTTTCAAATCCGATTATCTCCAAAACTGCTTATTCGATTTCAACGAAACTTTTTGTGAAGAAGCATTTATATAATTTAAATACAGTAGACTCTCGCTAACTTGAACATACGATAACTTGAACAATCCAATAACTTGAACATCCTATTTTTTTGAACTTTTTTATTGCTGACTCTATAAGTTGAATAATTAAAGCATTTGAAGCTCTGTAACTTGAACAAAAAAAAAATGTATTTCAACAGAAGTTTGAATTTCTTCAATGTAGGTTACTACGTTCGTAATCATGTTTTGCGTCATTTACATTAATTTATAATAACAAATTGAATTCATACAAAACCAAGATTTTTTTATATGTTCCAGTAACTTGAACAATCCAATAACTTGAACAGGCCTGGTTTTGTATGTGTTCAAGTTAGCGAGATTCCACTGTATAAGCCAAAAATTAAATTTTGGAAAAAATAATTTTTGGATTTTTAAAAAAATTTTGAAAATTTTTTTTTGAAAAATCAAATTTTCGAAAACGGTACATTTAATTTTTTTGAAATTTTGTTTTTAGATGTTGATTAGTGATTTTTACAAAATGGCATACCAATTTTGTTTTTAAACTTTTTTTCCAAAAAATTATTTATAAAAAATTCGTTTTTTAAAAAACGGCTCTAACGATTTTGAAATTTTTTTTTCTAAAAATGCATGTTAATATATCAATCAAAACTGCATACTTGTTTTGGAGGGCAATTTAATTTCAGATTTTATTTTATTTAAAAAAAAAAACGAATTTTATTTTTTTTTTCCAAATTTCTATATAAAAAGTCTTAAAAATTTAAACAACTTTAACTCTAAGAGCAAGTTCGTGCGACCCCAGTCGTGCATTTTATTTTTATAGAAACTCGATCGGAGTCATCTAATTCATTGAAAACTTCTTCAAAATTTTCAAAATTATATGCATAGTAGGTATTTCAGAAACTGTGACGGTTGGAATTGTGTTAAGTGCTGCAAAATGCGTTCTTTCATGAATGTTAAAATTAAAAAGATTCAGTTGATTACCTACGCTCTGAATCAAATTAAAAATTTAGAAAAAGAAAAAAATTCTTCCCTTTTTCAAAAATATGTCGCAAAAATATATGTTTATCTTTAAAATATGCACTAAAAACCAAATATATATGCATTTAAAGCAAAATATGCACTAACAAATAAATTCCATTTTAAAGGAAATTGCTTGATTCGAAAAACTGTCTTATTAATGCTTCTATTAATGTGGAAAAAAATATGTATTCACATAAAAATCTTTGCCCTGATAATATCTATAAATAAATAAAAAATAAAAAAAAATACCTAGTAATAAAATAAAATAAAAAAATAAGAATAAGAACTCAAGGCTCCTGGCAACACAATGCGATTTTTTTTGAAAATCTTATGTGTGTTTTGTTGAATTTAAATTGTGATATCCTTCGGTTTAACTTCAACTTTGGAAAAACTTTTATCCTTTTTTGAAAACTGCAATAAGACTGCATGCTTTTTTTTAAATAATAAATCATATGATTCGGGATGTTGCAATCAAATAAAAGTTAAGAAATTATTATTTAAAAAACTTGGAACTGTTAATTTATTTGAAGTGAAATGGCGTATGCAATACAAAATTATTTGATTAATTAATTGTTCCCAATTATTAGGCAATGTTTTAAAAATTTGTCGAAAATTCACAAGAACTGCTGAAAAACTACCGAAATTCTAACGAAATTATAATTACATTAAATTTTACACTAAAAAAAAAAACTCAATGTATTTCTTTTAAAACCACTCGAAACGTATCAAATCTTATCCCTAATAAATATTGAATAGTAATATTTTTCATAAAAAAAACTTTCTTCTAAAATTACTTTCAGTAATTTATTCTCCACGATTTAATAACTTTCACCCCTTCATCAAAATAGAAACCCCTCCAAAAAAAACACCCCACAAATATTCCAATTAAACAAAAAACTCAAACCTCCTTCCCGCCAACACTGTTTGCCTTGAATATTTTGCAATCTCAAAATTGACTCATACTACGAGCATAAACCTTGGTAATAATAATTCAAATTACCCCTATCTAACTTGCAAATGAATGTCCCAAGAAAACAAAAAAAAACAAAAAATAAATGAATAACCCACCATCAAATTGTGGGCGATGAAAGGCAAAACAAGCAGAAGATTCTGTAGGAAGTTATCTCTTTTAATGTGAAATAATTGTTAATTACTAGACCCTAAAAAAAAATCACCTCTACCTTCTATCTAACCCCGCACTCACAGTGTTGTAATACTGAGAAAATGTCTTGGTAGAGATATTCATTTTCTGGTAGATAGGTACCTTTTTTTGGTCTATGGCTGGTTAGTTTTTGCTACCTCAGTGGTATCTGCTGTGTCTCTCTCTCTCTTTTGAATTTTACTACGCAATTTATGGTGACACCTTTTAAAATTGCCTTAACCTTACCACAAGTCAGCTGAAAAATAAGGTCTTTCAAATTTTATACGTCTACAATTCTGCACCTTCCGGAAAAGACCTTTGGCAAAAGAGAAACTTTTCTCCTATTATAGAGTTTGTACTGGTCCACCAAACCAACCAACATTATTGTTAGATATCTCTGTCGTAATTTTGGCCATTTTTACTGTGTGTACCACCGCACCGCGCTACTTTCCTGGTACATTCGTAGTTTGGAACAATTAACTATTTATAAATGAAAATCCGACTTGTCATGCCATTAAGTCACCCAAAAATTATTTCCTAGCGCTGAAGTTTTTTAACCCACAGAGTGCTCTCTGACAGATGTTGAAGAAGGAACTTCAGCACTTCGTGCTTAGTGTAATGGAACCAATTTGCTGTAATTTAGTTGAGATTGAAATGGATATGAAACCAGCTGAAGAAGTAGTGTAAGAGTATCAAGTTGGTGGCATCTTGGTTGTAGTACAAATAGATTTTTAAAGCTCAAAATTAAAAATGTTTATTTTTAGGGATTTCCTTTCACTTTTCTTCATTTCCTTGTTAAAAATGTTTGTACACGCATTAAAATTTTATAAATAAAATATTGCTGTGTATGTATTAGTGAAAGGTTTGAATTGGTCTCAATTGAAACATAAGTTGATAAGACAAAATGAGTTTGCCACTCTTAAAGTGGCAACCCTACTCTAAAGGAAAAATTAACTACAAGTGTAAATTCGTCATATCATTGTAGTTTGGTCCAACAAAGAAATTTTAAAGTGCCAAAAAAATTATAAACAGTGAAAAACAAATTAATAGAATTATTAATGGAATTAAGACTTACTCGTGGTAACTCTATTCAAATGAAAAAAAACGTATGATTTCTTACTCACTGAAAAACTAAAATATACACCTAACTTTAACTGAGTCTATCTTCTATATAAAAAAAAAGTCGGTTGTCATTTCTTATACAACATGTACTCGGCAACCCTACTTAAAAGCAATAAAAAGCCAAAAACACTCACATTTCAGCAAAAATTTATAATAACTAAGGTCCTCTAGAAATGTCAAGTGCCATCTCTTAAATACGAACAATTATTAGGCAACCCTACTCAAATGTTAAAAAACACCTATGACACTCATATTTCAGACAAAATACAAAAAAATGTATAGAGTTTAAGGCAAAAATAGACATCAGAATTTAAGTGAGATCGTCTTTTATCTAAAAAAAAATTCAGATGGTAACCCTAAACAAATACTAAAAAAAAAAAAACACCCAAATCACTTATTTTTCCGACAAAATGTATAAAATTTTTCAGATTTAAAGATATAATAGGTTTTTATCAAAAGAAAAATGGAGTACCATATCTAAAATACTGCAACCCTACTCAAATGCTTAAAAAAAAAACAAAATCACTCAAATTTCATCAAAAATATGAGATATTTGATAGAGTTTAAATAGATATCAGATTTTAGGTTAGAACCGCTTTTTTATCTAAAAAAATAAAGGTTGTCATTTCTAAAATACAAAAAAGGCAACCCTACTCGAATATCCTAAATACTCTTTTTTTTGTTTTAATTTAAATAAAGTTTCTTTTCGTATTCTTCATACTTCCAAAACTTCAGTGTTCAATCACTTTTTTTCGTTAAGAAAATTACGCCAAAAAGTGAAAGGCAACACTGTGCGGCAGAAACTTCAAGACTCACAAATACTCGTAGTAAACCAACTCAATTCCATGGTTATATAAAAAATCATTGTTTTTAATGCATTTCTTTTACATTACAAATTTAAAAAAAAGATACTTATTGCAAATAAAAAAATTTGCATTGAAAAAAAAAATTATTGTAACTGAAAAAAAATTGCATAAAAAAATAATATTTATTGCAAATTAAAAAAGAAGTTATTGCAACTGAAAAACATTTGCATTGATAGTAAAATTTGTATTGCAAATAAAAATATGCAATACAAAAATAATTGTATTGCAAATAAAAACATTTCTGCATTGAACAAAAAACTAAGTGCATTGAATATTTTTTTTTCTCTTAATATTCATCGAATTTCTTACAATTTTGGCTTTTCGACCACACTTTAGCTATTTCAACTATAATATTGAACCTAATGTAGGTACAAATAGTCAAAATTGTAAGAAAGTAGACGAATATTAAAAAAAAAATATTTAGTGCACACATTTTTCATTGAATTTTTTTTTTTTCATGTTAGAAAATTTTGTATTTGCAATGGTTTTTTTTTTCAATGCAAAATTTTTTTATTTGCAATAAATATTTTTTTTATATGCAAATATTTTTCAGTTGCAATAATTTTTTTTTTTAAATTTCAAATGCACTTTTTTTCAATGGATAATTTTACAACTCTCCTTAATACTAACTTGATGATTCTCCTTTTTTTTTAATGTTCCTGCTAAAAAAAACCATTCTTTATAATTTTGAATCCTTTTAAACATGTCATAACTTTCCTGTGACACATACTGTATAGCAAAACCAACAAAAACCCATCCAACCGATTGACATTGCTCTTTGATTACACAATCACCATATAATTAAAAAATTTCCATATACTCGGTATATTTATTACTAAAAGTTACCCTTTATGTCATTTTCTCATTTTTTTTTTTCATTTTTTATATTTTGCAGGCACAACAGCAGCAACAGAGCCAACAGCAACAGAACGTTTTGAACAAGTCAAACGATGACCTACGAAGAAAGAGGCCCGAAACCACAAGGCCCAATCATATTCTGCTGTTCACCATAATAAATCCATTTTATCCAATTACAGTGGTGAGTGCAATTCTTTTTTTTTTTTTTCTTTTTTTACTTTACTTTTGTGTGTGTGTGTGTGTGTGGGAGAATGTGACTTTGTATGAGGATATAAGAGAGGGTGATATATCCTGCGTGAATCTATAACAAGAAAAAAAAACGTAGAAAAAAAAGCAAAAGTGCATTCCTAAAGGATTTCGTTTGGAAAATATAGCGAAAGCCAGTGCTGTTGCACCAGCAGCAGCTAGCTCCTTTGCTTTTGTACGTATTCTCGGTTTTCTCAGATCATCTTGGTTTGCTTGTGGTGGAAGTTTTTAATTAAAATGCCTCGAGATAGCTTTTGGTTTTGTGTCATCTGCGTGTTTTCCTTATATTTTTGTGTCTAGCGATCGTCCTCGTATATATATATAGTCCTCGTCGTCGCAAGATGTACCTACTATATGCGTAGATATAGATATGTATGTAAATACACACAAGGGTATTGATGGTTGTACTAGATACAGGATCCATTTTGATATACCTACCTACCTTTGCTCAGCATCTTCTTTATCCCGAAAGCTATAGGTAAAGTATGCAATTTGTTTTATACTACTAGAAACTTCTGTCTATATGTGAAGGTAGTATATAGCCTAGCCACCCTCTATCTTTTTCCTTATACATGGATGGAGGACCTAGAAATGAGAGAATACTTTTGGGAAAAGGGGTTTTGATACAGTAAGTCGAGACAACAGACAGATGAAATGAAATGCAAAATGCACCACAAGGTTGGTTAGCTGATGGGCTTTTGTTGGAAAGGTCCCTTATAAACCAGACAGGTGGAATGATGGTGGCTAGCAAGCTAGCTAACAGCATCCACATCCATTGAGCAATGATGCAACTTAGAGCAAGGGTTGGGTTTGGCTTTGGATTACGTTTGGCATGTTTGAAGGGTTTCTCATTGATGTGGGCACTCTCTGCACAACTTGCATAATATTTCGTTTTATTGCAAATACATATACAACATGTGCCACAGTCGAAAAAAATAAAGGGAGACTATATAATATTTCTCGAATGGTGGGCATATGTGTATGTAAAGTTTCAAATTTGATTGTAAAATATTTATTTTGCAAAAGAAGAAACAAACTTAAGTGAGAAAGGGGTTCTCTATAAAGTTTTTGAAAATGAAAATATATACCTAGACAAATGAAATTGCTGAACTTGTTTTTAAGGGTTAAAAACGATAGGGTTTGGGTAAGAATTTTTAGTTATATGGATTTGTGTATGGTATCATTTTTAAAGAGACGATTTTGTACATCAAAAACTGACGTTTGAAACGTAAATAAATTTGAGTTTAATTTAGATTTTGTTTGTATCAACCTTTTCAACCTTATAGAAGTTTAACTTGAAAAGTTAACTTTCCTATACAGATATCAAAGTCAGTTATAATAATTTTTGGTTTTGAAGATAAATAATATCTTTGAGACTTTTTAAATGGATAATGCAAAATAATAAATGTTAATTTAAAAAGAGCAATTTATCTTTGAACAAAATCTAGTTTTTAGAAGTGATTTTCTCGGGGCTAAAAGAATTAAGTTGCTACAAAATTCAAACTAAAATACAAATTGGAAAATATTCCATAAAAAGGGTAAAATTTACAACATGATGGACATTGCAAAAGCGTTCTAACTGAGTTTGATGTAAATTAAATGACTTTGTTTCTAAGTTTTATTTGGTCAAAAAAAGATAGAAAACAAAACCATAAACAATAAAAGTTGTGCAATATTTACAATACTTGTAACAAAATCAAGTTCAATAAAACACGGAAAATTTGTTATAGTATTAAACTAGCGAGTCTATAAGCTGGAGTTAAATATTAAGGATGTTCAAATGCCAATCTTTTTCATTATTAACTAAAACCAGTGTTTAGTACAAATCAGTTAAGCTAATACTTAAAGGGCCTATCATTGGCAATTTACCAATTTCTAAAACAACCTAAAACCTGGTGTTTTCGTATTTGCCTGAACCAGGAGTTTTAAGGTCTTCTTCTTAGTCAGGACATGCTTAAAAAACAAATCTGTTTATTATTTTGAAACACTTAGGAACTTGATTCTCGAAAAAAAAAACCTAAATAACGAACGCCCTAATGCACATACAATTGATAAGAAATGTTTTCATTTTTAGAAGAGTTTTTTTTTTTAACGAAAATTCTTATAAAAATAACATGAATTTCTATTTAAACCTAACAGAATTTAAACAGATTCAATTTATTTTAATTAGAAATCTGATTATTTTAAGAAGATGGTTTTTAAAGTGGATATCATTAAAGTGCCTTATTTTCTCCGTGCGTACTTCGATTTTGATTTGGCTTTGTTAACCCTGCTCGCTCTTTATGGTGTGTGACATGACTTCAATCGGAAGTTCGGAAACTTACTTCATTTTTCACCATGTTTTGTTTTTGAGTTTGTCCAATGGAGTTTTTTTAGTACTATTTTTACAGAACCACGAATAACGGTAACTGCAATTTTTCCAAAAAAAGAAATTTTCTCAAAAACTGCTTCAATCATTCTGATAAAACATAATGTTCCTTGGGCTAAACTTGCTGCAAAAGGTATTTTTTTAAATCGCACAAATCGGTATTGAAAGAATTTTTTGTTATAAAAAAAAGAGGTTGTCTGTAAAGCCGGTTTACGGACGATGATTTTACGTG
The DNA here is from genome assembly GCF_945859705.1 of Episyrphus balteatus. Classification (NCBI taxonomy): domain Eukaryota; kingdom Metazoa; phylum Arthropoda; class Insecta; order Diptera; family Syrphidae; genus Episyrphus; species Episyrphus balteatus. The sequence continues at coordinate 37,669,862 of NC_079137.1, read as the reverse complement.
ATAACGCCGTCAGAAGACAGATTGTGTGCTTTTGCTTAAAATGAGTCAATTGAAGCGTTTACTTTTTTCAAACAATCATAATTTCCAAGAAAAAGCTAAAAAAAATACCTTTTTTATTTTCTCATTATATTAATTTTTTTAAGAATAAAACCATTTTTAAATTTTTACAATGCGCAAAAAGTATAAAAATAATTTATTGAAAACAATCATTTTCATCAAAAAAAGCAAAAAAAAAACATGAATTTTTATCTTCTCACGTCATTAATTCCATTTTTTTCCCTTACAACCTATACAAAATTTTATACCATCTGAAATCTTATTGTCTTAGCTCAAAATATATATATCGATCAGGTCTATGAGACATCTACAAAAAGAGCTAGAATTTTTTGAACTCGATCAAATTTCATTAAAAAAAAAAAAAAAACATTAATTTTTATGTTCTCACGCTATGGAATCAATTTTTTTGTTTCACAACCTATAAAAAATGTTATACCATGTGAAAGCTTATAATTTCACCTTTCATATGACTTATCAATCTCATTTCAAATTAGCTTACAAGAGAAGTTAGAATTTTTTAAAATCAACCATGTCGAAGAATGTCCAGAATGAGATTACGGTACTTCCCATACTGGAGGCTGTTCGGGGGGCAACAGATCTCCACTGGTGTTTTGAGGTTTTTCGCAAGTTTCTTGATTTAACATTTCTATCTGCTCTTGGTCAAAAGTTATAACCTGTTGAATTCTAAAATTTTATTTTACCGTTATCTCAAAATTGTGTTTACGAAAATGATTGAAACTTCGTACATATTTAGTCGTGGTCATGGTCTATCATTAATCTATATACTTTATTCCTGTATCTATTCATAAGATAAAAATAAAAACGATGAAAATCAGTCAAAAACGGTCAAAAAACGTGTTTTTTTTTAAAAATTGTTTCTTCCGTTATTCAGTCAAAACTCACTAAACGATATGAATTTTTTGCACATGTATGCATAAACCTACATGTCCTATAAGTTTGAGATTTTTTGAACGCCCTAAAAAAAACCAAAAAACAAAAACTACCCAAAAATCCCCCTAAAAAACAAGGTGTTTTTCAAAAATTCATATTTCGAAGCGCAGAGTGTTGGAAGAAAATTCGTATTAGACGCCTGATTTTTTTCCCTCATCTTTCACCTGGCACCTTTAGAATTGTCAGAAAAAAATTTCCCTACCCATAATCATTTTGTCATAGCTCCAACACGTGTACAATGTTCAAACAATACGTTATATCTTTGTTTAAAAGTTTTTAGAATTCTTTCTTAAATACAGTTATTATTAAATTAGTCTCATCTATCTATAGCAAAAAAAATCAACTCTCTACAACTTAGCGTTTATATTTTAGCCCAAATTTCATCTTTCCGTTTTACCCCTGTTTACCCTATTAAATGACGGAATTTTTAAAAATCCTTCATTTGGAGTAAGCTTTAGGTTATTATCTTTCAAAAAAGCTATAGAAGATTTTTGTATCTCTAATAGTTTATTTTTAATTTTTAATTGAAATTTTTGCCGCGAGAGTGTAACGTTACAAAATGGCGTCACTTTTTCCTGTTTCCGAGAAAAAAATATTCTATTTGTTAAGTTTGTATCAACTTGAGAGTTGTCAACAGTTCCATTATCAAGTATAATCGCTTTCAAAACCCTAAAACTATGCTTAATCTTCTAATTGAATTCATTTTGTTGCTCTTAAACAGTAAGTGTGGTAAGTTAAGCTCAAGGAACAAAATAATTATGCGAAACTCCTAATCCTCTTAATTACATTACCAACCACAAAACCGTTCCGCTTCGATTTCTACACCATTTAATCGATAAGAACTTGTGTATTACTTACATACAAAATAGACACACACATCTATACACAACACAATACATTTCTTAGGTTGCATTGTTGAAATCAATTAATCGCTTGGTTGAAGCTAACTGCACACATTGAGTTTTGAAAACAAGTCAACCCTAGAACAAGAACTTAAGAACCACAATTTCTATACCTATGTATAGTAACGTCACCTTCAGGAACATATTCTTGATCACCCGGTTGGGCGCCAGTCTCTTTGGCTTCATATTAAATTTCTCAATTTGATTAATGTCATTGCACAGTAATTCCAGGTGTATGCCATAAATTTTGAGCAAAAAACTTTTGCACATTTTCAATTTAAACTTATACACCGTTGGTGTTCGTGTCGTTGTCGTCGTCATCTTCCTTTAGGATAGGTAATGTGTGATGGTAGGTTAAAAGGTCCTTTTTTTTCTCTGAAGGACCTCATATATGCGTTTATGGTTGACTCGTATGTCACTGAGCTATTGGATCAAAAGAATACAAAAAAAAAAAAAAATAAGAAAAACTGAAAAGAAAAGCTGGTTTGCACCTTTTATGGTTCTAAAAATTCAATCGAACTGCTGATGCTGCGGTGATATAGCCCGTTTGAATGGAAAATATTTACATTCCAACGGTATAATGTATATAGGAGCTTTTTCTAGGATCCAAAGCGTACTCGAGACGCAGAGTGTTTTGAGAATATTTAACGGTGTACCTTTGTTTTTTTTTTTTTTTTTTGCGCCAGCTTCTATTTTTACTGCTAAACAGGAAAGTGAACATATAGAAGAGCGAAACTCATCTCATATCGCCATCGTTGCTGGAAAAAGACGTTAACTTTTTTTTTTTTTATATTTATAGTGTAGGCGGCATTTTATGAACAAAAAAAAAATATGTTTTTTTTTTCTTATACTCCAGCTTCACTCGAATTTAATGTGCAGGCTTCATATAGGAGAAGGAAGACTCTTATGCAAAAATCGTCCTGGCATATGCCGTACAGTGAACTTTTACGCTACAAGAGTATAGTTTGAAGTTTTTCTTCGCTTAAAATTCATGCAAAATTCATGAAAGTTTGAAGTGCATATAGCATGAGATGAGGACGAAGAATAATTTTTTTTCTTCTTCCTTTTTTTCTTTCTAGAATCCATTTAATGGATATGAAGAGAAACGACATTCTGCTTTTATTGCAAAAAAAAAAAAGGCTTCGCTAGGCGTTTGGATATAGAAAAGTTACAAAAAAAAAACAGGATCCATATAAAGTTGTATATGAGAGAGTTTATACTCTGTGCAAAGCAGTTTTTGTTTTCTTATACGGAGGCATTCGGTCGAAATTTATACAATTTCTTGGCTTTGAGGATAATGCAGATTTGTTTTGGGTTTACATATGGAAGTTTTTTTTTTTTTTGATTTTTTATTTAGTGGAGACATTTTAAACTTTGTGATTTTTTGTTAAAATGTGTCGTTGTGTTATTATTGCGGGTGGTAGATAAAGTTTTTCCTTCTGATTTTGTTAAATGCATTTATACTATATAAAAAGGATGCGATTTTTTTTCAAGTCTAGAGATAAAAGAGGTTTTTGTTATAAGAAATATACAACATCAATATAAGTTGAAAAAGTAAAACTTGATGAAATTATTTGAATATATATATTTTTTTGTTTATTTTGAAGAACTTTTGTCATATGAATGACGTTTATTTTTATTTCATATTTGAAGTTGAACTGCAAAACAAAGTATTTACGTTTATTTTTGAAAAAAAAAGAAAGGTAGATACATACTTAGTTTAACGGTGCTCCTAAATTTCTATAGAAACTAGTTTTGGGCGTTTTTGTTTTAAGTTGAACAAGTTCGTTTGCATTGTTTTTAGTTCTTTAATTTTTTTTTTAAAGCTAAACTCTCTTTGAATTAAAAATAAAATCAATGTTTTTCTGCAAATATTCAACAACAAAAAATATAAAAAAATTAGAGGTACTCGAAAAATTAATAAAACGGTTTTTTTTTTTGCACTTTTCATGTCGAACACTTAACCTCGATGTTTTTTTTTTTTGAAACTGCTAAAGTAACATTAAAAAGCTATTCTTTGTCTTCTAAAATAAATTCATTAATTTACAAAGTCATTTGTTTATTCTCAAAGTTATTGGAAATAGAAATTTATGATATTTCAAAATTTTAAGGATTTTTGTAATCAATGATTTATGGATAACCATTTTTGAATTTGGATTGGAATTCAAGAAATCAAAATTTTACGGTCAAAAACATACATTATTTTGGTTTGAATTTAACTTATTTTTTCTGGTTTAATTGCTACGACATGATACCCCATCAGCACCCCTCCATTTCTAAAATATTTTATATGTATACAGTTATAGTCTTGTTTTAATTATTTTTTTGTGGTTTTACTTCGAAAGTCACTGTGGCGTATGTGGAACCTTTTAGTTTGAAAAAAAAAAAAAAAAAAAATTTAATTTTACGTGATAACGTCATAAGAAAACAGGTTATCACGTACAAAAAAATTATTTAAAAATAATTGACCATATTTCTTTAAGTGAAACCCGGGACAGATAAAAAATTCGTTGAATAGTTTTGAAAATATTGATTTAAAAAAAAAAAAAAAAATTTTTTAAATGAGTTTTCATAATTTTTCCTTATTTTGATATCAATATTTCCTAAACGATTTTATTTGAGCGTTTTTGTTGAAATCATTTAAGTCGTTTACGAAATCAGAAATCAAGAAAATGATTTTATAATAATGTCTGTTAATAACTTCTAAAAACATATTTTTTTAATCAAAATCGGGGGAGCTGTTTTTTAAGATTTTAATTTTTGAAAGATTTTGAAATTGTATTATCTTTAACACAACTTTTAACATTTCCTTAAAAGTTTTGAAACTTATCTGGGTTCTTTGCTCTTCCATATGTTGTTCTTTATTCGAAAACATTTTAACTGGTGTAGCAACCTGACAAACAGAAGCTGGAAATAAATAATTGACGAACATTTCAAAAAAAACTAAAGCCTAGTCTAGAGGCGAAACGAAAATTTTCATACAAAACCAGCACACAATTTTGCTTTTCGTTGCACAATACGCAGCTTATGTAACGAAATTCTTACCTGTGCTAGAATATATGGAGATATTTGAATCGTTTGTCACTCCCATGTATTTTTTCCAGGCAATTTTTCTTGTAGCAAAAGTTTTTTGACTTTGGAGACTTAGAAAAATTATCGTTTTTCTTCAGCAGCGTACTAGGCTTAATGCTTTATCCGAAAAATTAGAAAAATTTTAATTTCCACCCACTGTTTTCTTGTTTCCCGTACAAAATATTTAAAATATTGAATACAAAAATCAGAGAATGTCCAAATACGGGACAATCACGGGACAAATTACAAAATGCGGGACACTTATACGTCCCGGGTTTCTTAAATAAAAACTCGGGACAAGCTATACGGGACAGTCCCGGGTAAACCGGGACGGATGGTCACCGTAGGCATAAAGGACAATTGATGTTTTTTTTTTTATCTTCTAATCCAGCTTTACAAAATGTCGGTAATACTATGTTTTAAGAAAATTAAGTTGTAAGTACTGATGGGAACTATTGAATGATTTGAACTATCGATAGTTAGTAACTGAATGATTTGAACTATCGAATAGTTAATTAAATTATTCATTTATTCGAATAAAAACTATCGAATAAACTATCGAATAAAAAAAAAATATTCTAATGAAAGAATTATCGAATAAAAAAACTCTTCGAATGAGAAAACTATAGAAAAAAAAAATATTAGAATGAAAAAACTATCGAATAAAAAACTATCGAATTAAAAAACTATTCGAATGAAAATAGTAACTAAATGAATGAATGAGTGAATGATTCAAAACTATCGAATATATTTTACAACTATCGATAGTTTGATAGTTTTTTTCGATAATTCCCATCACTACTTGTAAGCAAAAAAATATAAACTGCGTAGAAGTAAAATTCAATTTTCCAATTAAAGACAAGATAGCACTGACCAATAGACAGAAAAACTTCCACACTGTTTTTAATTTTAATAAGTTATGATTAAATTTATAACGTGCGGATGCTTACTCAAGTAGCTCTTGTTTTTTTTTTTTCAATTTTTTCTTCGTCTTTCAATGTTTTTTTTGTTTAGATAGCTACTTTAAATTTGTTAAATTTTTAAAAGCTGAAAGTATTTACTGTGTAATGAATGAGCCGATTAAAAATAATGGCTTAAAATTAATTCCTGTGTATGTAAACGAATTATGACTGGATTACATTCATAATATTTAATGATTCAACAGAGCAAACTAAATTTCTCTTTAATTCCCTTATTTTTATTTTTTTTTTTGTGAATAAAGAAATAATAGTCTAATAGATATAGTCTAGTAGATATTATAAATTTTAAATATATTGAAGATAATTTGACACATGAAAAAAAAAAGAAAATAGAAGAAGACTTGACCTCATTGCAATTATTTTTCTTGTTTCACAATAAACAACAGGCCCCCATTCAGTAAAACCACACTACTCTCTCTCTTCGTTTTCCAAAAGATGCATTCAACTGTGAATACAAATCAAATAAAATGCAAAATAGAGTGTGTACTCGTATGTGTATTGTGTAGGTAGGATATCTATCTACTTTGCATCAGTTTCTTCCTGAATTCGAAATGCGAATTTGACAGTAGTATAAACAACACAACAAGGTAAAAGATGCACAATATTTGTGAATTGTCTTGTTGTTCAAAAAAGAGTACCCCCTTAAATAGTTGAAAGGTGACCATATATTGTTTCAATGAAAAATAAACACAAATTGTTTTATCTAAAACAAAAATTAAGTTGTATAATTTTTTAATGTATGTTTTCTAACTCTTTCATTTAACTCGAGAAAAAATACAAATATGCAGTTGGTATTTACAAGAAAAACCGTAAAATATTTTCTAATTAATTCTATGTTCTATAGTTTTTGGTTCTATATTTTGTGGTTCTGTTTTTTGTTCTATATTTTGCGGTTCTATGTTTTTTGGTTCTATGTTTTTTGGCCCTATGATTATTGTTTCTATATTTTGTGGTTCTATGTTTTTCTGGTTCTATGTTTTTTGGTTCTATGTTTTTTGGTCATATGTTTTCTGGTTCTATGTTTTGTGGTTCTATGTTTTTTGATTCTATGTTTTTTGGTTCTATGTTTTTTGGCCCTATGTTTTTGGTTTCTATATTTTGTGGTTCTATGTTTTTTTGGTTTTATGTTTTTTGGTTCTATGTTTTTTGGTTCTATGTTTTTTGGTTATATGTTTTCTGGTTCTATGTTTTTTGGTTTTATATGTTTTCAGCATTGAATGTACAATTTTCAATGTTCTATGTTTTACGTTCTATGTTCTTCTTTGATTTTACCTTTTAGGGAACTATCGTTTTAGTTTATCAATATGTTACAGCAGAGATATTTCGCCTCTATTTGACGTTTATAAATAATATGAGAGAAACTACACTTATTTAATTTTTTTTATAAACTTAAAAAAAAAAAAAAAATCAACTAATAAACTGTTCCTGTATGATAACCGATAAGAGCAACTGGTCACCATATTTTAAAGTATGCAAGTATCTCATCAATTGCTGTACCTTTCACCTCTTCTTACTCATTCTTCTTTTTTTCTCCTTCTTCGCTCTGAGTATTATTTATATTTATTTTCAATCTGCATTCACAAAATAGTTTTGGCTGCACTAAATAAATCTTACATTTTGCAAAACCACAACCCAATTTACAATTTGAATGAATTTTATTCAAATTAAATAACAAGATTGAAGAGTAGCAAGGATATTATTAAATGAATTTGCTTTTGTATTTTTTCCAAAAAAAAAAAAAATTGTATTTGTTTGTTGTATTGCTGAATCAATATGATATTAAGATATTGATGTTGAAAGGGTAAACAATTTTCAAATTGAATTTATGCAACAATCTTAAGCAAAAACTCAGTTGAATAATTCTATCTTTATCTATTTTTTTACGTTAAATACAACTTTTATTTTTTTATTCTAATCAGAATCTGTCAGTGCGGTGAACTTGTTGTGGATATTTATATACCTTAACTCATGATTTATTGGTTAACTGGCGGTGCCCTTCAGTTTGATAAAGCTGTTGACTTTTATTCTGTATTTAAATTTTGAAAGGGAGTCAAATATGCTTTCAGTTGCCTTTATTGTTTAACATAAAAACCACCAACCGAGAAATTCCGACTTATTTTGGGGTTTTTGATTTTATTAGACCCTAGGGAGGAAATAAACATTAACTCACGTTGGCTAGTTTTAATTCATCTTCGAAGTTAATTACCGAAAAAATATACAGGGTGATGCTAATTTTTACAAAGAAACTTTAAAAAAGTTGAAACAAGTAAAGATTTAGGCGAGGAATTTAAATAATTTTGATTTGTAATTTCTATCTTTGCATTGATTAAAACTTATTTCATTTTTATTTGAACTTTTGGGATGGTTGTGTAGTTATTAATTAGTCCTTCAAATTTATTAGGTTAAAATTTTGAACCACCCTGCGACGATACAAGTTACCCTTCAATTTTGTACAAGTTTCAATGTAATTCGTTATACTTAATCGTGTTTATGGCTTCGGCTTTTAACTGTCGCATTGGGAGTCAGTGTTTTGAATTTGTTTACACAAAATCTGTCATGCATGCAATTATTTGGATAATTAGTTAAGGTAAAGAAAACACGTGGATCGTTATGGTTATTTTAAATGCAACTGTAGTTAAATTTATTTATCAAAAAACGAAAAAAAAAATCAGTAAAAGGTTTATTTCATTTGTAAATGATATGCATACAGTATTACTTACATGTAAGCATGATTTAGTACCTATCAACACTTTATATGTTGCGTTAGAAATGTTGGTTTACGGAAATCTAAATCGTAGATATTTAGACAAGTTCTTTTAAACTTTGTTATGCCAGTACTTATTATTATATTATTTTAATAGCCCTGAATACTGAAGAATTTCTGACTTTTGGAAAGTAAATAATAAGTTTTTGGAACTTAAAAACTTAAACGTCTTAAGGATTTTGAAGATTTATGTTCTTAATATTTTTCACGTAAAAAATTTTACATGACTCTAATTCAATGAGCCGTAGTGTAAAAAAAATGCAATACGATGTTTCGGCAAGTTGCCTCAAAAGTTGGTGCGTTCAATTCTTTTCAAAATGGTACAACATTATTGGGAATATTCCATAAATAACCGAGATAAATTTTTTTTCTTAAGAAATCCGGCTTTTTTATGAGGTAATTTTTCCATATTATTCAAGTTTCAGAACCTTTCAGAATACAAAAACTTAAATAATATGGAAAAATTACCTAAAAAAAAGTAGGATTTCTTAAGAAAAAAATTTTATCTCGGTTATTTATGAAATACCTATTTCCAACAATTTTATACCATTTTGAAAAGAGAATTGAACACACCAACTTTTAAGGCAACTTGCCGAAACATCGTAGTGCATTTTTTTTTACACTACGGCTCATTGAATTAGAGTCATAAAAAATTTTTTAGTACTAAGTTGGGTAAAAAAGTAATATTTTCTTTAAAACTGATGCAGCTGAGTTAAAATTTTTGAATGCATTTGATAGCAGGGTTATTCAAGGTTCCGTAACAAAAGAAAAAAATGAGAAAAATTAAGATTTGTAGTCACGGCACATGAAAAACCGTCACAGGGTGACCATTTTTGCGACTTTTTTTTCAAATGCCCATAACTCCCAAAATATATGGCTGCGATTTTTTTTATTATTTTTCTAATAACTGTCACCACCTACCCTATCTACCGTTTCCGTTTCGACTTTAACTTTTGGGACACCCTGTATATGTATATAAAAAAAAGAATTAAAAAGTAAAAAAACATTTTTTTGTCAAATAAAAAAAATAAAAAAAAATAAAAAAAAAAATAATATGTACAGATTAAAACAAATGGAACAAAATAAAAAAAAAATAAAACAAAATAATAAAAATTGAATTTAAATTAAAAAAAAAAAAAACAATAAACCAGAAAAAGCGTTAAATTTTTTTTTCAACGTAAAAAAAAATAATAAAAATTAGAAATTAATTTAAAAAAGGACAAAATAATTCTTGTTTATAAAAAAAAATTAAAAAAAAATGTTTTTTTAATGAAGTAAAAATAAAAAATAAAAACAATGTTTTAAAAATTAAAAAAAAAAAACACACTAAATTGTAACGAAAAAATAATCAGATAGAGAAAAAGTTAATTAAAAAAAAAATTAAAAAAAAAAACAAAAATTCAAATCAATTTTAAAAAGTAAACAGAGCTGTATTGATTGAATGTTTTAGTTAACAATGGTATGCTCTGAAAATCAAAAAATCTTAGGACTTTCCCAGTTTTCAAGTAAACAAAAAAGTTTTTCAAAATTGGTATTTTTTTTTTTTTGTTTGAAATAAAATTAGAATTCTAGTTTTAGCTGTTTTTCAAATAGAATGTATGTTTAAATACATATCCCAAACTACAACACATACCCTGCCGAAACGTCATTGTTACTACTTTCACTTTCAAAATGATGTTTCTCATATCACGAAATTTTTAGGTTTCCACCACAAAATCGTCTCGATAAAAACGATGAAAATTGTGAATATAGGTGTACTAGTATCTACAAAACTACTGGGAGCCCGGAAATTCCGCTCTTGTCTGATTCGTTGTCATTCAAAAATATTGTATACAAAAATTGAAAACTTCTCGCAAGTAAAATAATTGAAACATTCTTTTCAACCAAATCGAAAGTAAACTAAGCTTTTATTCAAAAACGCCCACAGTGTTTCCTTTATTAGGTACATCAAAACTCCTGCTTCCTATCTAAAATCCATGGCTAAATTGAACATTAAAGGCCAACTGCCAACACCTTAAAATTTTCTCATATAAATATGACGTGAACGTTGTTCATAATATAGTACATACTTACTTCTTTCAATTTCAAAAGGAACTTGATTTCATACAATTTATCCCCTAACCTCCAAAACCGCCCTTAGATCCTTCAATATAACGTCAAACATTCTCTCCAGTTTGATCATTACCTCCATCTTCCACATTGTTTATCCTTCGGCATGTGTTTTTTATTTTTATTATTTTTTTTTTTTTATTTTGCCCTCTTTTCAACTTCAAAGTTAATTTATAACCCTATCTCTGATTTGAAAGGCAAAAGAAAATTAAAACAAAAACATAGAAACACCCGTTGGTGTTGGTGGTGGCCGAGAACTAATTTTATGTAGTTACAGTTACTGTTGCTCTCTGTTCTTCCAGAAGAACAACTTTAAAGCAAACACGTCCGATAGCTTTTTTTGAAAAGAAAAAGAAAATAAATGCAAGCAAAAAAACAAAAAGTAAGTAGGTATAAAAGAGCTATTCATTCTATAGTCTGGTGGTGTAATGTTACCCTTAGGATAGGCGAGCGAGAAACTTTACTCTAAATAAGGACTCCAGTTTTCTCCTTAACTAGGCCAAACTCGAAACTTTCCTTTAACGTGTGCGGTTGGTTTACTTCTTTTCAAAAACACACCCTTTAGGTATGTATAAAAGAAGGTATACATATATATTCTATACTCACACTCTATCGTCCTTTAAATGCGAAGTGATGAACTTATTTTCTTTCTTTTGTTTCTCTGTGTGCTTTTTTGTGTGTGCTCTTACACGCTCTGTTTTGCAACAAAACTTAAGAACCATTTACCCTGATGTAGCTCTGGTTCTTAATGCATCCCTACCCTTAAGAAGAACAAGAAGGATGAATGCTCATCTCAGCAAAAAAAAAAAGATGTTTAAGATATTTCACACCCATGCGGGGTGCAATTTTGTAATTATTTCAAAGTATCTTCATAACAAATGTTGCTGCAACATGTTGCTAGATTGTCTTTTTGTTTGAAACTTAAAGTTTTCTTACAAAACGAAGTACAAACTTAAACTTCAATAATGTTTCCAAAAGAGATGTTCATGTAGCAACAAATGTTGCCAGTCGATATATACATTGTGTCTCGAATAAATTGTGTTCAGCCATTAATGAAGTTAATTGCTGGAAAATCACCCTCAAAAGTATGCCTTTCGTAGTACAGTTGATGGTAATATATGGTGTGCGGTAGTGATAAAGAAGATTCGCAAAACGACCAACTTTAAGAAAACAGATGAACAGACAAAAAAATTTATCATAGAAAATATAATTTTTCAAGTGAAAATAGGAACAAGTAGAAATAGAAGCAGCAACTTCAGCAACTACTATAACAGCGCAAAAGAGACATTGTTCACCATCATAATCGCCAAGTCTATAATACCGTGGTTGGAATGTCTGTGACTACTTCGGAAGCATTTGATAATTGGACTATTAAGTTTTTAGAGCAATAGACTGAGAGAAGTCACACGAAATGCCATTAAATATCAAAGAAGTTGAAGAAAGCGCCCATTGTGAGTGTGATCTATTGAATTAATGACCAAATGCTTATGGAAGCAGAAAAGAAAAACAGACGCACAAAAGTTTTTGAATAACTTTGTCAGAATTTATATTTTTTTTGTTTGTGTGTTTGTGTCTTCTGTGATAGATATTTTAGACTTTTACTGCCAAAGTCATTAGGATAAAGTTCTTTTTTAGAGAATAAGCAAAATAATAAAAAAATATTTCATAGAAGATAATTGAATTGAATTTTTTGAGTTACCCAACCGGAATTGATGTCATTAAATTAGACATAAAAACTGACTGATTATCGGTTGTCATAGAAATCTTACAAGAAACAAGTGCTGACAGTTAATGGTTGAGTTGACAAACTTATTGTTTGATATCAACTGAAAAGCACAATTTTGTAACCTCTATTACAATCAAAGATTTCTTATTTCAAATTGTATTTGATATCTTATTATGAGGTCATGAATGTGCAAATAATTTTATGCGAAGCGTAGTTTGAACGCTTTTGAAACTAACAAGATTGAGGTTTTCAGGCTAAAAGAAAATGACACAGCATCAGTTCTTATAATTAGAATAAAATACGAAATTACATTAGGGTGGGTCAAAAAAAAAAATGGAAATTCTTTGTTTTTGATTTTGTAGTCCGAAAAATCGATTGCTAGACACCTAGAATATACACATCAAATATGAGCTCTTTATATCAATGGGAAGGTCCTCCGCTTCGCAATTTTCCATTTTTACATCAAGCTTCTACTAAAAAAAATCATTTTTTTTTTTATTAATTGACTTTTTAGCAATTTTCTTTACATATTCTTGTAGGAAATTGAACGCTCTACAAAAAAGGCTTCCTACCATTTTTATTAATAGATATTTGAGGTCCAAAAATCGAAAAAATCTTTAAAAATTCGATTTTTGTTCTTAATTTTGTAACAAATTGAAAAATTATAATAAAATCAAACGCCCAAGACATATTCTTGTAAGAAATTGATTGCTCCACAAAAAAGATCTTCTGAACTTTTTTCATTAATCTAACCATTCTTAAAATTTCGATGTCAAAGAACATTTTTTTAATTTTAAAAATTTTCCAATTCACTGATTCTTCAGCTATTTTGTGGAAAGCTTTATAGTATGTGACATGAGTTAAAAATATATGTCAAAAAACTCATATTTCAGAAGCTAGATACGCAATTTCGCAAAAATTCTCAGATGATTCCCTAGTGTCAGTTGTGAAATCTTTATAGTAATGTAATGGTTTTCGGTTAAAGCTAAATATACAGTTCTTCCAACAAAAAAAAAAAACCAATGCATTTCTTATGGGAGAAATTTTTTTAAGATCCAAAATCGAAAAAAAAAAAAATTATACTCAACACGATTTTTTTCTCGCAAAACAATGTACAGCTCATTGTTTTTGCGGCAAATAACTTATGACTGTCATCTGTTCACCACAGATATTTTTTTTTTCGAGAAAAAAAATTTTTCTTCACCCCTCATTTTTTTTATCGAAAAGAACTGTATACTAGGCTTAAATGACAAAATAAACAATAGTCCAGTGCATTTATGATGTTCATATATGGACGACCCAGCAGTTTGTACCACCCACAAATTTTTTTTGCTCATTCGAAAGAGCATTGGCTGAATATCATTACCCTGATTTTTCGCACTCGAGAAATTCACCTTTCGGCCGCCATCTTGGATTTTAGTTTTTGTTGAATATCTCGATTTCTATTTATCCTACATAAAAGTTGTGTATGTAAGAAACGTAGGCAATTAAATTTCGCGTCTTTTATGTTAAGAACACTTTTTCGATATTCTGAATATTAAAAAAGTTACAAGCCAAAAAAGTAAAAAAAAACCGAAAAAAATGACAATTTTAAAGTTTTGAGGACTTTTTATCAAAATTATGAAAAAACGTTCCGAAAAAAGATTATTCACCTTAAAATTCTCTACAACTCTGCTATACAACTTTTTTTTCTATCTCTATAAATACAAAAGTTATTAATACTTTTTTCTGTTAAAAATGCTCTTTTTTGGTTGTGTTTTTTATCTTTACTTTTTTCTTAATTTTTTTTTTACCAAATCTTGAATTTTGAATGATTAGTGAGTATTTTAAAGCTTTATGTTACAAGAGAAAATTCAGGACCTGCAATTTTTTTACATTTTAAGTCTCTTCATTTCGTAAAAAAGGGGTATTTTTTAACAAAAAAGTATTAATAACTTTTGTATTTATAGAGATAGAAAAAAAGTTGTATCGCAGAGTTGTAGAGAATTTTAAGGTGAATAATCTTTTTTCGGAACGTTTTTTCATAATTCTGATAAAAAGTCCTCAAAAGTTTAAAATTGTCATTTTTTTCGGTTTTTTTTACTTTTTTGGCTTGTAACTTTTTTAATATTCAGAATATCGAAAAAGTGTTCTTAACATAAAAGACGCGAAATTTAATTGCCTACGTTTCTTACATACACAACTTTTATGTAGGATAAATAGAAATCGACATATTCAACAAAAACTAAAATCCAATATGGCGGCCGAAAGGTGAATTTCTCGAGTGCGAAAAATCAGGGTAATGATATTCAGCCAATGCTCTATCGAATGAGCAAAAAAAATTTGGGGGTGGTACAAACTGCTGGGTCAAATTATAAATGCACTGGACTACAAATAAAAAATGTTGACATGATTTTTGTGTGGTTTGGTTTCTAATGGAATTACCAAATATGTATTTGTAATAAAAGTTGATTGACCTTGACATGAAACTTATTTTTGTTTTAAACACTCAATGCCTACTTAAATAAATAAAATAAATTAAAAATAAAAAAAAAAAAAACAAAAAAGTATTTCGATCTTGCCAGGAGTCGAACCTGGAATCTTCTGATCCGTAGTCAGACGCGTTATCCATTGCGCCACAAGACCATATGATTTTTTTATGTCAAATAACTTATTTAACATTCCACCACATTGAGTAAATTTTATTTTCTGTATCAGCTGCGTAGTGTTTTCTTAAAATAGAGAAAATAAAATGCACGACTGGGTCGCACGAACTTGCTCTTAGAGTTAAAGTTGCTTAAATTTTTAAGACTTTTTATATAGAAAGAAATTTGGAAAAAAAAATTCGTTTAAAAAAAAAAAATAACATTAAATCTGAAATTAAATTGCCCTCCAAAACAAGTATGCAGTTTTAATTTATATATTAACATACATTTTTAGAAAAAAAAATTTTCAAAATCGTTAGAGCCGTTTTTAAAAAAAACTAATTTTTTATAAATAATTTTTTGGGAAAAAAGTTTAAAAAAATAATTGGTATGACATTTTGTAGAAATCAACATCTAAAAACAAAATTTCAAAAAAAAAATTCAATGTCCCGTTTTCAAAATTTTTTTAAAAATCAAAAAATTATTTTTTTATAAAATTTTATTTTGGTTTAGGTATATTTAAATTATATAAATGCTTCTTCACAAAAAGTTTCGTTAAAATCGAATAAGCAGTTTCGGAGATAATCGGATTTGAAAAAAAAAAAAACGGTTCTATGGCAGGTACCGTTAATAATAATTTTCAAAAAAAAAAAAATTTGTCATTGAAAGATAGACCTTAGCTTAAAACAAACATTTGAATTTTTTAAACAAAATCGTTAGAGCAGTTTTCGAGATATTTCAATTTTACTGAAATCGGTATATGACAAGTACCGGCATTGTCTACCATCGTAATGTCATTTAAAAATGTTATCTCAGCTTTTTTTTTTTTACAAATGCCTAACTTGATATAAAGTTCCTTTATCGCAAGCAAAAAAATAATGCCTTGTGGGTAAGGAAATTAAAAATTTACAATATTATGACTGTAAGCAATCACTAAAAATTAATTAACGTTCTGATTGGTTTTCTTAGAATATTGACTAAAATAACAAAATAACAAATTTCCGCCGCTAGAGAATTTAATAAAATTTCGTATTCAAAAAAAGTCGCTGGAAGAAAACAAAAAAATGTGATTTCCCGAGGTATTTAAAAATGTAAACATCAATATTTTGTTTTTTATTTTTTCAGTTCCAACCTAAGTGTCATGTTTTTTTTTTTCTTATTTTAATCTTCTTCTTTCCTAGGCCATTTTAAGTTGATTTCCTTGTATAAATAAAATCCATTTTTATTCTCAAGAGGACAAACATAAGCTTCTTTCAATTCATGCAAAAAAGGAACGAAAAAAAACAATTTTTTTTTTTCAAAAATTATATAAAAAAAAAATCTGTACCTACCGCAAAGGGATGTCCTGTGCTTAAAATCAACAAAAAAAAAAATGTTTAATATTTATAAGATACCTAACTAAATTAAAATACTCCACAAATTTCCGACAGAAACAACCTATAAAAGCCGGGCATTGGTCTATTTTGTAAAGGAAATTTAAAAAGAAAAAGGAAAAACCAGATTCTCTCATCCCTCTATTTTAATATTTAGTAAATCAAAAGGAATTTCCTCCAATAGGGGGGAAAATTTTTTTTAGAAAAAAAAATAAAAAACCCGAATAACGGCAATCCACTAAGGACTTCGTTTTTAATGGCCTAATATTTCGTATTCCTTCTTCACCCATGTTTTCCATCAGCTGAGTTTGAGAGTCATGCTTTATATAAGGATGCCTCAGCATATCCTTAAGGCATTAATATACATACAAAATGGACGAATTTTTTTCTTCCCCACATAGCCAATCCATATTCCATAAACTGGGTACCACCACTCCTCTAATAGTATCTATGAATGAATGAAAGAATTCGTTTCTTCTGTCATATATTGCGCCTCAATGAATGGGCATCTTTCAGTTTTGTCCTGCAGCTTTCTGTTTTCGCTTAAAAAAAAAAAAAGGACGAATAGTCGTATATTTTTTTTTTCTACCTATTTCTTCAATTTGAAATTGAGCCAAGTTGGGCGTTGTTGGTGCTGATAAATTGGGGGTGTGTGTGTGAGAGTTATATATGTATATAAATGCAAATAGCTCCTTGGAAATATTAAACAGCCGAGAAAAAAAAAGAGAAGGCGATTTTATCCTGCTCTTTTTTATATTATAAGTGCGGCATATTATGCAAGACAATGTCCTTAAGTGACTCGCAAGCGAACAATAGTAGCCTGAGTTTCAATTTTAATGCTCGCTCCTTGAGGGTAATATAATTGCCACTGACACACATGTGTAGCATACATACTCAAACATGTGGAGCTTCCACATAACCAGCAACAGAAGCAAACCTCGAGCAATATACACAAGAGGTAACATGAGTTCAATGGCAAACAAAATAAAAATAAAAAAAAAAAAGAAGAAAAGGATATTATTTTTGTATCTATTGAGCTTGGAGCGTCCTGAGAAAGAATGGAAGAAGTAAAAAAAAAAAAAAGAGAATCTTATTTTATTTTCCTTATCGTAAATATTTATCCATCAAAATGGCTGCGGGGACGATAACAATCTTTATGAGAATCAGAAGTGGAATTATATCATTATATTGGTGTATTTTTTTTTTCTCTGCTTCTGCTTTTGTCCTTTCTCGTTTAATTCTCCTTTGGGGTGAGATCTTTATCCTTCTTATGATGGTCGGTCGTTTGTCGTCGTAGTCGTATCACAAGGACCACTTTGGACTCTGAGATCGAGTTCAGTTGACTGTTTAAGCAGAGGTGAAATTCTAATTTGAATTGTGCAAGAGGCTTTAAGATTTTGAGAATATGTATCGAATATCAATGAAACATTGATTTAGAAATATTGGGGAAGGATGAGGAGATTAGAATAAGGAAAATTGAGTGTGTTGGTTTAACAATACAACAACAACTTTTCAAATTAAGACAAATAGTCAAAATTTTGTCATCTAGAATCCAACTTTACCTACTCCCACTTATGATATGAATGAATATCAAAATAAATTCCTCTCTTTCCTTATCAATATATTGTTGTTATCAGACCACTAGGTTATTTAAGAATTCCGAACATGAATCGGAACTCAGGATGTGGTAATAGCGGTTGTGGCAGCAGTCTTTCGCTTAACGGTAAATTTATTCATTATCTTTGAATATTGTCTTCTTTTAGTCAATTTTTGCTGACTCTTACAATCGGCAAAAGGACGACGAGAGATAGAAGTGACACTTTGCTTTGACATTGATGGTTAATCGAGAAGAGATTTCAATTGACGACATGGTTTAGTAGGGGACAGTTGTAGAAGTGACGTTAGGAATGATGATGATGATGAAAACCACAAAATAAAAGCAATTTTTTTTTTTTGTGGTTGCCAGAGAGTGAAAATCAAATTAAATTCGAAATGTGTCGCTAATGGGTGATGGCGAATATATTTGTGTTGGAAAGTTTAAATAATCAAATATACGGAAGTGTTGGCGAAAGAAAATTAAAACAAAAAAAAAAAAAAATGTGGAAAGAAACACCAAACGAAATTTGGTTTGTTTAATGGACATTTTGAGAAAAATCCATTAGTCACTTTGAGGTTTTTATTGGGTCAACGTCAATGGATTGGTTTAATTGGAAATATATTAAAGGCTAAAAGAAATTTTGTATGTATATCTTGGTGTAATTGGAAAGGAGTTTTTTGATGGCATGAGTTGTACTTCAATTTTACAATTTTATTTTTTTAAATTAAAAACTTTCGAATGGTGTTATATTTGCTGTCAATTCAAGGTGCTCTTACTATCTTCTTCGTTTTTAATTATAAAAATTGCTTTTTGTAAAAAAGTTATATACAGTGGTAGAAAAATAATAATTAGAAACACGCTTTTTCTTTTAAAAATGTTTGTATGTTCTTAATATAAATAAAAAATATTAGAAATATTTTTTAATAGAGACATTTGAAGAGCTCGATGTTTTATTAAGGATCTCCTCTTTATTGCACCTCCTTTTTTTCTAATATATAAGGGTTTGGTCTGTCAGGAATTGTTAAGGATGTTTTATTTTTTTTTTTCGGAACATGTGGCATTTTTCGAGGACTGCAACCACATTAACCAACTTATAGAAATTAGTTGGTGATAGTCCTTTTTATTAATTGTACATTTAATTAATTCACCAAGTTTTGCATATGTAAATGCTAAAAATCAAAAACAGGATATTTCTTAATAATTTTTAATCAGTGTTTCTAATTATATTTCCACACAAAATTGGACTATATTTTAGATTTTTTGCAGTATTTTTCATTTGAATCGTTTATTTCAGAAACAGCATAAGTCCATTTTTCCCAATTTTTTTTTTTTTTTGGAAATTTCTCATTTGTGTACCTAGGTATAGTTATTCATCTTCTGGAAAAAAATTTAAGTATGTCAGAACTCCCAAAATACGAAAACTGAAAGGAAAGGGTTCAAAATATATGAAAAAATTTCACCCGGTGACAACATTTTTGACTGTTAAATACATGACTTTTAACCAGTTTTAAATTATTTTGGCAGCAATCTTGACACGCATGCCCTTTTGTTATACATCTATAGAAAGGTTAGGAATAATTCTATCTATATCTATTAAATTCATTAAAATTGAACTCAGGGTTCAAAAGTTATAAACAGATTTCTTCGCGGTGGCAGCGTGTTTTACTCTTGAATATATGACATTTTACCAGTTTCTTATTATTTTGGCAGCCATCATAACACGCAAGCTTTAAAATAATACATCAATGAAGATTTAATCTATCTACTGCTATTTTATTCATTAAAATCAGAAGCAGGGTTCAAAAGCTATGTCTAGATGAAAACAAAAGTTTTACCAACAAAAATTCGTTTATTTCAGAAACGACATAAGTCCAGCGACTTTAAAGGCTTAAAAACCCGCTAAGACTTAAAAAAAAGTTTATATTTTTAAGGTTTTTAAATGCGTCTTCAGCTAGATTATAAATCGACATACTCTAAATTTGAAGTTTTGTGGAGTTTTAACATAAAAAACAGTTTTTTGTTGCTCCTGAAAAGTGTCCATTAATTTTGATATAATGTAGTTTCATTTTTTTTTGTTCATTCATAAAATATGTTTTTCAGTCGTTGTGAGCCAAAATCATGGAGGTAGAAAATATGATTCGATTTTATTTCATCTTACATATGTATGTACAAAAAAAGAAGCGTTCCCGGAACACTTCCAAGAATCAAAAAAACTGAAATTCAAAGTGCTTAAAAACGTAGAAAAATCAAAAATCTTTTGTAGGTATTTCATTTTTTAACACTTTAAAGGAATTTTACATGTTTTATCACTAAATTTAGAAACAAAGGGCTAAATTCTGTAAAATTTTTTCATAACATTTTTTGTTCTTTCAGTTTAGCTTAGCAAGTTTTGCCTATTTGAAAGAAAGACTTCGCTTCAAGATTTCATTTTTCTGCTATAATTAAGATACATATAACCACCTTCTTGGTTATCAAAATATTCTAGGGCATTTTCTTAATCTCACAAAAAAAGTTACCTTGCTGTAAGCAAGTAAAAGTAAAATTGTTAGTTCGTTAAGTAAATACTACCTACTGAACTTACCAAGCGACAAAACTTTCTTTAAAATTCATTATTACCGCTTACTGCCTTATTTCACACAATCTCTTACTTAACACTCGTCTTATTTTTTCTTTTTTAGTTATTTTTTTTTGTTTTTCCTTTTTCAATTTATTCAAAACCCCATAAGTATATTTTTCCTTGAATATAAATTATAATTTCAACAAAAGCACGCGCTCCGTGCGATAAAAATTAAAAAAAAAAAAACAAAAAAAAAAAATACATCCAACCTTGTATATAATGCAACAATTACCGTCATTGTCGTTCGTTCGTTCATTTATTCATAGTCTCTCTGTCGTTTGCCCCCCACAACCATATTATGTAACTCAGAAAATTTCAGCAATGCGATGCTCCCTCGGGCTGTGCATTTCAATATTCAATTCTACACCAGCAGAGAGCACTCTGAGTTCCTTCCAAATTGGACTTGGAAAGGAACTTTATAAGAATAAGTTGGGAGCTGTGTTGTTATTCTTCTAACCGGTCTCGAACTTGAAAGGTGTGTAGGTACGAAAAAGAGAAGAAAGAAAAAAATCTAAAAAAAAAAACAAGAATTGCTCCAAATTGAAGATAAAGCAACAAAAAAAAATGTGTATCTTTTCAAATAAATGTATCTTCTCGCAGATTGGGAGGAAAAAAGAAAAATTATGCCAAACTAAGTTATCCCCAAAGCGGAAATAACCAGAAACTCGATTTTGGCCCAAAGGCGAAAGATACTAACTTTCATATCTTCCAGATACATTTTGCTGCAAAATTTCATATATACCAGAACCACGTTCTTGTAGGTAGCACAGGAAGGTGGGTACAGGTTTACCTCTTTCCCTATTTTTTCCCGCCGCGGCGGCGTCGTCGTCGTGTGTCGCGTCATCATTGTCTTGTTTGAATGTATCCCACTGATGATGACAGTGGAGCAGCAATCGACTTGATTACGATAACGATACAAACAAAACTTTGTTTAATTGTATGTATGATATAGTTGAGTGGGGGAGCTTGGGGGGAGGTTATGAACGAATTAACCGGTTTATCGCGTTTTCAGGGTAAAACACTTAAAAGGTAGGTACATTTGAGTGTGTTGGTAGCCAGAGTGGTTGTATAGATTGTACGAGTATAATAACATTTTCGCTCAACGAGAGTATCGCTGCAAGCAATGGAACAATGCACAGCACCGGTGGAACGGTTCTTGTAGTAGATACAATATACTCATGATGCCGTTTTGGTAAACTGGATTATGGAAAGTGGATACACGACTGTGTTGAAATGAAAAAAGAAGAAACTGAAGAAAAACAACAACAAAACAAAAAAGGAGGAAAATCCAGGTGAAGTGATGTCTCGGACTCGTTCTTTTTTTGTTTTTGTTTTTCTTTCTGTTGCATTGTGTTTTGATATCATCCACTCTGCTGGCTCTTAAGCGCGCCACAAACGTTATTACTAAAAATATATGTATGTGAAGTGAAATGCAGAGCAATGTCCCTAATGATTGTCCCTTTGGGCGATTCAAGTCTGCATTTGGGATCTCATTTTTTGCATGTGTTTTTTTTTGTAAAAGATACACAAAGTATACACACATTTTTGTGTGTGGGTTATTATTTTTGTTTTTCTGTTGTTGTAGTTTTTTTTTTTTTTTTTCTTAAAAGTGTTTAAAAATGTTTTGAATTGGTTGGGATTGAGAATTTTTACTCTTTGTTTGCTTTTTATGATTCTCGTATTTGCACACAGGATTCGGAATTATTTGTTATGAATATGAAATGAGTTCTAAAGAGAGAGGTAAGCTTGTTATTTTTCTTGTATCATGCATCATTTGCAGATGTTTTTTTTTTTTTTTTTTTTTTTTTTTTTTTACATTTCTTTGGGGTGTGTCAAATTCGAATCGAATTTGGAAATATTGTCACGAATAATGTTTTTATATTTATAGTCTAAATTGTTTTGTTGCTTTCGCAACATAAATTTCCAGGTAGGTATTTACCTACATCATATTTGAAAGAAATTGTGGCAAAAATTTTCGAAATTACATTTATCAAGAAATTTTCAAAATATTAGGTATATTTTTTTTTTTTTTAACTGAGGGCCAATTTACTTTTTAAAGCCTAATAAGGGCAGTGAATTTTGGAAAAAAAAAATCATGTAGCAGTTCATTTGTAGGTAGGTACTTGAAAGAACTTTCGAAGACTCAACGACACGCATCTGACGAAAAAAAAGAGGCGATTGTTATCAATGAAATGATCTTCAAGCTTTTGTAGAAGCTATAAGCATTTTGTGTTCTCATCTAATAATTTTGAATTAAGCTTTTTAATGAAATTTTTTTTTGAAAACTATTGAAAACCACAAAAATTTTCGGATGGTCATCACAAAGTATTCAATAAGATTGAAAGATTGATAGAAGAGAGTCTTACCTACTAAAATCTTATTTATGTTTTATCCTTAAACTTTGTTATGTATAATATTATACATTTTAGCTGAAAAATAAGTGTTTTTAAACTTTTGAGTAGGATTTCCGAGTTATTTAAAAATGGTACCTGACATATCTAATATAGAAAAGGGTCTCATCTAAAATCTGTTGTATGTTTTAGCCCTATAATTTTTCAAATATCATACATTTTCGCTGAAAAATAAGTGTTTTTAGTGTTTGGAAGCTTTTGAGTAGAGTTGCCGACTGCTTTTTCGTTTTTTTAAAAAATGACTCTATTCTAGATAGAATAGAGTCAGCTAAAGTTTGGTGAATAGTTTTGGCTTTTTGTTCAAAAAAAAATATTTGTTTTCACTTGAAGGGGGTTGCCATATTTGTAGGCTTATTATTTGGGTTCAAAAATGTTCTTATTTGATCAAACTACAAATATATGAAAAAATTTGTGATGTAATTTTTTTCCTTGAAAATAGGGTTACCACATAAAAGTTCCAATTTTAAAAAAGACAGAAACTCAATGTTGGCAACCACTTACACTCAAATTTAAACAAATTTCTAACTTTAAATAGAATGCATATTAGGGTGGGTCAAAAAAATCGAAATTCTTTTTTTTGATTTGGTACTCCGAAAAATCGATTGCTAGACACCTCTAGAATATACACACCAAATATGAGCTCTTTATTTTAATGGGAAGGTCCTCCGCTTTGCAATTTTCCATTTTTACATCAAGCTTCTACTAAAAAAAAATAATTTTTTTATTAATTGACTTTTTAGCAAATTTCTTTTCATATTCTTGTAGTAATACAGTCAAATAAGGAGAAAAAAGGGGTAAATCTCGGAATGAATGTTAGTAGAAATTTTTTTTGCTCAATATCTTCCTTTTGCCATTCTATAACATATCTCAAAAGTCTAGATAAATCTCGAAATGGAGATTTTCAAAATTAGCAAAAATAGGCTATGGTATTATATACACATATGATACATGATTTCAAGGTATTTTCTAATGCTGATTCCAAAAAATCTAAAATCAAGACAATCTGACGTCTCTGGAAAAAGTTATACCTGTTTTTCATCTGTCAACTCATATTATTATAACAGTTGCAAACTTACTGCCGAAAAACCCTTAAAAGTTATGGTAGATGAACCAAATTTTGCATGAAGATTTTAGAATCCATCATTATTAAAAATCAAAACAATCCATTACAAAAAATATATATACCTACGAAATAATGGTATTTTTTGATGGAGGGGCAAATTTTAGGATATGCACTAAAGAAGATTCTTGTTCATCTTAGGAATAAGTGCTAATAGGCTAATTTTTTCATTTTAATCTTTGTTTGGATATTCTTTAACTACCCTCAAAAATCTAAAAAAATCTCATGTCCACAAGTCCTAATTTTCTTGGTTTGAAGATAAGGTGCAGATTTGAAAAAATTGAAAAACTACTCTTCAGATATTTGTGTCAGATCAACATGAATAAGGTACATTTCTTTTCAGGGATGGTCATATTGATTTGTTTGTGGATTTTGTTGGAATCAGCGTTAAAAAATACCTTGAAATGATATGGGTTATGTTGGTATACATATAAGAATCTAAAGTTTTCTTATTATTTTTTTTAAATCTGCACCTAACTTAGTTTAACCTGGAAAATTAGAACTTGCGGACATGAGATTTTTTAGATTTTTGACATAAATTATAGAATATCCAAACAAACATAGAAACCAAAAAATTAGCCTATTAGCACTAATTCCAAGATTGTACCTGGATGTTTTTTAGTGCACATCCCAAAATTTCCCCTTTTCTCAAAAAATACCATTTTGTCATAGATATGAATGTTTTTTGCATTGCATTGTTTTGATTCTGAATGATAATGTATCTTAAAACCTTCATGCAAAATTTGGTTCCGCTACCATAACTTTTAAGAGTTTTTCGGTAGTAAGTTAGCAACTGTTATAATAATATGGGTTGACAGATGAAAAACAAGTATAACTTTTATCAGAGACGTCAGATTGCCTTGATTTTAGATTTTTTGGAATCAGCATTAAAAAATACCTTGAAATCATGTATCATATGTGTATATAATACCATAGCCTATTTTTGCTAATTTTGAAAATCTACATTGCGCGATTTGACCTTGAAATCGCGACAAGCGGACATGAGATTTTTCTAGACTTTTGAGATATGTTATAGAATGGCAAAAGGAAGATATTGAGCAAAAAAAATTTCTACTAACATTCATTCCGAGGTTAAACCCTTATTTGACTGGATTATAGTTAATTGAATGCTCTACAAAAAAGGCCTCGTACACTTTTTTCGTTTATCTAACTGTTGAATAGATATTTGAGGTCCAAAAATCGAGAAAATCTTTAAAAATTCGTTTTTTGTTCTTAATTTTGTAACAAATTGAAAAATTATAATAATCAAACGCGCAAGACATATTCTTGTTGGAAATTGATTGCTCCACAAAAAAGGTCTTGTTCACTTTTTTCATTAATCTAAAGCCTGAACTACATCAAAACACAAAGTCGAAAAAGTACAAAAAAGTACACAAAGCTCAAAATATAGAAATCACATGTATATTTACCTGACATCTATTGGAAAAAAATAACTAAAAAAGCTCTTTTGTTTTTTGAAGTTTTAAATTTCAAATAAAAAAAATTTGAAAAAGTAAACAAAATACAGTCGACTCTATCAAAGTCGAATTTTCACAGGACACGAAAATTGGTTCGAGTTTATAGGAAATTCGAGTAAGAGGCATCTATTCAACCTTTTTGCTGCAGGTGGTTTCATTAAAAATGGTGAAAAAGTTCGATTTAGAATGAAATTCGACTTGGATGAAGTTCGACTTAGAGGGAATCGACTGTATTTGAAAAAAATATTTATTTGTCAAAAGAGCTTTTTTTTCGCAAAATGACAGGAACTATGTGATCGAAGAGCTACCTTACGGAAAGGATATAAAATATTGTTTGAGTGTATTTGTTTTTAAAACTTTGTGAAAATTGAAAGCTTGGTCTTGTTCAAGCTTTTTGAATCGAATACTTTTTTAAAATGAAAGAGAGATATACAAACAAGCTACAACAAGCTCCTTTTTTGACTTTGTGTTTTGATGTAGTTCAGGCTTAACCATTCTAAAGATATTTGAGGTCAAAGTTAAAAAAAAATATAAAAACATTTTATATTTTTAAAAAATTTCCAATTCACTGAAACTTCATTATTTTCAAATTAACAAGATATATTCTTGTAGGGGCTTAAACGTTCTACAAAAAAATCCTTGACATCAAATTGATTGCTTTAACCGTTTAGAATATATTCGTATCCAAACCAATGCTCACTGATTTCAATAGTTTTCTTATGACCCGTATGCATTGCGATTTGGATACGAATATCTTCTAAACGGTTAAAGCAATCATTTTGATGTCAAGGAATTTTTTGTAGAACGTTTAAGCCCCTACAAGAATATATCTTGCTAAATTGAAAATAATTTGAACTGGAAAATTTTTAAAAATATAAAATGTTTTAATAATTTTTTTTAAATTTTGACCTCGAATATCTTTAGAATGGTTAGATTAATGAAAAAAGTGAACAAGACCTTTTTTGTGGACCAATCAATTTCCAACAAGAATATGTCTTGGGTGTTTGATTATTATAATTCTTCAATTTGTTACAAAATTTAGAACAAAAAACGAATTTTTGAAGATTTTCTCGATTTTTTGACCTCAAATATCTATTCAACGGTTAGATAAACGAAAAAAGTGTTTAAGGCCTTTTTTGTAGAGCGTTCAATTTCCTACAAGAATATGAAAAGAAATTTGCTTAAAAGTCAATTAATGAAAACATTATTTTTTTTTGGTAGAAGCTTGATGTAAAAATGGAAAATTGCAAAGCGGAGGACCTTCCCATTAATATAAAGAGCTCATATTTGGTGTGTATATTCTAGAGGGGTCTAGCAATCGATTTTTCGGAGTACCAAATCAAAAAAAAGAATTTCGATTTTTTTGACCCACCCTAATGCATATACTACATTTGTATGGCAACATAGTTCAACAACCTATAATCCAAGATAAAAGACAATAAGATATTACAAAGAAGTATCAAATTTAACACAGAGACACACTTAATACATTCGACTTCGATGATAAGAACCCAATTATTGATACATGAAAGCAATAATATTTTCCTCAACCTAACAAAAACATGCTTTTATAAGGTTTCTTAAATAACAACATGGCTTTGATCTTAAAATCTTGTTATATCTCTCATAGATTATCCCTATCCTATTTTCCTGGGACAAAAACTAAATATACAGCAATCATTTGGTGTCCTGATATTGAAGTGTTAAACCTTATTCAAAATCATAGATATCCCCCCATTTATCCACAAATATATGTATTGATAGTTTGGTTTTCAAGCATACAGATACAAGAAAAGTATCATTTCTGTGCATCACTTGTATATTTGGTGTCATTGATGTGTGCACCAAAGGATATAATTTATCCTTAAACACAATGTATCTGTATCTTTTCCTATCTCTTGTCATTATGGTATATCAGAGAGAAAAGTGTCGGATGGAAAACACCATCAATGCAAGCAAGGAAAGCAACACATCAATTGATTTGATAATCGTTTGTGTTGTTAATTACCTTTAAAACGTATACTCACCCTATTCAACGAAGACATACATATTCTACAGAGACTCACACACACATGCATCAATAGACACAAACATCGTTCGTTTTAAGTCTTTGGCAAAAGGATCAGGATGTATCTATGTTTTGTTGGGGGGGCGAATTTTAGCAGCGGTAATGTGTGTTTTGTAGATATACATTATCGACTTGAAATCAGAAATCAGGACATTTTGTCCTGTGGGAAACATCAACCACAAAAAGTCTCCATCCACAATATTCCTCCCGCACACGAATTCCAAATGAGATGATAATTACAAGAACAACGACATAGAAAACAGATGAGTAAGTATGAAATAATCGTGTGCTTCACATAGGTTCTATCATATAGGTTTACCAAGGATGAAAAGTGAGGGAGAGAAATTATCAATTTTCCAAATCATTGGATTGGAATGCTATAATGCTCTCTCTCTCTGAAGACATGATACATGAGATCATGTTAGGCAGTTTGATTTTTATATTTATTTTGTTTTTTAAAGCCACTTCTTGTTCCACAAATAAGATCTCAATTTCAAAATAATGTAACTGAGATGTTGTTGATATTTGTGGCATTTTTCCTACATTGAGGTGGAAAAATTAAATAAAATGAGGTGAAATTGAATATTTTTTCAGACAATTGCATACCGCTAATGATCTGAAACGATACACGTGACAGAGCGAAGAATTTTTTTTTTTTTTTTTTGCGGAAACCTGATTAAATGTGTGATGTGTTTTAATAAAACAAACAAACATATCTAATTTAATATTTTCATAAAATAAATAGATAGTTAAGCACATTAGAAACCGCAATCCAAAATAAAGTTAAATGTTGTGAAACTTTGTGGACACATAAATAAGTTAAAAAGAACAAGAAGAATCATTCTCAGCTATTTAAAAAAAATTAAAAAAAGAAGATAAATCTTTGTTGAAAATTTTGAAGGAATTGTCATTATTTATTCAGCAAAATTTAACTCTTCAATGAAAATTAAAAAAAAAAAAAATACACTACGTCACAATGTTTGTTATGTAGAAATAATCTCTGTTGTATCTGCTATCATCTGCCACCTTAAACATCCAAGAAAAATTACCAAAGATATATCATATTCTATAAGGAGTAATTGAAATATGTAGGTCACTATGGCGAATGCGCAACTTTTTTGGATAAAAAATACTCTTTCTCTCATAAATTAAGCAAACCTTTATGATTTATGACAGTTAATTCACATTTAATGAATATGTATTGTTTAGAGTCGGCACTAGTTTGTACCGACTTGCTGGTCAGGGTGCATAAACCTTGACCAGACCGTAGACTATACAAAAGGTTCTTCGTACCTATGTATATTTCGAGGATTTGATTATTGCCCCTTACCACTGGTGGGGGGAAGCAACAATGTGACCAATACTTTTCCTATGTTTATAGATTCGATTATTGCCCCTTACCGCTGGTGGGGGGAAGCAAATAATATGAACAACAGTTTGGTGCTTTGATTCAGAATGAATACCTTTTATTTTCTTACAACACTATTTATACAAATAATATGCTTACTTTGCTAAAGTAATTATGTGAGATATGTACACGAAAGTAATGAACTGAAAGGAATATGATACAGTAGCCAGGTATGCAAGCAAAGTGCTGACTATTGTGAGAATGAAAATGATATAATAGAACAAATTGAAAAGCTACATATTGTAGGGTACGTATGCAAATTGCTGGTATATAATAATCTGATGGATTAGAATATACATTCTCCGCCCGTTGAACTGTGTTCGAAACTATCCCATCATTTCGAAGGTTATGGTACTTGGATTTGGATAGTCGCCCTGGATTTTTGCGGATGTTGTACTGATGTTTGTTTTGGCATTTGGAGCTACATTCTTGCGTTTGCGGTAGTGACAATAAGACCATCGTAACAAGCAGATGAGTATTATGATGGACGTGATCAACCCGGTGTAGCCCACCGTGAAATGGTGCACATCATTATGATGAGTTATAGAGGGCAAGACTTTGGTGATATTGATGAGTTCTTGCTTTAGTGCATTTAATTCCTTTAAATGCTTTTTGTACGGCAAAGCCCCATAAGAGATTTTTCTCATATCGTCTGGTAAGGAGTATTCAGATAGATTTATTGCTGGAGAGAGCGACATTCTGGAGACCGTTCTTTGTATGAGGTGCCCACGCAATGTTATGAAGTCATCTTTTAAAACGCAGTCGGGTTGAATTTGTAGAATTCCAGAGCCCTCTAATACAGTTTGTGTTGAAATGCTGTTACATACTATATTTAATGTGGTTTTGACTCGTAACGCGTATATCCATTCATTTGGATTGTGCAGTTGGACCCAGTGTGGGCCATCGTTGGCCTTTACCACTTTGCAGGCAGGAGATTGCTGAGCGTGGTTTAAGAAATTGATTTCGCATGAGCTTACTTCTGATCCACGTCTGTAGATCGGACGCTGCATATGGCATAAATGTCTTTCTTCAGTGATGGAGACGCATCCGTGAAACTCTAATGTTGAAAGAGGATAGTACTGGTCACGATGCAAGTTGATCATTATGTACTCGGTTGATGGTTGAATGGCAAAGAATGACTTTCCGACAAGAACTGGAACAGGAGTTACTTTGAAGAGCTCGAATTCATCAAGACTTAGTAGTGGTAATTCGATTTTAAAGATGATGTGTTCTTTCAGAGCCTTGCCATGAATGCTCATTAGGTGATAAAGTTTTGGGACCTCCGCTGCAGATACTGGAAGTCTGACTGAGGAAGGTAGGTTTGCCTTTATCCGTGTAAACTCCTGCTTTAATTGAATAGGAGAAATGAGCTGAGGATTTATCCTCCCATGATGAGTATCGATCATTACGTCTATTAACGAGGCTTGTGTTCTTTGAAACTGTGAAGAAACCAATAAAAGCTGCAGTGCTATTGAATTGAACAGTTGACGCAATCTTTCGTTGTGGTATTGTTGTCTTATGTCATTAACTATTCCTGCGAATTGTTTCAGGTTTTCGTTTATTGCATCAAAACGAGAACTTGTCTCTTGCTCATTTGCTTTGATTATATTTATAGTAGCGTCAATTATTGATGTCTGGTTTCGAATAAGGGTAACTATGTGACCTTCATCTTGTTTTATGGTGTTTATCGTAGTAGACATGTGGTTGGCATATTCGTCATCAAGAACCCCAAATAATGCATTGGCCACATTCCCTACGAAATTTAAAGCTCCCCGACGTACTCTCGAAGAGGTTGTTGTCGTAGATAGGAGATCGTTATCTCTTTTGATGTCTGCATTTAGTCGATCAAATTGAAGGAGTGATCCCTTGCAAGTTTCATTTTTATCTGGTAACATTTGGCATATTTCTCCTAGCTTTCTGCTATAGGTTAAAATCGAATTATACTCGGTCCAATATGGGTCCATGTCATAATAGGCGACTATGTTCCAATTGCTTGATGTCAGAGCTGAGGTTCCGAAGTTTTCGAAGTAAATACCTGGCTGTGATTGAAACGGCTGAATTTTGACTGGGTTGCATGCCATCATTGGTATAAATATAAATGCCAAAAGTATAGCAAGGGTTGTGGATGCAATTGTAGGCTTGAATCTCTTTTTTGGCACTGGGTCGTCTTCAGGTTTGTTGGATGAGCGTGCAGAATTTGATGAGCAACGGGCTGTGTTATCCTCCGTTTCCCTTTCCTCATCCGGAATTGAAACTGGAAGGGGAGCCAATCTGTGGATGGCACGCCGGAATGTCCCATTGGCCGTTCTTACATCAGCAACTCGAACTAACCCATCATTGCCAGTTATCACGTTTGTGATGCGTCCAATCGGCCATTTCAGGCTTGAGGTGTTATCTTCTTTGATTAACACCATCATACCGGGTTCAGCATTCTCACATCTTTCTTTCCATCTATACCTGTGCTGAAGCTGATTTAAATAATCACGAGACCACCGACGCCAGAATTCGTTTTTAAGATGGTTTACAAGGTTCCATCGAGCGAGCAACCCTGTATTGTTTGGTACAGCTGCAGGATCAACGTTGTTGACGAGCGGCTCTCCAATTAGAAAATGGCCAGGAGTTAAAGCAGTAAGGTCATTTGGAGAGGTGGACATTGGAGTAATGGGCCTTGAATTCAGTATAGCCTCAACCTGGGTAACTACTGTTTCTAGCTCTTCGTAAGTTAATGAAGCTCCTGCTAGAGTGTGCTGTAGTAGATGCTTGGATGACTTGACCGCTGCCTCCCATAGACCCCCAAAATGAGGCGAACGTGGTGGAATGAAGTGGAAATCGCAACCTTTCGTTACGCAGGACGAGGATATTTTCTCCCTTTCTTTGGGGGATTCCAAAAAAGCCATTAGTTCTGACAGTAGTTGATTCTTCGCACCAACGAAATTAGTTGCGTTATCGCAATATATGTTTCGGCAATGACCTCTTCTAGCCATAAATCGTTTAAGAGCTCCTATGAACCCTTGTGCAGTCAAATCCGTTACAAGTTCTAAATGGCAAGCTTTGGTGGAAAAACAACAAAATATCGCAATGTATGATTTTTGAGGTTTCTTGCCTCTTATTTTGTAATGTGTTGAAACGGGACCACAAAAGTCAACACCAGTATTGATGAATGGTCTTGCTGGTTGAATTCTATGAGTGGGTAAATTTCCCATTTGCTGAGTTAGTAGTTTTGGTGAAGCGCGAGCACATTGAACACATTTGTGGAAGATTGATCGAGCAAGCATCTTTCCCTTAACTGGCCAAACGCTTTGCCTAGCTATGGAAAGCAATGTTTGTGGACCGACATGGTTGTTGTCTTCGTGTATCGATGCCAGTAGCAATTTACTGAATGGATGATCATGCGGTATGAGGATGGGATGCTTAGCATCATACGGTAGTGACGATGCCTCTAAGCGCCCTCCAACTCGTATCAGGCCCTCTTCATCTAGAAACGGTGTGAGGCTGTTAAACTGATTATGTTTAGGCAGTTCAGCTCCATTTCTCAGAATTTTGAATTCTTCCTTGAATTTATTTTGCTGCATTTTCTTCAGTATTGCCTTCTTTGCATTGTTGATTTCAGCAACTGTTAATGGCCCACTCCACAGCTTGATTTCAGCCAATTTATTTAACAATTCTTGGGCGGATAATTTATCTTTGTTCCTTTCAAGTCTTGCTATTAAGGCCTTTTGCTTGAGGTTGTGCTTATACCTCAATATGTAAGCGACCAGTCTTTCTGCCTTCTTGAAGGAGTTTTTGTGATTTATGCACATCAATATATCTTCAGGTGGGGGCGGATCTGGAATGGCAATTGCAGCAGATAAGTGGTTCACTACAGCTGGCTTGTATGCAGGTGGCCAATTTGATACTGGGCCATGCAGAAACTTTGGTCCATAGAACCAAATGTGACAGTCCTGGAGTCTTTCAGGCGCTATGCCACGTGATAGCACATCGGCGGGATTCTCCCTCGACGGCACATGGTGCCACTGCTGCGGTGTCGTGTTTTGTTGAATGTGCGATACTCGGTTAGCAACAAAAATTGGTAGGTTAGCGGACGATGATGAATTAATCCAGGCCAGGACTATTTCTGAGTCTGTCCATAGGAATGTTTTTTGAGTGCTTATCTCTAGATCTTTTTGTAACCGGAGTAGCAAATCTGTAGCAAGGTAAGCGCCACAAAGTTCTAAGCGGGGAATAGTCGCCTGTTGTCTTGATTGTTTGGATGGCGCTACTCTGGATTTTGCGCATAGTAACCGCACCGTTACGATGTTATCATTGCTGACAGAACGGACATATACCGCTGCTCCATAGGCCTTTTCAGAAGCGTCAGCAAACACGTGGAACTGTACGTCTTTGTAAATTCTGTGGGCGAATACGTGTCTGTCAATTCTTATGTTGTTGAGTGATTGCAGACCTTCTCGATACTTTAACCACGAATAATGCATTTCTTGTGGCACTGCAGCATCCCAGTCAAGCCCAAGTTCCCATATTTTTTGCAGAAACATTTTTGCAATGACGACTACTGGCCCCATAATGCCCAATGGATCGAATAAATGCGCGATGTCGGATGATGCTATTCGTTTTGTTGTTCTAGTCTTGTGAGCCCACGTTGTTTTGACGCATAGTTGATCAAATTTAGGCATCCAAGTAAGTCCCACAGTTTTGATTTGTTCATCGATGTTGTCGCTAAAGTCGAGCTCAGTTTCTCTGTCCTCAAGAGGGATGCCATTGAGAAGCGATGCATGGTTTGCACACCATTTTCTTAATTTGAAGCCACCAGATGATAATATCGTTTGCAGTTCTGATTGGGTTGCCAGGAGTTCAGTGATTTTATCCGACCCAGTTAATACGTCATCGACATAAAAATCTCGAGCTAGTGCGGCTGACCCCAGAGGGAATCGTTGCTTGTTTTCATGTGCCAATGCTTGGAGGCATTTTGTGGCTAGGTATGATGCTGAGCTAGTACCATAGGTCACTGTGTGAAGTTTAAAGCATTTAAGTGGATCATTAGAGTTAAATCTCCACCAAATAAGTTGGTACTTTTGGTCCTCCTCATTTATCAAAACTTGTCGGTACATTTTCTCAATGTCTGCAGTAAACACATACCTTGGAATGCGAAAACGTAGAAGCATCGTGAATACATCATCTTGAATTGTTGGTCCAGTGTGGAGGATATCATTAAGTGACAGGTTTGCAGAGGTTTTAGCCGACGCATCAAACACTACTCTAAGTTTTGTAGTGCTACTGTCAGGTTTTTGGACACATAGATGAGGCATAAAGTAATAGGGCTCATTGATCTCTCGGAGGTTTACTTCTGACATGTGCCCTAGCTCCTGGTATTCTTTCATGAACTGTCTGTAAGACAGCTTTAGCTCTGGGTCTTTTGCAAGCCTGCGTTCAAGGGCATAGAATCTCTGGCGTGCTATGTCTTTTGATTCTCCCAAGCAGGTTGGCGCTTCTTTGAATGGTAGTCGTACGACAAAACGACTATTGGAATCTCTGGTAGTAGTTTGAAGAAAATGATTTTCACAGCGTCTCTCGGCCTGAGTTAGATTGTGTGTGACGGAAGTCACTTCTTCTAATCGCCAAAACCTTTCTATCTGTTGATAGAGAGCTGCATCTTCGACGCTAATTCCGCACGATGCCACCATAGAAGTGTAGGTAGAGGGTGATACCTTGCCCGCAACTATCCACCCAAACACTGTATTTTGTAAGGTTGGGAGATTTTCTCCTAGGCTTATTTGCCCAACAACTAAGGTCGAGTAGAAAATCTCCGCACCGATGAGCAAGTCTATTGTTCCTGGCCGATTAAATTGTGAATCGGCTAGAACAATGTTGTTTGGAATATTCCAATTGGTTGTATTGATGGTCATCGAAGGTTGTGTTGAGATGATCTTTGGAAGTACATGTGCTTCCATTCTGGCAGAAAATCTGTTGATTGTGGAGTCTACTTTGAGATTGATTCTCCGATTTGATGCTTGTTTGCCTTGACCTATGCCTTCAACACATAACGTCTCATATGTTTCCTTGAGGCCTAATGCTCTGGCTAGTTTGTCGGTTATGAAATTGACCTGCGAACCAGAATCTAATAATGCTCGACATTCTATTTTTTGCCCCGATTGATCCATTATGTGGACAATAGCGGTGCCAAGTATTACGCTCACGGCTTTTTGTTGCTTGATTGTGGGAGTGGTTCCTGCCGCAGAGGTACAATGTTCTGCATCTGCCGTGGAACTACTCGCTGCTGAGGTACTAGCCCGGTTGTGGATTGCAGGATGTTTCTGTCGCTGATTTTCTATTGCTACATGAAGCAGTGTATGATGGTATTTATTGCACTTTGTACAGTGCATTGATTTACATTTTGGAGATTGATGTCCAAAACGTAAGCAGTTAATACAACATTTGAGGGATTTTACTGTAGTTAATCTCTCTTGTGTTGACTGTTGCAGAAACTTTGGACAAACGGGTATCGCATGTCTTTTCTGTTCGCAGATCGAACAATTATTGGTCCTGTCGGTCGAAGCAAGAGATACTCGTGTTCTTTTAATAAGATCGTCCGAACTTGTTCTTACTACTTTTGGTCCCATGGCTTCTAGAGATTGAAATCGTTGTTCTAAAAATGTCAGAAATTCGTGTAATGATGGCAAGGCCTTCGGCTGCTTCAGCGACTGCTCCCAAAGTGTAAGAGTGTTTCGGTCTAACTTTTTGATTAGAATGGTCATAAGAAGAGGATCCCAATTGTTCGTATCGATGTTAAGACCTTTTAGACTCAGCATACATTCTTGAGTCGTATCATGCAATCCTTTGACTGCCTTTGCGGTTTCTGCCTGGATCGCGGGTTGCATCAAAAGTTTCTGGACATGAGCTGTTACTAGCAGCCGTGGGTTATCGTACCTATCCTTGACAACTTGCCATGCTGCATCGTAGTTGTTGTCGGATGTAGAAAAGTGCCTTATTAAGTTTTCGGCTTCGCCAGTTAATGTTGTTTTTAAGTAAAACAATTTTTGGCAATTTGCTATATCCTGTTTATGGACTAGTTCCGTGAATAAGTCACAAAACTGCTTCCATTTGATATAGTTCCCGTCAAATTTTGGCAATGTTATCTTTGGCAATTTGAGGTTTGGCTTATGTTCGCTTACGGCAGGAAGGTTTGGAGAGGATGGTAGTGCGGAAGACTGTTCCAGTCTGGCCGTTAATGATATCAGACACTGCTGGACGTCATCTTCGAATTTGTAGAAGTCTTCCAACTTATAGCCTGCTCGTTTCGGATCATTCACAAATTCATGCACCAGGAGATGTGTTTCTTCCAGCTTAGCCCAGTACTTTTGTAGCAAGCTTATCTTGACACTACAAAATGTTGTACTCCACTCCTCCTGCGTTGTTCGGATAGAATCCAACAACCGCTGTAAGGACTGTGCGGAGGTGTTGTGTCTTCTTATAATTCTACTGAATTCTTCTTGCCTTTCAGTAGGATTCTTGTTGGAACCGTTTGATTTTTTAGGAGGGTCGATTTCCGAATCTACAGGAGTAGATGTTTTTGTAGCCTGTTCTACAACTGTTTTTACAGGATCGCTCTTAGCATCTGAAGGCTCAATCGATTCTATGGTTCGTTTTAGTTCCATGTACGCATTTTTGACCTTTTCGTATGTATTCGCCTGCACATACGGAGTATCCGCCTTTACGTATGCTTTGATTTTTTCATGGTTAGTAGCGAACTCTACCCACAATTCTTCAAGCGCACGTAATTTTTTCGTCTTGTATTCTGCGGTTTTTCGGTCGGAACCATCTTTACTTATGTTGGTTTTGAGACGCTGTACTTCCTCAGTTATAGCTTTTTGCCTGGCTACAATAGTGAATACTTGCATTTCCTCCATTTTCTCGTTTGGATCTGGGACTCAGGAACACAGGAACTCGTATGGAGCACTAGCAGAAGTTGCTACGGATCTGGAACTCAGGAACACAGGAACTCGTATTGGAGCACTAGCAGAAGGCGCTACGGATCTGGAACTCAGGAACTCGTATTGGAGCACTAGCAGAAGGCGCTACGGATCTGGAACTCAGGAACACAGGAACTCGTATTGAAGCACTATCAGAAGGCGCTACGGGTCTGGAACTCAGGAACTCGTATTGGAGCACTAGCAGAAGGCGCTACGGATCTGGAACTCAGGAACACAGGAACTCGTATTGAAGCACTATCAGAAGGCGCTACGGGTCTGGAACTCAGGAACTCGTATTGGAGCACTAGCAGAAGGCGCTACGGATCTGGAACTCAGGAACACAGGAACTCGTATTGAAGCACTAGCAGAAAGCGATACGGATCTGGAACTCAGGAACTCGTATTGAAACACTAGCAGAAAGCGCTACGGATCTGGAACTCGGGAACACAGGAACTCGTATTGAAGCACTAGCAGAAGGCGCTACGGATCTGGAACTCAGGAACTCGTATTGGAGCACTAGCAGAAGGCGCTACGGATCTGGAACTCAGGAACTCGTATTGAAGCACTAGCAGAAAGTACTTCGGTTCTGGAACTCAGGAACACAGGAACTCGTATGGAGCGCTAGCAGAAGGTGCTACGGATCTGGAACTCAGGAACACGTATTGAAGCACTAGCAGAAGGCGCTACGGATCTGGAACTCAGGAACTCGTAACTGGTTAGCATGAAATATCACGTCGGGGTCACCAATGTTTAGAGTCGGCACTAGTTTGTACCGACTTGCTGGTCAGGGTGCATAAACCTTGACCAGACCGTAGACTATACAAAAGGTTCTTCGTACCTATGTATATTTCGAGGATTTGATTATTGCCCCTTACCACTGGTGGGGGGAAGCAACAATGTGACCAATACTTTTCCTATGTTTATAGATTCGATTATTGCCCCTTACCGCTGGTGGGGGGAAGCAAATAATATGAACAACAGTTTGGTGCTTTGATTCAGAATGAATACCTTTTATTTTCTTACAACACTATTTATACAAATAATATGCTTACTTTGCTAAAATAATTATGTGAGATATGTACACGAAAGTAATGAACTGAAAGGAATATGATACAGTAGCCAGGTATGCAAGCAAAGTGCTGACTATTGTGAGAATGAAAATGATATAATAGAACAAATTGAAAAGCTACATATTGTAGGGTACGTATGCAAATTGCTGGTATATAATAATCTGATGGATTAGAATATACATGTATGTTATTCTTCAAGGTTATGTTATTCTACCAGTCAGTAACAGAATTTGTTCAAAATTTGTGGTCAGATAATAATTTCAAATCAATTTGCATGATTTTTTTTTCTATTCTAACTTAAAGTTTCTTGTAGCCTCAATATCTGTTCTGCATTTGAAAGTCAAATAAAGTTTATTAGGTCAAACCCAACGTCATGATTTATTTATATTTACATTTTTTGTATAAATATTTCAAATCTATTTCGAACACGTCCAAACATTGCTTTTACGCATTTCTTTTTCAAAAAAAAAAAAACAAAACAAAACAAAAAACTAAATATTTTATTCAAACATCAATAACAGCATAATAAAACCCTGAATAATAATAAAAAAAAAACAAGTTCCATTTAGGTATTGGAAAAAAAATGTTACCTACCCTTAAACAGATTGAACTTAGTATTGACCAAAAAAACAAAATAGGGATTTACTACAATGTATTCAACCAAAAGCTATCTATTCTACCTCATTTATTCGTCTTCCTTTTTGTTTGGATTTACCGTATTCTTTTTTCTTTCTTCGATTGTTTCATTCAGAAAAAGGATCCCGTGTATCTAAATTATCCTTGCCAATACAAACAGATAACAATTTGGACATCATGGAAAATGTTTGCAGATGCTCGACAATAAGAAAAGTGAGAGGTTAATGGAAAAAAAAGTTCCATATATTCAATTTGTTACTCATGTGATTTGAAAGGTTTTTCTTTTGACAATACGTTTTTCTCCTTTTCTTATATCGATATTATGGTTTTTAACCAACAAAATAAAATAAAAAGAAAGAAAGAAAAGGATATTGTCACTTCATTTGATGTCTGATGATGATAAATTAAGATTGGCAGTTATCCTTTTTTCCTTTTTCTTGAGTTAAAATTTTATTTAACTGCCAAAGAAAGTCGAAAACAGTTTCGAACAAAAATAAAACTTTGGGTGAATATATTTTCAATAATTTAAATTGAAGCATAAGAATAGAAATTATTGATTGAAGATAACTTGTGGTTTTATATAACTTTCTAGAAAATTCTAAAAATAGGATTTTCTTATTTTTATCATTTTTAATATTAGAAAACATGAAAAATACTTGATAATAGAATTCGATTAATTCAATATTTTTTTCTTTTAGTGTTCATATACCTACTTACTTTTGTAGCTTAAAGTTCTAAATTCTCAATAATCTATCTCAATCAAGAGTAACTCAATTTTTAGTTGGTACATGAAAATAACGCTTACTTTGCATTAATATTGACAAAAAAAAAACTCCACACTTAAAAGAAAATAATGTACTTACTTGTTTGCTCCATTATTAATGAATAAGTTTTATTTTTGTATTCCTTTTTAGAAATTGCAAATTTGCCTAATCATACAAAATAATTTATCTGTTACTTTTAGAATTCTTCACCCCTTCTAAATTTATTAATAAATATAACCTAATAACATGACAAGGGTTTTCTGCTGAATAATCCTTAGGTAAACAATTTATTTCTCTTATAATGGGTTAGAAACGCAAATGTATCAATAACAATAAGGTTCGCCCATATTAATTTAACAAAATATAGGATCAAAAAAGTAAAAGCTTCTAGACATTTATGATAAAACATTAAATACACATTTTGTCTTGCAATTTTTCGAATAGAAAAATTATGCTAATATTACAATCAAATAAGGTGTTAAAAGATTAAATGAATGCAAAATTAAACAGCCTATCGTTGTTTGAATGTTCTACAACTTATATCAGAAGTCTCGTGAAACCAGTCGTAAATGATATGAATTTACAGAATTAAAAAAAATTTTTTTTGAAATATCGATTTACAGAAAACTAAATCATAGAATTCTACATTAAAAAAAAAATAATTAATTTAAATACAAGATTAAAAAAATATATATTTCACTTTTGTTTTCTAAAAACAGTTTTACAATTCTTTGAAATTTATAAACAACAAGAAGTATATACCTCTAGCTTAGAGAGTAAACCTGCAAACTTAAAAATACAAATAGTTTTAAAATAGCAAAAAGCTATCTAATCTTATCAATTCTTAAAAAATCATTTTATTTTTAATGCATTTGCTTTCCATTACAAATTAAAAAAAAAAAATGCAATTAAGAAAATTGCATTAAAAAAAATTTTTATTGCAACTAAAATAATTTTGCATTGCAAAAAAAATTATTGCAAACGAAAAAAAGTTGCATTGAAGATAAAATTTCATTTCAAATAAAAATATTTTGCATTAAAAAAAAATTGTTGCAAATAAAAAAAAAATCTGCATTGACAAAAAAAAAAAAAAAAAATCAATGCAAAATGTGTTCATTAAATATTTTTTTTATATATTCGTCCAATTTCTTACAATATTAACTATTTAACCATTCAATAGATATTTCAGCTATAATATTGAAGCTAATGTATGGTCAAATTGCCAAAATTGTAAGAAATTTTACGAATATTAAACATTTGCATTTATTTTTTTTGTTTTTTTCATGAAGAAACATTTTTTTTTTCAATAAATTTTTTTACGCAAAATATTTTTATATGCAAAAATAAATTTTATTTTATTTTATTTTCAATGCAAAAATATTTTTTTAATGCAAATATTTTTCAGTTGCATAAAATATTTTTTTGTTTTAATGCAATTATTTTTTATTTGCAATAAATATTTTTGTTTTTATTTCAAATTAATTTTTTTTCAATTGATATTTTTTGATGTACCTAGGTATTCAAAAATGTAATTATATTTTTTTTTTTTTTATATTATTGTCAGGAGGGTAAAAGTGGAGTGACTTTCTAACGTCACACTGATTACATCTTATTTGAAAATATTTTAAGACACTGCAATTGGAATACTTTTAATACTAAGATCCATGAAACAAATTAATATATGTACTACTAAATGTTAATTTATTAAAATTCTTAACTTAGTAAAAAGGTAAAGAAATAATTTCGAAAACATACATAAATATGCAAAAATATGCCAAAACCCTTCCATGGAACTACCCAAGATTAAATTAAGTATAATTATGTATCCCAAGAAACTCGTTGAATTACTCCATAATAAAAAAAACATAAATTTTTTAGAACAAACTCCAAGACAAAACATCATTCAATATCGAAATCAAATCATCAAGGTTAACTAAAATATAAAGGTAATCATTAAATAATATTTTTTTTCGAATGAATGTAAATAAAAAATAAAACTTTAAACAATCTGCTATTCCCAATTCTATTGAATTTCAAAAAAAAACCAAGAGTTGTTGAACGTCAGTGATACGCTTACGTGCTCCTGAACTAAAGCACTAGTGCATACAGTCCTTAAAGCAAGGTGCATCCTTGCACATATTTTATTTTCCTTGGGTATAGTATGACATGACGAGAAAAAAAACCTCCTTTTCTAAGCTTTCATGCATTCAATATATCAAATTCTTTATCTATTTCTCAACTTTTATTTTATTTTTTTTATTTTTCAAATCCGAAAGTTCCCTCTCAAAATGTATATGTTAGTATACAATAAGGATAAAATATCGTAGAAAATACTATATAGAGAAAAATAAAAATCCGACACAGTTCACGTAGTTGCCCTTTCACCTTCTTCGTCATCGTCTATTTGCACTGCGTGCTTGGTTGCAAGTTCCATCTCCATAAAAACTAGTTGGATAGTTGTGTATCTACATACAAATTTTTCTGAACTCACTCAATATTGATTTCAGTGTGAATGAAGGTCAAATTCAGAGCCTATCCTTCTTGTTATCCTTAAAAAAAAAAAAAAAAATTAAAAAAAAAAAAGAAACTATCTCAACATCAACGAAAGCATACAAAAGTCGAAGCACTGTGCACAGGAAAAAAAACCTACTTGCTATTGCCCCCATTGCCCTCGTGACTCATTCGGGGTGATAAGTCGCCGGCTAATCTGCTTGACATTCAGCGTGACTTGAAAATGTGCCAAATATTTTGAACCCCAACCTACTTATACCCCCCAAAGGCCCTCCTTTACACCCCACCTTCATTCTATTTCTCTCGTTTTCCCACCACTTCACAAACATATCTGTGATGAACAAAATGCTTTAAAAACTTGAACGCTGCCCTTGAGGCTACCAGATATGAACATGGTAGGCTTTTGTAGGGTGGTGCTGGTAGTACCTACAAAAGTAAACCACCCTGTGAGTTGCTGTTTTTTTTTTTTTTTTTTTTTTTTTTTTGAAAAATTGTTAGTAAACGTGTTCTTTATGCTTATTATAGGCTGTTGTTCTTTGTTATTTTAACAAATTGAATTTTTATGTGCACTTAGGGAGAAACTCGTCTTTAGTCAAGGTGACGGGATATAAAGCCAAAGGCATTTCTGTCCTCGACTTGTAAAATTTCGGAAGGTGGACGTGTATAAATTTGAATTGATATTTACTGCAGAACTCACGTAATCTTTAAGTACCAACTGAAAATGAACATCATTTATTTTGATTATGCAAGTAATTTTGAAGAAAAGTAAAATGTATTGAGTGAAGATGAAGGAAGATAAATATAGACGATGATAATAATAGAGTCCTTATTTGCATACTATACCCAATCGATTTATCTGATTTTAGAATATCTAATTAAAGTTTCTATGGAGCAAAAAGGCTTTCGGTGAATTGGTATTGTTCTTTTAAGCCCAGGAGTTTTTTTTTAGACCCTTGGTATTGAGTTAAAATTATTATGTTAAATTATGAAAAGTTCGGAATTTAAAAAACACTCATAAATGCTATTAAAAGTACAAAAGTTACTCATACACCACGGTGACCCTTTAATATTCATCCAATTTAATCACCGACTGAATAGTAAAATCATCTTATTTTTTTGATCATTTACTAACTGAAAATTAAACGATTGTAGAGTCAAAATTTTGACTGTGGGGCCCACACAGAGCTGCAAATTTTTTTTTCTCTTTTCATACTCAACAAAAAAAGAAAAAAATCATAAAAATTAAAAACATACAAAATATTGGAATTTTTCAATGCAAAATTTGTATTATAAACGTATTTGTTTATTCCTAAACGTATTGTGGACAAACGACGGTTTTTGGAAGATATATAATGTTTATCAAGAACCCGAAGTGTACAAACGGTTGCAATTTGAGCGTTTAAGACTGCGTGGAACCAACACATAAACGGCTCAACGTTTATAAATTGGTAGATTATTGAATGAAATAAATTTTATTATTTAGTTAATAAACAAGGCTTAAAATATTCGAACTTATAATTTTTAAATTTGAGCAATTTTATTTCAGACAGTAAAAAACACGATAAT
Organism: Episyrphus balteatus; assembly: GCF_945859705.1. Classification (NCBI taxonomy): domain Eukaryota; kingdom Metazoa; phylum Arthropoda; class Insecta; order Diptera; family Syrphidae; genus Episyrphus; species Episyrphus balteatus. Next base: position 37,626,094 of record NC_079137.1, on the reverse strand, counting down.
TTTAGTCGTTATTTTAGTACGATCCATTTTTTGTGTTTGTTAGTCGACTTAGAAAATATTACCATATTTTAATACTATTTTGGAAAGAAATTGAATAAATGCACTGTTTTGAACATGTGTAACCTCAACATATATCAATATAATTCATTAAAATATACATTAATAAGAAGCTCAACTCAAATATAACTACCTTGATTTTTTTTTTTTTCATTTACGGCCTTAACAATTTGAAATTTCTAATGCATATTTTTTTTCCACATTAACACATTTAAGAAGTCGTTTTATTTTCCCTTCAAAAATTAATTTAATCTTTTTGTTTTAAGTTTCCTTTTCATTTATATTCAAAAAATAGTTTTTGCAAATATTTTTTGCAAATCAAAAAAATTTGCATTGAAAATGGAATTCTTATTGCAAATACAAATATTTTGCGTTTACTGCAAATAAAAAAATGTCTGCATTGAAAAAAAAAAATTCAATGCAAAATGTGTGCATTAAATATATTTTTTTTAATACTCGTCGAATTTCTTACAAATTTGACTTTTTGACCTAAAATAATCTTCAATATTATAGCTTAAAAAGTTTACGTATGGTCATATTGCCAAAATTGTAAGAAATTTGACGAGTATTAAAAAAAAAATATTTAATGTACAATTTTGCATTGATTTTTTTTTTTTTGTAATTCAGAAAAATTTGTATGTGCTTTAAAATTTTCTTTTCAATGACAAATTTTCTTGATTTGCAATAAAAATTTTATTTTCAATGCAAATTTTTTTCATTTGCAATAAAATTTTTTTTAATGCAAAATATTTTTCAGTTGCAGTAAATATTTTTTTTAATGCAAATATTTTTTAGTTGCAGTGAATATTTTTTTTTCAATGCCAATTTTTTTATTTGCAATAAATATTTTTTTTTTAAATTTCAAATGCATTTTTTTAAATTGATATTTTTACAACCCTGATTTGGACTGACAGCTTTATCCTTTAGTTGCTAATAATGTTGCAAAAATGTAAAAAAAAAAAATGTTAAAAATGGATAAAGCAAAACACTTATCGAAATTCTCAGTTGTTCTTGATTTTAGCCTTAAAAATAATTTTCATTATTGGGACAAAAAAAAATGTATTAAGATTCTTAAAAAAAAAAATAATAACAATAATACCTAATAAATTTGGACCTCAAGGCAGCATTTGTAAGCTTATCATTTGTAGAAGGCAAAAGGGGCACTTTAGTCGATCCATTTAGTTTCTGGCTCAGGAGTACATTAGGAAAGTTATAGGTCAACAAAATTGAACAAAAATTGGCACCACTATAATGGAGCCTTATCATTTAAAATGTATGTGTCTGCATTTTTACTTTCTGTACCTTAAGATAATTGGTTTATATTTTCGAATTTGCAATGCAAAGTTTATTTTTGGCAATACGTCATATTTTAAAACAAAAGTAAGTACCTATCAACAAACTTTTGAAGACGTGTATATACTTTAAGTTGTTGTTGACCATGTTCGATACATAAATTTACATAAGTATCCAACATCTAAAGTTCTCCGTTTTGCAAAAAAATCTTAACCTTTTATGTCTTATTCAATTTCTTATAATTTGGTATTTTCTTAGTTTTTTGTTTCGTCCACTTTGAATGGAACTTTTCAACTATTTTTTAGTGTTTTTGAATAATTAATTAATATGGTCAAATCCAAGTGCATCATTTCCCATTATGCATTTTCCAGCTACCATCAGCTTTATTCAACACAATTTATGTCAACCACAACAAATAAAACCTTATTTGACCGCACCTTTTGTTGTCTGGTATACAATCTACATTATCCTTATTCACTCTCTGGGAATACAAACCCAAACAAAACAAAAAAAAAAAAAAAAATTCGGAAATACGCACATTTCACAGTCTCCCCTATTTATATTCACCAGCAAATCAATTTAATTATAATGATTATATTTTGTCCCGTTAGTTAGTTTGGTGTTTTTGTTTTAAAACAAAAAGTCGAAACAATAACTTAGATTCTGATATGCTGGGCTAACTCGTTCATTTTATATTGAAACCGAATGTTACGCACCAGCACATCTATTCAGTCATTAGTCCTTCACTGAACCATATCGTCGAGCGTTGCGCCGCCTATGGTGTAATTACATTTTCACCAATATTCCAAACTCAAATATACAACCCTACAACAAAAAAAAAAGTATAACCAAACAAAACAAAACAAATCGAACAAAAAAGACACCCGATTAATTACCCTTATCCATCGTTCTTTTTGCTTATTCGTCCTCTCCGGGCACATGTGTGTGTGTATGTTGGTTGTATGCATAGAATGATTAAAATAGTCTGACCCTGGGGCAGGGGGGAGGAGAATGAATAGGATGTTAGGGATGCTTTGGTTCGTATACCATACATAAAATGTACTCCGCAAATTTGCATTATTACATTTTATGTCACATCCTATATCGTATGCATCCTGCTAGTGAAAGCTATAAAATCCTTCTTTTTTTTTTTGTAGCAGCAAAAAGCCAACCAATTATCCTTGGCAAAACCCGTATTAGCTAACATTATTAGCGCACAAGCCATATATAGAAAGTAAGCAGACATTGATATCGCCATTTTGCATTTTGTATGTTCTATATGTTTTCTATCTATGGGATATTGGTCGTCGGCCGCCATATTGTGCATTCAAATAAGATAATGATTTTGGTGATAATGATGATGATGCTTATGTTGATGACGATGATGTTGATGCGTGTATGCTGTTTGCTTAAACATTATTATCCCTTATGCTCTGTCTTCTATACTAGTTCTGGCTGCTCATGCTGCTGTTGAAACTATACACATATGTACGATATGTGTTCTCGCAGTTTAAGGGCAAAATTTGGCAATCTACACATATTTGCTTCTATATTACCGGAAAATCCAAATGCAAATGAAGCGAAAATTAACGCGCGAAAGCTGGAATACAACAAAGACAACTACGACGATGATGACGACACGAGCAGGACTTAAAACGAGAACCAGAACGACATCATGAGATGCGCCAATAAATCGTTTGCATAAATTTTATACGCGCAAATGCTAATGAAGCCGAGACGTGGACTTTGGCCAAAAATTTGTATTGAAAAGTCCACATTTCGTTTATTGTTCGTGTCATTGTTTTCTTTTTTTGATTCTGGAATAATTGGTTTAATTTTGTAGCACCCTAATAGCAGAAATTCTTATCAGCAGCAAGTAGGTATTTGATATCCGTGGTCTAATGAGAGGGTTATCATCGTTGTAATCATAGTTTTTTTTCCTTAATCCCATAAGCCTTGCCATATTTGCTTATATAAGTGTTATCGGAATGAAATGATAATCCAATAAGCCAATCCAAAATTTTATTGTCTGTATAGAAAATTATTATGATAATCAAAGTCTCGACTTATTGTGTCAACAGCGATGATATATTGCAAGTTCTTCCGAAAATCTTATTAGCTTTTACTCCAGTAAAAACTTTCTTCTTTCGAAAAGGATTTCAATGGAGCCCAAGACAATTTTAGTAGTTTTTTTTCAGCTGTTAAGCCCTATAACAAGTAGAAAACTATGTGCATTCCAAAACAATAAATTTGCTTCTATAAAGTCTTTTACGTGCTACTGAAGCTTCTGTAAAGCTTTATAGAAGAAAAATTTAAAGCTGGGTTCGTAGAAGAGGAAATACGAGTACATTTTTTGATTAAAAATAAAATTTGAAGAACAAATAAATAGTCAATAAAACAGGATATGCCTTAAAAATAAAATAAAGTGTATGTTTTGAAAATCATGAAACATACAAAACCTACCCTATACCTACTAAAAAATTGAAATTGACCAATCTGTACCTACTCTACGAAAAAGGTTTTATTTTTTAAAGTTCGTTTGCCATAATAGAGACCAAACAAAAAAAAAAATTTTAAAATACAAACATTCAATGTCCTGTTATCCTGGCAGGTACTTCTGTCTGGACATCATTTCGTCATATAGTATTTCATGCGTATATCCTGTTAACAAAATTTATAGACACACAAAGGTCTTTTGTGGTGGATTAAGGATAAGTGTTTTTTTTTTTTTATTTTAAGCTTTTCTGTAGAAATTTATGATTTAATTTTTTTTTTTTTTTGTGTTCAACCAAAATCCAGGATATCCTCTACAGAGTGAATGAAAGATTTGAAATTGTACGTGGTTTGTTTCCATTTACTTTCAACTGTATTTTTTAGAGTGTTTTTTTGTTTTTTTTTTGTTTTGTGCAACTAATTGAAACATATTTTTTTTTTGTTCCTTCTATTTTCAGGATGTTCTACACAAAATATGCCATCCACATGGACAAGTATTGCGTATTGTTATATTTAAAAAGAATGGAGTACAAGCTATGGTCGAATATCCTTTTGAAACTAAAAATATTTTAGAAAAAAAAAAAACAAAAAATATATAAAAAAGAATTTAGATTTATTTTATTTATTTAAAAATTTGTTTATATATTTGTTATTTTCCTTAATTCTTAAATATCGATTTTTTTTGTTGATGATTTTACGTTTGAGAGTTTAGAAGCCGCAACTAGAGCTAGAGAAAATTTAAATGGTGCCGATATATACTCAGGATGCTGCACACTTAAAATTGACTTCGCTAAGGTAAGCTTAATTATTTATATTAATTTTAAATTATGTCTTTTATAATATTTCTTTTGAGTTTGGAAATTAAGTCACACTTTTGTTTTGAAGCGCAATATTTTCAATACGTAGAAATATGTCTTAAGAAATGTCTGTTATAGAAAACATCAAAATTGAGTGAAAATATTTTACAAAAAAAAAAAAACATTTTTATAATTCTGACTTTTTATCAAAATTATTTTAAAAACACAAAATCTTTCTAACCAAAATACAAAAAAGAAATAAATTTTGTTTTTTCAGTAAAAATTAAATTAATTGTAATTGGATTTCTGATTTGTTTTTATATTTCCAGCCAGAAAAATTGAACGTCTACAAAAATGAACCAGATTCCAGCTGGGATTATACACTCACTGCAGGTAAGCTCAATTCTTTTTTTACAATTATTATTTTATTTAATATTCAAAATAAATTTATTAAATTATTTAAAAAGAAAACTTTAAGAAAAAAAAAAAATACGAAAATTCAAAACATTTTACTCTTTTCAATAAAAAACAGAAAAAAATTCAAAAATAAACTCCAAAGAAAAAAAAAAATTCAAATATAAATCCTTCAAAACGTCCCCAAAAATATCCCAATCCCTCTTTATATCAACCTAACCGAAACAAAAACAAAATTATATCATTCATTATAGTTAAAAAAAATAAATATCACTAACATCTTGAATCATTTTTATATATTTTATCTCATTGTCATTCACAAAAATATATTTGTACAAAATTCTTATTAAAAATTAAAAAAAAAAAAAAAAATCAGGTCAAAAAGATTAAACTTTACATTAATTTTTATGTTTTAACATACCAACAAAACAAAAATGTAGAGAAATCAATTTATTTTTCTTTCAAAACAAAAAAAAAACATTTTGTCACTAATGCTTTTTAAAAAAATTTTAATACATGTCATTAAATTTTTTAACGCAATCATACATATTTTTTTTAATTTCAAATTTTTGTTAACATTTACAAAAACAAAGAAAAAATTGGTAGATATTTTCTATAGATAAAACCAATATTATATAATACAGCAAATATATAATTTTTAAATATTAAAAAAAAAAAACTATATTTATAATAAACTATAAATATGTATAAAAAAAAAATAATATAAGCAATTACCGTACCATCAACTTTTTACCTGATTGCACACAGACAAACAACAACCAAAAAAATATTAGCAAAATTTAATAATTTAAATATTTTTAAGTATAAAAAAGATAATTAAGAGAAATATTTTTTAATAAATTTTCTTATCATTATTTTTTTTTTCTCTATAAATTAATTCTTTTTTTTTTTCATTCTTTGAATATGAACAAGAAAATCTAACAAAATTACACACTATTTTCTTAAACCACATAGGTAAGGTAGTTTTATTTATTTGCATGATTCAAAATATATTTTTTTTAATTAAAAATATTAAATTTAAAAAAATACAGTCGAAACGAAGCTGGTAAGATATTAATGTTTTATAAATTATTTCTTCGATCCATAAATTTAAAAAAATAGAATAAAACGTTTTCAAAAACTCTATAAAAACTATAAATTTATCTTTGCATTGTGTTAATCAATAATCAAATCAGCCATTATTCTGTCAGCACTTTTGTTTTTTAAGTGTTACTTTTCGACACCATAAACTTTGTACATCAAGCTGTAAGCTAAAAATAAAATATATTCTAATATTTTTTTCAACAAAATTTATCCTACACACAATAAAAAAAAAAGATAAAACAAAGCTTTTGGTTCCGCTTCAGCAGAAGCACATTGAAATATCCTTGCTTTTCCTGTTCTTTATATATTCAGATAAAAACTCTATCCTCATTTTTTGTTAGACAATTTTTCTATCGCCATTTTGAACATTAAGTGCACTTGTGAATGACAAAAAAAAATATTATTTTTTTTTTCAACATACACAAACATAGCTCAGTGAATTCTAAAAAAAAAAAAAAACTAAAATCCTTTATATTTTAGTTTATCTGTTCACACTTAAATAAATAACAGCAATTTAGTAAATTAAGCCTTTTTGTGGTACAATAAATCCTTAAATTTCGTTTCGTCAAAATAATGGCTCAAACGTTGGGCGCCATTTTTATTGTAGATTAACTTGAATCGTTTCCGTTTGGGGAATAGATGACAGCTTAACAAAAAAAAAAAAATCCTTCATCCTTGTAACTATTTGAAATCCATCAATGCGTCAAGCATCTCTAGAGAGTGATATATGTATGCTCTCTTTGATATAAATAGGTAGACTTTCTTTGTATCTCTATCTGTCATCATTGGATTAGACAATCGTTTACCGTCGTCGGTGAGTTTGTCGTCGTTCAAAAGAAAGGACTTTATCAGTTTTTCATGTGACAGGAATTTTTTTTTTTTTTCAAGAGGATCAACAGCGGTTTTTCCTTTGTCTTCAAACAAAGTAAGAAAAAATTGTAAAAAAAAAATGGCGCCCAACGCAGAACAAAAAATATAAGACAGAACGGATAGTTAAACCTTAAACCCACCATATCGCCTATATATATAAAGAAGTTATAAAAGAGCAAACAAAATATAAAAACTTAAAACCTTACCTCTGTCAGGTGAGTGAGCATAAGTAAAAGGATTTCTATCTTCTTCCTTATTTTTTTTTTTTTTTTGCTTCCTACACTCACCGACAAAGAATATAAGGATATCCTTCTTGTTTAACCCCCTAGAGCTTTTAGAGCTGTTGCTGCGATGTTGCCTGCATTTGATGTGATTGTGGATATGTATGGAATTCTTCTGTATACCCACCTACAACATACACAAAGAAACATTGATGGACCAGCAGCAGCGCTTACTCCCTAGTGGCATAAGGAGGAAGCCTATAAACCTCTGTATAGGATGGATAGATAGATATAGCTGAAGGACCATCTTTTCTGGCCTCCCATTTCTCTTGTTTTTTTTTTTTTTCTTTTTTTTTGTCGTTGTGCTCCTTGAGTATTTCAATGTTTTATTTATTTTTATTTTTGTTTCTCTGTGTCTCTAGAGTACTTGTTGCATTTTAATGAAAATTTTAGCTTTGTTTCCTTGTATATTTTTCTCTCCGATTTTATTTTTTTTTTTTGTATTTATTCTTGTATATTTTTTTTTGTTTTGGGAGCAAAGGACGCTTGAAATCTCTCCGAGACCAAGCACTTTACTCTCCTTGGGCATTTATTTTCTTCTTGTTTTGCTACTTTTTTTCGTTCATATAAAAAAAATTGTAGCTCAGAAAAATCGCTTATCCTCTTTGTTATTCATTGCAAGGGAAATGTACATATATATCTACACATCAACATGCATCTATATAGTGGTTTGATGTATATTATTATACTTTGTTTTTGGGTGAATATTTGAATTTAATTTCAAAAAATTGGAAGTATATTTGTTAAATGGAAAGATTTTTTTTTTTCGTGTGTTGTGAGGTTTTTTATTTCGTCTTCTTGGATTTTTTATTTTTTTTTCATGACTTTCTCTCTTTTGTGTTTTCTTTTTGTGAAGTAGTTATGGATGGAATCCTTTTGATGTTTCTGTATCTGATTAAATATGAATTTTTTAATAGACAATCAGGAATGGTGAAAGTTTTTCGTTGTGTTTTTTTTTTTTTTTTATTATTTCTCTGAATCTTCTTTATCTGAAAAATCTGAACTTTTTTGTGAATAGTAAGTTTTTCTTTTGGTTGAGAGATTGTATTTTAATATTTCAACAGGATTTATTTGAGTGCCTCAGGTTTGATTGAAGGCTTTATGTATTCAATAAACAGAAAAAGGGTATTGAAATATTAACTGATTAATATTAACTGATTGATTTAAAGCCCAAAAATATTTATTGTTTAAGTGGCACCCCTACTAACAATTTTGCTTCTATAATGCTTTACAGAATCAAAAATTGCATCTGTAAAGCTTTATAGAACCAAAATTGTTTGTCGGAATCCAACGCAAACCTGGAAATATTCACATTTTAATAATGTATAGCTCAGGTAATTTGTTCGGTAAAAATTGATATGTTGATAAAAAAATTTTGGGAAACCGACGAAGTTATGAATACCAGAGTTATACGCGACAGAATTACGCATGTCAAAGTTACGCAAAACTGAAGTTACGAAAAATTGAAGTTATGAAAGACCGAAGCTATGAAAGACAGAAGTTACGAAAAACCAAAGTTACGAAAAACCAGAGTTATGAACACCAAAGCTATGAAACGATGTTTTTGGGGTGGCTTCGTAACTTCGGTCTTTCATAACTTCGGCCTTTCATAGCTTCGGTTTTTCGTAACTTCGGTTTTGCGTAGCTTTGACGCTCGTAACTCTGTCGCGCATAGCTCTGGTATTCATAACTCCGTTACCATTTCAAAAATTTTGAATTACATAAATGGCGCCCAATATAAAACTGAACACATTTTGACGTTTTGTTTATATTTTATTTAGCAAAGGCAAAGTTTGCTTCAAATAAAAGTTGGTATCAATTTTTAACTCACAAATTGGATTTACTACTTAAATGGCGCCCAACGTGAGTCTTTAAAGGTATTCTTATAATAAATAGCTCCAGCTGTACCTATGTGTTATTTAAGAAACGATGTAGGTATTTGTAAAAAAAACTGCTGTTAAAATTTCGTAAAAATCAATGGAGAAAAAATTAATGCTTAAAGTAGGTGCACAACTTAAATGGCCCAATGCGAAACTTTGTATGTAATCATTTTAACAGCTGTAGTAGGTCGTTAAGGTACGAAACTCACAATTTTTCTTAAATCAGTCACATTAGAGAACAGTTACAACATACAATGATATTAAATGGCGCCCAACGTGAAGCTTAACTCAGTCTTAGAGCTTTTTGTTACACTCAGGGATGAAAAAAGTATAATTACAATGAAATTTTCTCCCCTTCGAAGGCCGAGCTCGTCGCAAATCAAACCTTAAAGGCTTGATTTCTGGTGTGTGACAATGAAATTGAGTTGAGGAAAACCATTGGTTTTTGTTTTATTTTTTTTTTCTGGCTAGTTCCAAGAGCTCTTGTCTCTTGGAATTACAAAATGGTGAAGAACAAATTACCTAAGTCTTTGTCACAACTTTGACAGTGCTTAGGTTTAACTAAATTTATATTTGGATTATGGCAGAAGCCAAAGTTGAACAGATTATAAGACACCTTCTTGTAGTTGACTATAGTTTGGCATTTACGATTGTTTTTTGAGGCAGAAAATCAATCCAATTAAGAAGCGTCGGATCGATGTTAATTGGCAGCACCTTAGTTCTATTTTTTTTTTTTGTTTACTGAAGGTAATTAAAGTACCTGCGTACTACCAGTTTAGTTGCCTGTTTATCATCGATTTCCAAACCGTTTCTTACAGCTATATTAAGCTTGTCCGTCTGTGCAGAATGATGAAGCTGTTGCAGCTGTCAGGAAAGATCTCGCTAATGTATTTGAGATTAAAAAATATTCTAACAAGGTTTGTGCAGCTTAAACTTTTAACAAAGAGTTTTTCGACAACTCTGCACAGTTTTCAAGAAAGTTTACTTTGCCAATTTTTTAGTTAATTAGTCGTAATCCTGTCGTTACTTCGAAACAAGAGCAAGATTTTTAATCGAAATCAAAATGTACACGGAGAATAAACAAAGCCAGGGATAACTTCACTTCTGATTTATTAAATCATAATATAATTAAATATACCAGAAATAATGTTAAATATACCAGAAATAAAGTTAAATATACCAGGAGTCATGTTGTTCCTGCCTTATTTTCTCTCTGAGTAGAAATGTTAAAAATATCGTTACAAAATTGAACGCTCATTGAAAAACCGTAATTTGGGTAATTTTTATAAACCAATTTAACTGAAAATCCTTTTAAATTTTAAATAGAAAATTTGCAAAGCAAAAAAGTCTACCGACAGCCTTCAGAGTTTGGAATTTTGCAAAATTTTGTGTGTTTCGAATACAAAATTTATATAAAAAAAAATATAAAAACCTTTGTTGAAATTATTGTATCTCTAGAAAACAACAACACTCTGGCATACCTATGGAGTCATTTATTTTGAGTGTCCCCAAAAATTTATATTGCTGTATATTCCCCCAAATACACATTTTCTACGTGCTTTGTGTGAAAAATATATGATTATGTTAAAAAGTTCCTTTCCAAAAGTGTATACAATAACATCTCAATTGGATTATCTTAGGCACACTCTTTTGTAGTTCTCTCCTCTTGGATGCGTATATCTTTTTTGGGAAGAGAGAAAATTTTCATAATTGAATAACCTCTAATTGTGATGATATTTTGTGTAATTAGAAAATTTTCACTTAATTAAAAACAATATTTTGTATAATTTTCACTTTTTTGGAAAATGATACTTTAGGTTGGTAAATTAAGATATTCAAAAAGTGTTTAGTGCTTAAAATAATCAAAATGGCGGGATGGCTGGCGGCTTACCACAATCAAGCAACCATACCTATATAAATTACTTACTCACACGTATTTAGGTACTTTTATCTAAACCCATCAACATTGATGACGAGGAGAGATAATATTATGTTGTTGGCTAGATAAATTGAGGATTAATTAATATCGATTTTATTTTATTAATTAATTTTACAAATTTTGACGCTATTCATCTGTGGATGATATAAACTATATATCAGCAGAGTGTTGGTGGTAGATGAAATTAGATTACAACCATCATTATCAAAATCGAAAAGGATTATGAGAGAATTGTGTTGTGTGATAATGTTCTCATAATCCTATTTACGATGAAAATAAAATCGAATCACATCCAGTGACGGTAATTTAAATTGATGTTTTTAATTAAATTAATTGAAATTAAATGTTCTTGTTACAAAAAAAAAAAAAAATGAAAAAAAAACTGTTAACGTAGCCACAATAGCAATTAGTATAAAAAGCTGAATTGGCTAATTGCAAAGGCTGGAAATGTAGTTGAATTTTAAAGATTTAAAGACACAAACCAAACGGAAAAGGAATTATTTGTTAATTTGGATTTTAAGGGTAGGAAATTGTTTTTTATTACAAATAAATCGAAAGCTTAACAGAGTTTAAGCGCTTTGTCTAGGAAGTGATATTTTTTTTAATAGATCAATTTAGAAAGCAACAAAATTCATTTATTTTATTTATATCCGTCCTTCACACATCTTTTTTTTTTAATAAGAATATTATTTTTATGAATAAAGGAACTATTTCAGTATTTCTTCAAAAAAAGGAGGGTTAACCAAACCATACCGGTTTGTATGTGTGTTTCCTTATAACTTCTAAACTGCTAATCATCATTAAGACAAGACAAGACAGGTATCGTTATAGGATAGTTATGAGATATGACTCCTATAATGCTAACACAAAATACGTTTTTCTCGAAAACGGCTCTTACGATTTTGATTAAAAAAATACATGTAGGTGCTGTCGAAAATAAGTTCTTATTTTTTTACATACAAAAAATTTGAATCGTTCATTAAAGTTTGAATTGTTTATAACCGTTTTTGTGATTCCTGACTTTCTCGTAAACAAGATTTGGATTTTTTCAAATAAAACGAAAATTTATTAAAATTAGTAATTTTATTTTAAAAATAAGAAAAAAATGTAATATTACATTGTTGTTTGTGTTTGACCAATTCTTTTTTATACTTATTTATTATGTTTTATTAGGCTCTTTTGGTCTTTTTGTTTTTGGAATGCGAATAAATAAAAAACTTTATTCCATTCTTTTACCCAACGTTTCGTAAGAATTCCTTACTTCTTCAGGGGATTTTTGTTCTTTATTCAATCTGTTACAAATATATAAATACAAATAATACATTTTAATTTTATAAATATTAAATACTAAAATTTTTTAAATATTTTAAATAAATAATTTTGTTACAAAAATAAATAATTTAACTTTCTTACACTTGTATTAAATCACATTATAATTGTTAAAAACTCCGTATTGCATCCTCCCGACAGCACTGACACAAATTTAAAATAAATAACAAATACAATATAAAATAAAACAAGCAAAAAAAAATTATTAAACTAGACGAGAAAGACATTTATATCACAGCTTAATTTTCAGGTACTTGCAGAAGTAAGGAATTCTTACGAAACGTTGGGTAAAAGAATGGAATAAAGTTTTTTATTTATTCGCATTCCAAAAACAAAAAGACCAAAAGAGCCTAATAAAACATAACAAATGTAATATTAATTTTTCCTATTTTAATTAGTATTTTCAAAACAAGTTACTGAATTTTTTAGAAACTTTGTTTATTAAAATGTGGATTTTTTCTTAATTTTTAAATTTTTCGTTTGAATTTTTTTTTTAAATTTTTCATAAACAAAAAATTACACTGTGTAAAACGATATATTTTTTTTATGAAAATCAGTTCAAAATTGGCTTAGAAAAAAAGAATTATACATTTAATTCTTATTTTTTAATCAATATTACGTACATATTTCAACCAATTGTTTTTGAAATAGGTAATCGATTTCAAATTTAAAAATAGGCGAACAAAAATTTAAAAAAAACTCAATAGTTAGGTACTATTTTTGTTCAGACTGTGAAATTTTTTTTGACAATTCTAAAGGTGCCAGGTAAAAGATAAGAGAAAAAAAAAATAGGCGTCTGATACGGATTTTTTTTAAGTCTCTGCGTTTCGAAATATGAATTTTTGAAATACACCTTGTTTTTTAGGGGTATTTTTGGATAGTTTTTGATTTTTAGCTTTTTTTGGAGCGTTCAAAAAATCTCAAACTTATAAGACATGCGCCTTATGCATACATGTGCAAATTGGAATCGTTTAGTGAGTTTTGTTTGAATAACGGAAGAAACAAGTTTTTAAAAAACACGTTTTTTTACCGTTTTTAACCGATTTTCATCATTTTTGATTTTTATCTTTTTCTCTTTATAAAATACAGGAATAAAGTATATAGAGTAATGATAGACTATGACCATCATTTTCGTAAACACAAAATTTTTAGATAACGGTAAAATAAAATTTCAGAATTCAACAGGTTATAACTTTTTACCAAGAGCAGATAACAATTTATTATTAAACTTTTATGAGCATCCTGATACATTTACCTTTCATTTGGTATATCACACATAACGGTAGACTTACTACAAGCTACACAATGTTAAATCAAGAAACTTGCAAAAAACCTCAAAACACCAGTGGAGATCTGTAGTTGCCCCCCGAACAGCCACCGTAATCTCATTCTGGAAATTCGACATGGTTGACTTTAAAAAATTCTAACTTCTCTTGTAGGCATCTTTGAAATGAGATTGATACGTCATATGAAAGGTGAAATAATAAGCTTTCACATGGTATAAAATTTTTTATAGGTTGTCAAACAAAAAAATTGATTCCATAGCGTGAGGACATAAAAATAAATGTTTTTTTTTTTGCTTTTTTTAATGAAATTTGATCGAGTTCAAAAAATTCTAGCTCTTTTTGTAGATGTCTCATAGACCTGATCGATATATATATATTTTGAGCTAAGACAATAAGCTTTTAGATTTTAACAAATTTGTTATAGGTTGTTAGTGAAAAAAAATGGAATTAATGACGTGAGAAGATAAAAATTCATGTTTTTTTTTTTGCTTTTTTTTTGTTGAAAATGATTGTTTTCAACAAATTATTTTTAAACTTTTTGCGCATACAAATTTAAAAATGGTTTTATTCTTAAGAAGAAATACATGGATTTTAAATTGCATAATTTTTTTTGTAAGCTTTTAAAATAAAAAAATTAAAATAAATGCCTTGAATACAATTTAACCTGATGCTAATGGGAAGGAATTAGAGAGAACTTAGGTTATTTTCAACAAACTGTGTCATGACCACATAAGTGGATTTAAGTTCGAAATAAATGCTTAATTTTTTAATGCTTTAACAAAAACCTTCAAACTATCAAACAGGAGAAAGAAAAGTTAAAAAGTTGCAAACAATAATAGATTTCAAATTGTTTGCTATCTTGCTTTTGACCTTAGAAAGCTCTATCAGTAAATCGCAACTTTAATGATTATACTTAAAATATTCCTACCACATTTTCATGCATACTACATACTTTCGAACAAAAAACTACGAAAATAATGACTTTCATACACATTCATGCGTGTGTGTGTATGCGTGTGTTTATCCGTTTGTGTTGACTGGCACGGATTAAAAGCCTCAACTGAACTGAAAAGTCGAGGGGTCGCAAACGTTAACCACCTGTATGTTTTCATTAAGTGCTATGCGCTGCGGGTATAAGGGAATGAGCGCTTTTAAAATAAACATCAGCATCCAAATCCATCCCACCCACACACATGTTAGTGTAAACTTTTCCAAATCTCCCCTTTTTCCTCCCAACCCTCTAGCCATCAACAGGGTTAAAAAAAAACATCAACACACAAGGTAAGCAAGCAGGCTAGACAATGCCACACTGCAACTGTTTATACTACCTACCTCCTTTGTGTGTTTCCATTTAGTCTGCCCCATGGCCAATCTGCACGTCTATCTGCCTGACGTTGTACCTGTCAACCACGATGAACAGAGGTCGCCACTCCTGTAGGTATAGAGCTACCTAGTCACACGAGTCTTCAGAAATGAGCTCGCTCTGCCTCTGTGTGTGGTGTGTTCTCTGCGGAGGATTGCCCACAATAGTTTTGGTCAATGGGAGACGTGTCGCCAGCATCTGTGGTGCGGTTGCATCGCCCACGCTAATTTCGGGGCTATTATTCTCGCCCGGAAAATGATCCGCGAAATAAATTCGACATTAAAAAGAAACAAAAAAAACCACAGAAGACTGCAATGAAAATTCTTGGAAAAATAAACGAACATTTTGACGGACGTGCAATGATATCGTCAGACACAACAAATGGAAATGGTTTGCATCTCAAGAAATACAACGACGACGACTGACGACGCGACCTTGGCCTTAAATCTGCAGCTGATTAATTCTTGATGCTGGCCAATTTCATTTAGATACCTTTAGCGGGAAGACGAGATGTTTTTTTTTGTTTTTGTTGGTTAGTGGGTGTCTGGATACGGGATTGTGTTGAAAGAGCAGTTTGGACAGACAAATTCTTCTATAGCTTAAGTGTTTACACTCAACTTGAATTTAATATGTGATTCACATCAAGGCACAGCAACTGCAATTGTGCATCTGCAGACTGTCAGTGTTGAATGGCAGCATTCGGGATGTTCCGAGTACTTGTTGACAGACGATGATAGGCTATTTAAAAAGAATTGAAGGTCAGACAAAAAGAATAATGGAATCGTTTAAACTTTGATATAGTCGTGGCGCAACGTCTTCGTCAGTGGCGCATATAGTAATGGCAATGTGCACTTTGTCATTATACGTGGAATGCAATTTTTTGGGCAAGTATTTTTGAAGGGAAGTAGGAAGGCACTTTGAATGATGTGATGAATTAAAGAAAGATGATGAGTTTAGTACAATCTGGTTGAATATTTCTTTGATTTGAAGGTTTTTGGACAAGAATTGTAAGGACTTTTTGACATGCATAAAAATTGATAAATATACCTACTCTAGAAACATTTTTTTTTATAAACTATTTGTTTTATTATTTATTTGTTCTATTTATGCTGAATCAAAAAAGTTTTTATTCAGTTAGAAATTGTGGAAGTTATGATTTTTTATTCGAGAAAGAAATTTAGCTTAAAACAATCTCCGAATTCTAAAAAAAAAACCTGGAAAAAATGTTGTACTTTGAGATTCAGTCCATAAAATCTACACCCAATTTGGTGCTTTAGGGTAAAAGCGGGTGATATGGCGCGGCGGGTGAGATGGCGCACTTTAAATATCTTTTACATTTATTGCTCTAAAAATGTACGAAAAATATTTTTAGCTTTCTTTAAATATTTTAAATCGAAGTAGCCAGTAATCGCTTCTTTATCTGTGATACAAAAAATAAAAAAAAATTTCAAACCAAATCATGTGATGATTTTTTTCGAATTTTTTTGTTCGCCCTTTTTTTTTGTTCCGATATTTTGTGAGTCGTTGGGATCTTAGATGCCCTTGATACACCAATACATACAAGAGAGTATAAGTTATGCATTGTGTGTGAAATCTGAGCTCTAGTTCTATCTGCTTTTTATGGGTGCTTACGAATATGAGTTATGCGCAAAAAGGTGAGATGGCGCAGTTTTTTGCGGGTGAAATGGCGCATTCCCTACTAGAATTTTTTAATTGAGTATAGTTTTAGCATGTGCCATATCACCCTCAACATATTTTTTTAAGTAATTCAGCCAAGTTCAAATTTTATAAAATAGACGACTAGTTGCAATCTATTATACAGCATGCATTGGTGCTTGACTCCTTCCATTGTTCAACCATTTGTGCAATTAATTTGGCAATAGAAACCTAAAACAAATTCATGCGCCATCTCACCCACCCTATAGGGGGAGATGGTTTTTTTTAAACTTTTTTTCTATATTAATTTAAAAATATAAATTTAAAACATAAAATTCTTTAAAACAAACAATACGTTGGATATTGAATATAAAACATTTTTGCATTGTTAGAAATATGAAATGAGGTTTACTTTGAAAAATATGACAAAAACAAAAAAGGTATGCCATCTCACCCGCTTTTACCCTAGCAAAATAAGAATATATATTCAAAAAGAACAAGAACTCCTCTGATTAGAACTGTCAACAAATCTAAAATTTTCCGAAAAATGACTAAGTAAAAAATCGTCGAAATGTGAAAACATTGGAAAACGGTTTTTTTTTTACGATAACTTGAAAATTTTTAAGGGTCTATGAAAAATTTTAAGTGCCAAAATATGATATGACACCTACAACCTCTGCTTGGTCACTTCAAAAGTAATTAACATGATTTTTATTTTGTAACACAGTGTCATTGACCTTCTACTGTTTGTTGTCTTTTTTTTTAACATCTTTTTTGAAAAAAACAGGAATCTGAAATGTTTTACTCATGAACTTAAATAGCAATCAGTAAATTTACGACATTAAATTAAATGTCACTTTGACATTCGTACCTTAGACAATTTCTTATCTATTCATTGCATCATTAATTTTTAATGATGACAACGAAGCAGGGAAATTATCAAGTAAAACCACCTCTTTTGAAATTATTATTTTTGAAAGTTGTTCCTGATTTATTCGGAAATGTTCCAATTTTTTTTTTAATTTTCAAAAATATTTAGAGTCAAAAAACCTTCGAAAATTGAATTTTTAAAAGTTGTTCTGTGTTTTAACAGTTGTTCTTAACAATGTTTCAAATTTTGACCTCTAAAAGTTTGGTTTTAGTAAAAAAACCAAATTTCAAAAAAAATCGTCCGTTCGTTTTCGAAAAAAAAAAAATGATTTTCCAAAATGTTTGGAAATTTGTTTTCAAAAAATCCACAACAAGGTATCTGTTTTAAAATTCTTCTATAAAAAATATTTGTTGAAATCAAATTGACAAAATTGATTCTGTGGTATTTTTTTACCACTTTTTTTTTTGCAAAGTTACAATAACTTACAATACCTTTTTTTAACCCAATTCTTATATTTTGATTACATTTTAATGCTTTTTGTATTAAAAATAAAGTTTTTGATACAAAAATATTTGAAACTATCAAAAACTTATTTAAAACTTTTATCAAATTGTATCGAAATGGAAAATTATTATTTGTACAATCCAATGCTCAACAAACTTTCACTATATTGACAAAATAAACAAACATTATATAGAAACGAGAGAAGATATGGATGATGTACATAAACACTGAACAAATAAGGAACTATTAAAATTTTAAGTTTTTTTCTCAAGAAGATAAAACAATTTCCATTAGAACAGACAAAAGTTTTAAATGAAACAGAACAGAAAATAGTTCCTGGGCTTTCAACAAGGCTCTCAATGGAGTTTCCTTATTATAAAAAAAAATACAAGAATACGTGATACAAAAATATTCCACTTGTTTCGGATAATCAAATCTCATACTTCAAAATAGTTAATAGCTCTGCAACATAAACAAAAACCGTTTGAAACTGCCCATGAACTATGGCATGTCATGAATATATTTTTATCAAGTTCACATGCACATTGAGGTCAATATCTTCGTTTTCATTTTGTTAATCCTTCGATTTATTTTAATATGTTAATTGTGAATTTAAATCCATAAGAAATAATTCTGAAAAATTGAGTATAAACGTGTTGGGTTTGAAAAAAAAAAAACGTACAAGGTTACTCGAGTGCTACTCAAATATTCGTAACGTTTTTGAAACTTCCATATTAATTGGCCGTTTTTTTGTATACATTTGTAGAAACCATTGTTATGTTCCATGATATAGTTTAATTCTGTGAATTCACCCAGATGACAAAATCAAAACCACACCCCATATCAAGGTCAATAACCTCACTTTTCACGAGCACAAAAGGTTAAAATATCACTTTCTCTCTTCCGAATAATTAAAATCATCCATCATAATTAAGCAAAAAGTTTTACTTTTCCCTTATTTTGAAATCCCTGTATACAGACCCATAACCACCTAACATCAGACAGACAGCAAATTTACCCTTCTGAAATAATATCACAAACAAAAATGGCTTCACCACAAAATTGAATTTTTCATATACCTACACTACATACATATTTTTTTGACGTATGCATAATTTATATGCAGCACGTTCAAACCTACACGTGTATCAACAAAATTTTGTATAAATTTTCATATCCTGTGCTGCTGCCTTCGTCAACTAATCAATTTCCCAAAAAAAAAAAAAAAAAAAATAATCATCCCCCCAAACAGAGAAAACGACGACATCGACGACGCTAAACAAACAAATACCGCACTTCTCTTTCTCTAATTTTCTATATGTATACCGGCAACCGCCGCCATTTTGATAAATACACCAAGCACGCACAACACGCAGACAACAATTACCCAGCTAATTCCTATTAATGTGATCTCTTATTACCACCCTTCGCTATTCGCCCATTCAGTTCTTGCTGATGATTCCCCAAATTCTATAACTTTCATTCCACCCCAACGCGTCGCGTAAATATTCAAAGAATACTTTTTCGTTGAAGTACCTTACTACTTTACTACTCTCAATCCGGATGCAGGGAAAAACACTAGAGTATTGGTGCTCTCACATTATTTATTAGAAAACACGCACAAGGATATACTCTCATATATTTTATGTATGTTAAGGAGAGGTTGAAAGATTTTTTTTTCATTTTTTTGTTTGGAAAAAAAAAAGAGAATCCCCTTGTGGAATTTCTATTTATTTGATTTGGATTGCGTGACATTTATTTCTAATGCGGTTCAATGGAAAATTATGTGGTAGGTTCCGTTTTTTTTTCCTTTTCCATTTGTATTTTTTCTGATACAAAAAAAAAGTAATAAAATAGCAAACTAAGTTGCACGTTCTTGCTCTAAAGATTTAAATTTTTTAACGTCAACGAGTAACTGACAAAAAGTTTAATCAAAATCATAAAAGTCGTTCCCAAGCCTATTTTTATAAATATAAGCTTATTTTTCTGCATTATAGTTCACAGTTTGTTTCCACATGAATCCAATACTTAACCCTTAGAACAAAAAGTAAAAATAAACAATTTGAAACGTCCTTGAATAGGGTTGTGTTACCAAGGATATCTGGTTGGATTCTTTGTTTAGCCTTTCAGAAAAAGTTTGTTCTTTGCGTGTTAAGGAAGAAGACATATATGAAAAAAAAAAAATAAAGGAAGAAAGGGTTTTGTTTCGGAACATGGTTCCATTAAATGTGATCACGAAGAAGACGAAAAAAAAAAAACTTTTTCAAGCCCCATGAGACACAAAAAGGTTGTTTATATAAAAATAGAATTTTTAACCTCTCATTCCAGCATAAGTTGAATGGATTGTTATACCTACAAATATTTATGAATTCCCCACAAAAAGCAAATGAATTCGAATTGTAGATGATTTCTAAATCCGTAACACGTTTTTTAGTCGACAAATATAGATTAGATATACATGTGCCAAAATGAATCGAAAATTATTTTTTTTGGAAATTAAATTAAATCGATGCAAAGGCAAATATAACAGTTATATAAGAAGAAATAATCCACTTGTGGTAGTATAGTAAAAGGATTGAATTAGATTGCCTTAAAATAGACACATGAAACATTCAACTGGGTCGTTTATATTTATACATAATACAGAATTAGAGGTAGGAATTTAATTCAATTTCGTTGAGATTAGATCCAGGGATAAAATTTTTGTAACCTATAAAAGGGTTTTTGTAAAAGTAGCATGTATTTTGTTTTAAAATATCAATTATTTTGTAGGATCTAGGATGTTTTTTGGGAGGGACGAATTTGAAATTAGTGATGTGTATTTTTGGAGATATTTGAAAATGATTTGAATTCCAAATACGTTTTGAATCTTAAAATAAAGTTCGTTATGTGAAAAAATAACGTATTTTTTTTTCGAAATTGAAATTGAGTGAAATAATTATTTTCAAGAATTTTTCATTTTTTTTTTTCGAAAACGTTACATTTACATCGCGTGAAATCGAAGTATAGATTTCCTCAATTTCATCTTAATGTTTTGTTTGTCATTTAAACTATAAAAAATGAACAAAATCGATACAAATTTATTGTGTTTTCATTTATGATTAATTTTAATTCCATTTCGGTTGAAATTGAAACGTATAGACAGAACCATATTGACCAAAGCTGTTCGAAAGATATCAAAATCTAATTAAAATTTCCGAGAATCACTAAGGCTAAGGGTTATTTGATTGCATATTAAATGTAAATGTAAACGTCCTTTGAGTTTGAAGGAATGACAACGATTCCCTTAAATTTTCCTCGAATTCATCATGAAATTTAGATTTTTGTTCAAAGAAATTTATTCTTGGAAATTTTTAGAAACCGGTACACATTTCGACAGAAATAAATTCCCATTAACATTCTTCTTTAAAATATTGTAGGTAAATATTTACCAGATTTCCTTAGATATTGTCCTGCTTTAAATGTGCTATAAATAAAGTATTAATTCCAGTTTAAACTTAACCCCTTGTAACCCAACATCGTAAATTTTAAAATTAATAATGTCAATCGAAAGGGCTTTAGCTATAATAAAACACGTATTTTTTAAAAATTCAATAAATTCATTATTTGCTTAGTTATTTCGAAATTTACGCAGTAAAAAAAAAGTTTAAATAATTTATTTTTGTATATGAATGCAAAAATTTAAACAAAAAGCTATCTAATATTTATTTTTAGGGGCATTCCTAAAATCCAAAAATAAAACCTCGTTAGTTTATGCACGAAAAATATTTTTTCTGAATTTCGTAGGTTTTACATAAATTTGATTGTTTTCCAAAAAAGCCGAACTTTCAACATTCATATTTTTAGCGAATGCTATGCTGGATTAGGATTATTTTCAATAGTTCGATCTTCTTCTTCCTTTTTCTCGGCGCTGTTATGATCTCGATGTCGAGGGGATCATAACTATCCCACGTAACTGCTTCACACTAGTGATCCGCCTGTGGGGTTCGCCGGGTTGACCTCAGAAATCGGCGGCAAGCCTCCCGGTTTTGTATTGTTCCATTTCTAAGGCCAACTGAATGCTGGTGGTTTTGCATTTGCTTGTACCAGGAGTTTTTAGGCCTACCTTTCTTTCTATTTCGTGTTGGAACGTTGTATGATATTGCTTTTTTGACGGGGTTCTCAGGATCTCTCCTTTGAACATGGCAATACCAACTGAGTCGGTCGTGTTCAATTTTTTGGGAGATGGTGTTTTTAACATGAAGGCTTCCTCGGATCTTCGTACTTCTAATTCTATCAAGCTTTGTTACTCCTGCTGTCATACGAAGCATCTTCATCTCAGCTGCCGTTAACTTACTCTCATACTTTTTGTACATTGTCCAACATTGTGAACCGTATGTGAGTGCTGGACGCACAACTGCGGTGTAGAGTCTTCCTTTCAGCTTAGGGGGCATTTTTCGATCACAGAAGATGGCAGAATTTTCCCGCCACTTCATCCACCCTACGCTTACGCGATGATTGATATCGTCATCACAAGTACCTTCGTTATTTATCATAGACCCCAGATATTTAAACTTTTCACACTTGGGAAGCACTACACCATTCAAATAAATGTCAGGAATAGGCCTGTGTGGATCAGAAAATGGGCAGCATAGGTATTCTGTCTTTTTCGCGCTTATGCGGTACCCACTACCTTCTAGAACATCCACCCATACATCAAGTGCTCGTTGCAGGGATATCGGGTCTTCACTTATGATGGCTCCATCGTCAGCAAAGAATAACTGATGCACTTTTGGGTCCGTCACTTTGCCTTCAAGCAGGTAATCAAGAACGGTAATAAAGAGCAGAGGACTCAAGACGCTTCCCTGGTGTACACCTACTGTGATTTCGAATTCTTCGGTGACTCCAGCTGCACATCTTACTTTAGTTACTGCTCCATCATACATGTCCATAATTATCCGCACATAGGTTTCCGGAACTCCTCGTTGTCTGAGGGCCACCCATATCAGATCTCGTGGTTGTCGATCGAATGCTTTTTCAAAATCAACCAATACCACATGCAAATCCTCCAAGGAATCTCGATGTTTTTCCATAATGATTCTTATACTCTGGATTGCATCTGTGGTTGATTTACCCGCAACAAACCCGCACTGGTCATCAGATAGCCTTATTATTTTTCGCAGTCGGCTACCCAAGACTCGCTCAACGATCTTCATGGTGTGTGACATCAGCTTAATCGAACGGTAATTATCACAGCTTCGAGTATCACCCTTTCCTTTGTATATTGGAAGAAGGTAACTTTCCCTCCATTGATTAGGCATTCGATCACCTCGTATAAGCTTGGAAACAAGAACCATGAGCCATCTAGACCCGATGTCTCCCATCTTTTTCCAAAACTCTGAGGGTATTTCGTCTGGCCCAACAGCTTTTCCCTTTTTGGAGTATTTTACAGCCTCACTAACTTCTTCGACTGTGACATCGGATACTTCGCTTAAGTTAGGTGAAGCTATTGGAAAGTGTAGCCTTGGAAATTGTTCATTTAGAAGTTCGTCACAGTACTGTCGCCACCTGTGGAGGATTTCGTCATTTTCCACAAGTAGTTGGCCTTGAGCATTGTTAATAAACTTCGGCGAACAGATCTCCTGAGCATTTCTTCTTCTTTGAGCGGCTATTTTGAAAATGGTTGCGCCCTTATTCACGTTTTGTCGTAGCTCTTGAATAGCACCAGCAGTCGGGGTAGAAATTTCATCTAGCTCCCGATATAGGTCTTCCGTATTCTTGGCTTGAATTTGGGCACATATCTTCTTCGCTTCTTTCTTGCAGTTTCTGTATTCCACTTCGAGGCGTGACTTTTGCTCTGTATTATTAGAGGGGCACTTCGACCAAGCTTTGAAAGCCATTTTCTTTTTACTTACAACTGCTTTAGCTTCATCATTCCACCACCATGTTTCTTTGCCTTGTTGGTTGTGTCCTTTTGAAACCCCTAACAGTGTTTTGGCTTTTTCTATGCAAGTTCGCTGTAGGAGGTCCCACATACTTTGTGCTGTACTCTCTTCATTTCGAAAAATGTTGGTGTTGTTATACAGATAGTTTTGCATATTCGAAATAAAAGCTTCGCCTTTTTCCTTATCCAGATTATACCATTTGATCTTCCCAAAAGTCTTTGTCTGTTTGTTGTCGTTCACTGTCTCCATAAAAAATTCTGTCAGTAGGAGACGGTGTTGGTGGGCGATCGCTTCTCCCAGTATCACTTTACAATCCTTGACCCGAGGTTTCATGAAACTAGATACCAAATGGTAATCAATCTGGGTCTCATTTCCACCACTGCTGTAAGTGACCAGGTGTCGGCTTTGTTTGATGAACATGGTATTTAGTACGATAAGACCATATGTTTTGCACGAGCTCAGGATGTCTTCACCAGGAGAGTTCCTAGTGCCGTATCCGAGGCCTCCATGGCAATCTTCATAGTCTTCGTTTGTTTTCCCGACATGTCCATTTAAATCTCCGCCCACGAACAAAAACTCTTCCTTTGGGATGTCCTTAAGTAGGTTGTGAAAATCAAGCCAAAATGCATCTTTTTCCACCTGCTCACATCCAATTTGGGGAGCATATGCAGTGACAATATTCCACAACTTTCCTTTAATCACCAATTTAAGGGACATCAAACGGTCACTGGATTTCGAAATGGATAATATGCTGCCTAAGAGGTCTTTTGTAAGGATGATTCCGATTCCGTTCTTACCCTTTTCCGTTCCATAGTAGAACATCTTGTAATTTTTTGTCCTTGTATCCAAGAAACGAGCCCTATTTCCCGTGTTACGCCATTTCGTTTCTTGGACACACAAGATGTCTACTCGCCTTCTTATCATCATCTCTTCCAGCTCGAAGCTTCGACCTGTCATACTCCCAATTTTCAATAGTTCGATAATATTACAAATTGACAGACACTAAGTTGAGTTCTGCTGTAGAGTTTTGTGTAGATTTAAAATCCGAACAAGAATACATATTTAGAGCTTTAAAAAAAAATTGAATTGGGTAGGGTATGTAAAAAAAAAATCATCATTAGAGCAACTTTCCCTATAAAAATAAACGGATTAATCCTCAAGAACTCTTCGATTTTCATACATTACTCAATCTTCAATTGCGTTTTAAGGCAAACTATAATTTTAGTCCAGTGAATAGAGACATTTTACTATGAAGCAAATGGAAAAAATAGGGACAGGCTGAAATCTTTTTTGAGGTTTGTTCAATTTTTGGCAAAAATCTCAGTTTTTACATAATTAAATCATCTGACAATATTCGGAAAGCATTGATATTTCATAAATAAGTACATTTTTACAAAAAAATTTTTGGCCGCCATTTTTAAAAATGCCTTTTTGTGATTTTCTCGGCTTCCGTTTGTTGTAGAAAAGATTGTTTTGTCCTGTTTTGTAGATAAACTCATTCTCTATTTTTTTTTAATTAAAAAACTTTTTTTTTGTAATGTTTCCGTATAAAAAGTTTTCAACGAAAAAATGTAGGTAAAATTTTCGGAGATAGTCGTCAATATTACATTTTTTTCTCGATTAAGGTTCATCTAACCGAAAAAATGTTATCATAATTTTTGTACAAATCTAAATTTACATTTAGGTATATTATTTTTTTTTTTTGCACGCCCAAAACTGTTTAAGTTATAACGAGAAAAAATTCACGACCACCCCGAAAATTTTACATTTTTGTGTCACTTCTAATACGAAAACAATACAACAAAAAATTATTTAAAACAAAAATTAGACAATTAATTTTTAATTTTGTCTGTACTGAGGTAATTTATTCAAAAATTATCTTTAAGGTGTAATAGCACCGTGTAGACACGAAACCGAGTGTCATTTTCATCAGTATATAAAACAAAGAAGAAACTTTATTTTCTTTTAAGTTTTTTTCTTAGCTCGATTTGGTGTATCAAACTCCAAACTAAATTTTTTCATTCAATTTTAAAACAAAATTAAAAAACAAAATTATTTTCAAATGCGATTCGTTTGCCTGAGGTTAAGAAGACTTTTAATTCAAAAGTTACCACTGTTTATTACATAAAAAAAGATTTTATTTTTTATTGTAACTTTTAAAATTACTTTAGGCTAGCGGAAAAAATATATACATACTTGCTTTTAGGCAAATTATTCAATGGAAGCAAACGAATCACATTCCGTTTTTGTTCGATTCAACTATCACATTTTCCACCTATCAAAATTGTTGTGCCAAAAATTTTGGCATGACCCCCCCCCCCCCCCCAAGAAGTAAACTTGTATACGCCTCTGTAAAAGATGTTCCAAAACCGCCATCTACTTCACTTAGAATGTGGTGGAAAACAGTTTTTTTTCGGAATTTTGAAAGGTTATATCTAAAAAAAACTTTACGTGTTGAAAAAATTCTGATTTAGATTCGAATTCAGAGCATCAAAAACCTAAAAAAAAAGACAAAACGCAGATCTTTTCTTAATTTTGTGGAAGGAAGAAAAGTTATTACTTTAACCTTTAGAATTGTTTATCGATTTTAAATTAATCCAAGAGTTTGCAAGTTAAAACTTAAAACAAAATTAAGTTTTTGAAAATTAGTGTTAATGAATTAAAAAGGCAAGACATACGAACTTTTTGTATGTGTAGGGTCAATGTGGGTAAATGTAAACAATTTCATGTCTTTTTTTTCTTTTGACTTTAGATTTTAGTATGTTTTCACGGAACAACTTGAATGGTATCTTCAAATACAAATATGAAATGTTGGCAATTCTTCTTTATAAATATAAACAAATATTTCCCAAATTGTTTAAATTACTTTAAAATATGGCATGTTTATAAATACCCCACCATATTTGTGTTTTTTTACAAATTCGGGGTAAATGTAAACGGTGGTTTAAAATTTTGAATTTCCTCTTTATCATATGGATAATGACTTGAAAAACGTTCAAGAAGGTATTTAACAAAAACTTTTTCAAATTCCAATAAAAGTTTTTGTTTTCTTCCTTTGATTCTTTATATAGGCACCCAATATGCATCCTAAGCAGCTCTGAACATCATATTTTTTTTTTTTACGTCAAAGACCGATTTTGCAACATCATACACTTAAAATGATGGTGTTGTCTACTTTAAAATGTGACTCCGCGGCACTTTAGCAATAGTAATTGACTAAAAATACTTTATTTTTATTAAAAATAATAATTTCAGCAAAAATATATGTTTATATTTACCCCCAGAATACGTTGTTTTTACCCATTATGAAAAAAATTCTGGGGTAATAGTAAACACATGCAAATCGACATAAATGTCCTGTATTTTAAAATTTGTTTGTTTCACAAAATTAAAAACTAAAAAGTATTTGCAAATTATACTGACTTAATTGAATCTGCAAAAATATTTAATTTTTCTGAAAGACTTACGACTTGTTTGGCACTTTAAAAAATTATCTTTCACAGAAAATACGCTCGTCGAATGAATTCTCTCTTGACAGCAATGAGCTTGACGTATAATATAAAAGATACATGCGTCCGCGATTTGTAATTATGTATGCATCAAAGAGATTTAACTGAAGCTTGTTATGAACCATGTTTTCATTTACCCCTGTTTACATTTACCCACATTGACCCTATGTGTAGAATTACATCGATTTGAATTAGGCCACACAAGGTGGTAAAAGAAAGTACCTACGGTTTTTAATTATTCTTTTTTCTACTGAAAGAAAGTTTAAGTCATTAGGCAAATATTTCAGTGTAAATACAAAAAAATTTTATAATCGTTAGAGCCGTTTTTTTTTAAACTAATTTTTTATAATTTTTTTGGAAAAAAAGTTTTAAAATAAAATTGGTATGCCGTTTTGTAGAAATCACTAATCAACATCTTAAAACAAAATTTCAAAAAAATTCAATGTTTCGCTTTCGAAAATTTGATTTTTCAAAAAAAAATTTTCAAATTTTTTTTTAAAACTCCAAAAATTATTTTTTTTGGAAATTTTATTTTTGGTTTATATTTAAATTTCGTTTCGTTGATATCGAATAAGCAATTTTGGAGATAATCGGATTTGAAAAAAAAAAACGGTTCTATAGCATGTACCGTTAATAATGATTTTCAAAAAAAAAATTTTTTCATTAAAAGATAGACTTTAGCTTTAAACTAACACTCGAATTTTTTAAACAAAATCGTTGGAGCCGTTTTCGAGATATTTCAATTTTACTAAAATCGGTATATGACAAGTACCGTTATTTTTGGTCCAAAAAAATTAATTCCAAAAACCCCTCTGGTGAGCTACATACCAAGTTTGACATTAATCGGTCCATCCGTTTAGGCTGTAGCTCCTTATACAGACAGACAGACAGACTGACAGACTGACAGACTGACAGACTGACAGACTGACAGACTGACAGACTGACAGACTGACAGACTGACAGACTGACAGACTGACAGACTGACAGACTGACAGACTGACAGACAGACAGACAGACAGACGGACTTCCGGGACCCACTTTTTTGGCATTGTCTACCATCGTAATGTCATGGAAAAATGTTATCTCAACTTTTTTTTTTGTACGAATGCATAACTTGATATATAGTACCTATATCGCAAGTAAAAATCTTAAAAACAGTTTCATTTTACAACAAAATCTACTTAGACAAAACTTTGATTGTGGCACATTTAAAAGAATTTTATTTCAAAAACTCTTTGAAAATGTTTTCCTATTTAGAAATAAAATAAAATATGAACGATCCATAATAAATTACATAAAGGTCCGAAGTCAACAATTCTCTATCAGCTCGCGTTTTCCAGATATTCTTTTTAATTATCGTCGAATCCGATCTTACACAATTCTTTGATGCCGGGTACAAAGGGGTTAAGTCAAAAAAATCGATTTTCGGATTTTTATTGGACTTCAGTCAGTTTTTTTTTCTCTCTTTCGTTTGGTCCTATCGCCATAGCTCTAGCGTATCTCCTTCCGTTAGAAATGATTCGGTACAAAGGGTTTAAGTCAAAATTTTTTTAAATTGTATGGTACTAAGGGCGTAAGTTGACTTAACTCCTTTGTTTTTGCATTCATTTTAAATTTTTAAATAAAAAAATTGATCCTAAAGCGTTAAGTCAAGAGGAAGAAAAAAAAAAAAGAAAAGCGATTTTTCTACTGTTTTATATTATTTCAAAAAGAATTTTCATATTTGGTAATTAATCACATTAATATTTCCAACTTTCTTTTATAAATTAAACCGTGTTATCAATGTAAACAAAGATTTTTCTTGACTTAACACCTTTGGACCAAGTTTATTTTTGAAGACTAAATGGCTCTAAAGTTTTAAGTCAACACAATTTTTTTTTTTTAACGGTCATTTTCTGGTGAACAGCATATGGATATTAAAATAGATCTTATAAATGATGTTTCTGCATCATTACTTTTTAAAAATAATAATATTCAGATTTACAAACAAAAATTGAAACTTCAATTTCATTTTCCTCAAAACTACATTTTCTGGCTTAACACCTTTGTACCCGGTGCCAAGGAATTGTCTTTACAGTTTTCATGTCAATTATGTAAATTTAAATGGTTAAAAACATAAATAGTATAAAAGTTTTTAATTGAAACAATTTTTTTATGAAATCTAAGATATTTTTGAGAAAAATAATTTCCCAAAATCTTCCCCCCATTGTTTACACTTTGCTTAAATTTTTCGTTTCGGTATACAATTTTAATGCTAGGAATTTCCATTTGCCCCTCCCGAATTTTGAGAAAAGGTCAAATTTTATAAAAATTCATCTAAAAACAAAAATTTTATAAAAACATGAATTTGGATTGTGTGCGAATAAAAATTCCATGTTTAAACATTATTTCTCATTCAAATGTAATTCTAATAAATTCATTGTCACAACATAAGGGTGACAAAAGAATGAACAAAAGAAAACACCTTGAACTCAATTTTATATATGTATACCTACACAAATATTAAAGTAAAACAACCATAGAGCCCTAGGAAATTACCATTGGAAATTAAATCGTGCAAAGCATCTTGTTTGTATAGGTTAACCTCTTTCAAAACAGAAAAAAAAAGAAGAAAAATCAAAACAAAAACAAAACAAATTGATTTAAGAAGCCATTTACATGAAAATATGCATATGTTGATACTTGTACGACAAAATATTTCTTCCCAAGCCAACCTCTATACTCTGTACCACCTAACCCCCATAATATATTTTCTACTACGACTACACCTACCTATCTAAGCAAAAAACCATACTCACTTTGCATTGTCATCACTATTATACAACCAGCCAGCAGCAAAACAGCCTTCACCGTTTTGTTTCATTTGTGTAATGATGCTAAAATATATTTGTGTTTACTTTAATTACTTACATTGCCCTAACGTTTTGAGAGAGAACATGTGAATGTAATGAGTAGGAACATAATAATGAAACACAACACAAAACACTACAACTTCGATTAAAACAATTAATGAATAATTAATAAATTTATTCTCTTCTAAAATTATAATCCATACAAAACTTGGGAAATGAGGCTTAAAACCCATAATGCTTTAGGTCTATACTTTTCTCTATATATATTATAGAGAGACTATAGGTATTAAAATCATCCAGCCACTATAACAAAACATACAGGAACTTTGCTATAAGGTTCATTAAATGGTCTCGAATTTTCAGGGCGTGTTAGAGGGATTTTTGGATTATTAACTTTTCCAAACCATACATTACAGAGCTTATTTTAAATTCTATTTTCAGTTCTAGTTCCTACTCTAACTAAGCCCCATTCCACTTTTCGGTGTGTATGCAGATCTATGGGGGATTTCTCTTTTTTGGAAATATGCGTAGGAGTGTGTGGTATTAGAATTATAACAAAAAGGGATAAGGAGCCACAGAGTTAGCTATCTGAACTGTAATATCGATAATAGAGACGCAAGACCAATAAGCTTTTTGTCCCAATTTCCATAAAAAAGGCTAAGAAAAAGGATATTATTTATATCCAGAAAGGAAAATGTGTAAATGGGTTAGAATCAGTGGCGTAGATAGCTTTTTGCTAAGGGGGGGGGATAGATCTAGTTCGCAAATTTTTGTTTATGTTTTAATAATGCTTCTTTGTATTGTTTTTATTCTCTTTAAATTGGAGAAAGTTCTTTCGGTAGTTGACGTAGAAACCAGCAGTGTAGCTAATATCTTTAATAAAATATAAATACCATAACAACTTTTTTCGGTGCAGCTTTCGAGCGCTTTCAATGAGTTCATAGAGGAAGTATTTTTCTTTCAAAATTTTTTGTAAAAATTTCATATTTTTTCCAACTTGGCACTAGAACAAAAATTGTGACCAATATTTCTATAGTAAGTTGGAATAGGTGATCCCGTACATGATCGTATTTTTTTTATTAAAAAAACAAAACCGACTTCCATGGATCAAAACTGGGTTTTATGGTTTTTCTAATAGTACTGAACAGGCACCAGCTTTTCAATACCTACAAAAAGAATTATCAAAATTGGTTCACTCGGTCCAAAGTTATGAGGTGACAAACACAAACTCCTTTTTGGAAGTCGGTAAAACAATTAGGAAATCCCGATTGTTTAAATAATATTTCCTTCTTGGATGAAAACTATAAGGAAATCTTATTGTTTTTGTTCTATTTTATGTGGTCTAGTTTTTGGTAAAACTCAACAGTTTCATTAAATTTTTTAGCTGCTTTGTCTATTTCAGACGAAGAATCCTTAGAAGGAACCGAAAACCCTTCTAGTGTGTTTTCATGGTTTGTACATTTTTCTCCAAGGCCCATTACATAGAAATCGAGAAAAAGATTGAAAACAGTAACACGAAAATATTCTTTACTGTACTTTGAACCGAAGGGTTCGAACGATTCTTTTGTCGCTTCACTATTCTCTTATGTTTAACGCCTATGTCAAGGATTTCAGCTAATTTTTCCCATATACAAAAAACTTTCGAAAATGAGTCGTCTTCTGCCCGTTTAATTTTTAGTAGATCCCTTAAATCTTTAGCGAGCTCCATTGCTTGGACCAAGTCTAAATTCACTCTTTGAAACACCGACTTAATGGCAACGAAAGTTGGTAAACCATATTTATAACCTTTAAGCTAATCAAGAACTCGAAATCCATAGCGTTTTTTTTTTCAAAGTGCGCTTCTTCAACTTATTTATTCATGACTGTTTATATCGATCCCAATGGGGGGGATATATCCCCCTGATCCCCCCCCCTATCTACGCCACTGGTTAGAATTATATATGTGTTTCTGTCTTAGACACAATTTTATTCTATCAGGCAAAAGCGAAAAAGGACTTGGTAAACTGAAAAAGCAATATGTACATATTTATGTTGGCGAACGAGAGGATTTATTTGTTTTTATTTTCTTTTTTGTATCTTCTTCATCAAAGAATTGTGGAAGATCTAAAGTTGGAAAAGGACTTAATTTTATTTTGACCATCTCTATAAAATGGTACATTAAAAAGAGTCTTTGGTTTGGTTGATTCTGTTTGGTTTTACATTAAGATAATATTGTCTCTCTCCATCTTTCTCTTTCTGTTTCTTTTTTTTTGTAACTGAAATGTCATTTTGGTATATTAGAAGTAGAGGAAAATTTAGCTTTTATAATGGTCCATTAGGTCAAAGAGTGCTTGAACAACATTTATGTATGTCCCACTGGTAAATGCAATGAATTAATTTTTGTTTTTACTCACAAGGCAAATTAAAAGAGGAGCATCATGTGTATTGAAACGAAACCTTTATTTAAAACTATAATAGCAAATCAATTTGTGTTGGTTTTACATTTTTCAATTCGATTCATGTGGGTAAAATAGTATAGATTCCACTTAATTTATGTAAATCGTTTTAAGCTTTTGATGTATTGAACTCTTAGGTATCTTGACATAAAAGGCTAGACTTTGCAATTGGTTTGGTAGAGAAATTAATTTTGTTTCAGTAAATGAATGATGTTGGCTATACAAAAGTAATTGATCTCTAAAAGGTGAAGGTTAATAGGATTTTTGAAGCATACAATGCAAAACCAAAAAAAAAAAGAAAATTTGAAAAACTAAAGGTTTTAAAGTTGATTCCAATCGATAGTAAATAAAAGCTTTGAATCTGTTGCAATTAGGTATGAAATTGATTGCGAATTAGTTTCAAATCTATTTTTAAATATTATCAAGAATGTTGCTATCCGTTTAAAATACAAATCAAGAGGAACAATAATGCCAAGGTCACCGTTTTTACAGGAACCAACTCAGACCTTTTTGAATCACCCTCTAATTTTATACCAATCGAGCCAGATATTGAAAACAATTTTGCACTATTTTGTGTTCTAGTCACATGGCAATCGCTTCGATTAATCAAAATCTAGGGGCGATATTTTTTAGTTTTTTTTTTTATTTGTCTTAACAAAAAAGTTATGGCCAAAAAACGATTTATATATATTGCCATTTATTTTTTTGAAAATGGGTCCATTATTACAGTGGTGACGAAAGTCCAAAATTTAAAAAAATAATTTTTTTGATGTTTTTTTCGTTTTTTTGGCCATAACTTTTTTGTTATGCCATTTATTTTTTTGAAAATGGGTCTATTATTACAGTGGTGACGAAAGTCCAAAATTAAAAAAAAAATTTTTTTGATGTTTTTTGCGTTTTTTTGCCACAACTTTTTTGTTAAGACTAATAAAAAAAAACTAAAAAATATCGGCCCTAGATTTTGATTAACCGAAGCGATTGCCATTTGTTTCATGAAAATGGGTCCATTATTACAGTGGTGACGAAAGTCCAAAATTTAAAAAAATAATTTTTTTGATGTTTTTTGCGTTTTTTTGCCACAACTTTTTTGTTAAGACTAATAAAAAAAAAACTAAAAAATATCGGCCCTAGATTTTGACTAACCGAAGCGATTGCCATTTGTTTCATGAAAATGAATCCATTATTACAGTGGTGACGAAAGTCCAAAATTTAAAAAAATAATTTTTTTGATGGTTTTTGCGTTTTTTCGCCTTAACTTTTTTGTTAAGACAAATACAAAAAAACTATAAAATATCGCCCTAGATTTTGATTAATCGAAGCGACTGCCATTTGTTTCATGAAAATGGGTCCATTATTACAGTGGTGACAAAAGTCCAGAATTGGTTTAATAAATTTTTGGTGATTTTTGCGTTTTTTGGTCATAACTTTTTTGTTAAGCGAATAAAAAAAAAACTAAAAAAATATCGCCCCTAGATTTTGATTAATCATTGCCATTTTTTTTTTTTTTGAAAATGAATCCATTATTACAGTGGTGACGAAAGTCCAAAATTTGTTTAATAAATTTTTATTGTTTTTTGCGTTTTTTGTTCATAACTTTTTTGTTAAGACAAATAAAAAAAAAAAACTAAAAAATATCGCCCCTAGATTTTTATTTAACGAAGCGATTGGTGTTTAATTTTTCATAACCAGGCGAGTTTTGCAAAGTTCAGGATCATAAAACTTCATGGTCATAAAAAGTTACCATTCGATTAGAAAACTGCATTTTATAAATTTTAGTGAAAATCGTCTTGAAAATTTTTCGAAATTATTGTTATAACATTTTCGATGTAAAAACTGTATAAGATCCCGCAATTTCAATTTTTTTAAATTTTATTTTAATATACCTACATGTGTAGCAGTTTTTGAAAAATAATTTTCCAACCGAAATTTTGACAAATTTAACCCTATCACATTTTGCCTATATTTTGTTGCATATAAGAAGATTAAGCGTGAAACATTTTTAGGGAAGGTTGTCGTATAGCAGGATCTCAGACTTTAATGTCTCAATACTGATTTTTCATTGATAAAAAACTGATTTCTGAATTTATTTATTTTTTTTTGTTTGTTTGTTTAATCAATTAAATTAAGAATAATTGTATGTGATGTAAAAAATTGTACTTTCAATTTGCTTTCATGTAAAGAAGAAACATACACAACATGTTAGCACGATTTGTTTTAAATTTAATAGACATTCCACATATTAAAAAAAATTATTTCTAAGACACACTTTTTACAAACAAACTATTTCATCTGTTGTTGGTAAGTATATCTATTCCCATTAATTTTTTTCATTAACTTTATATTTAAATTCCTCTATTTAAGAATTTAGTATTAAGTAAAGAAAATACTTAAAAAATAAAATATTTTTACTAACATTAAAATAATCTCTAGAAATAATACTTTACACACTTTAAAACATTTTAAATCATTAAAAATAATTATTTTTCTTCTTTTGTAAATATATACCTATATATTTTTTAATTTGTAGAAACATATATTTTTGATTTTAATTTTACTTAGTTTTAAGTTATTGCTAATAAGATTAAAAAAAAAAAAAAAACAATAACTTTCGCTCAAGAAAACAACAAGCAAAAATTAACAACAATCAAAAAATAAAAATTCAAATTTTATTATTAAAAAAACATCAACAACCTCAACATGAAAAAAAAACAACAAAAAAATACAACAAACTCCAAAACAACAAATTAAAAATATATTAATTATTATATTTTTTTCAATAAAAAAAAATATATATATAAAAAAATACTAATATATGGACACAAGCTACACACCTCTTCCGGAATAACAGAAAAATAAATATTTTTTGCAATAAAAAAAATAAATCTGAATTCACACAAAACAAAACTCTTTTTTAAGGATAAACATTCAGTTTTATTCGAAAATTATAGATTTATATGCAAAAAAAAAAAATCCAAAAAATTCACAAGAGAAATATATATATATAAAAAAAAACTAACCCCCTCTCCTTCAGCCTTCAGAATATATATTATATAATATACATATCAAAATATACATCCACGAATATACAGACAGTAAAAAATATTTAAAAACTAATACTACTACTTTTACTACTATTTAATACTACTACTACTACTACAACTCAAAAACTACAAGAAAAACAGAAAAAAATCCCAAAATTTTTTCAAAATAAACAAAAAAACAAAAAATAAATAAAAAAACAAAAAAAACATTTTTCAAAATCTCAAAAAAAAAAAAAATCTTGAAAAATTAAAATGCAAAGATGTTTACTGAAAAAATCCAATATCGCTTGTTTGTCTGTGTGCAGGGTTTACGGTGTCGTGTGACGTACCGGGCTGAAGCGAGTCCCTCCGGGCAGTGTACCTCTAAATTCCTCCCCCGCCTCAACTGCCGTGCAACAGCACCCCCCTGAGCGAGATGGATAGACGTTCTGTTGTATATTCCGCGTGTGTAGTGAATTTCATTTGAACAGATCAGATTGTAGATACATTTTTGAAAATTTACTTTGAAAAAATAAAAAAAAAAAAACGGATTTATTGTAGTTTTTGACAAGGATTATGATTGCCAATCTTCCAAAAGAGCAGACATAAAAATAAGGGTTTCTGTTTTTATTTGAGCAGAACAAGAAGATGCATGAAGATAATTCTGTCGCTTGAAGATGTACGAGGAAGAACCTACCTACCCCAACAGCAAATGTGCATTTTGAATGCATATTTGTAAAGGCAATATGAAGGAGAGTGTGTGTGTATGATGAAAGAAAGAGAGAGAGAGAGAAAGAGAGGTGTGTAGTAACTGGCGAAAAACAAGATTGTTTTTTCTCGATGACAAGATGATTGGATTTCAAAATAAAAAAAAAAAAAAAAATAATAAAAACAAGACGACATTATATCAAATGTAATGGAAAATGCAAATCCAATAAGAACAATACAAAAAAAAACAAAAATCGAAATCTGATCTGTTCATGTTCACTACATTCAACTGGAAGAAGAAGATGCGTTCATTGAAGGATGAGAAGAGAAGAAGTCATCATAATGGGGATAGGGCAGCGATGGAGCAACTACAAGAGATGAAGAAGGAGACAGCGGAAGATATTAATTTATGACAACATGGTGGTGAGTTAAAGGATATTATTTGTTTGTAAAATCACTGTTGTCATAATTTTTATGATTATAGTGCACACACATTTTTTTTTTAAAAGAATATGTATGTAAATATTTTTTTTCTTTAATTATTTCATCAATAATTTATTAACGATATTTAATTTATTTTACAGGGCTATTAATTTTTTTTATTAATTTTTGTTTGTCCTTATGTGCATGTACATAACTGAATCCTTTTATTTAATTTTTATTTTAGTAAAATTTTAAAGTTGGTTTTATGAAATTATATGTCCCTTCAATTTGAATATTTAGAAAGCATTTCTTAATATAGTTTTAAGTTGTATGTAAATATACATATCTGTACAAAGTACAATTAAAATTCATTAATTGATTTATTAACAACTCTTCTTTTAGTGCTCTTCTTTAGTGCCTCTCACCAACGAAGACAGAAACGAACTCGATTTTTTAGCGAATTTGGTCTCGAATTTTTCTCTAAAAATTCATCGGCTTCGAAAATAAATTTACTGTAGATTAGGCATTTTCAATTTTAATGGATATTGTGTGCATTAAATGATGTTTTTTTTTATAATTACCATTCACTTTACAATTACCTTCTTGAATGTGATAAGTCAAAGATATAATTTAAGTTCAAACAAATGTGTTAGAAAGTAGATAGAAGAAAATTACAAAAATTATATTACATTTTGTGTAATTTTGTTTTAATACAACATTTTTGTATTGTTTTAATACAACACAAATATTTATTGCCCAAAAAAATATTTATTGCTCACATTTTGCAATAATTTTTTTATTTGCAATCATTTTTTTTTTTTTTAATACAAAATATTTGTATTTGCAATACATTTTTTTTATTTTCAGTGCAAATATTTTTTAAGTTGCAATAACATTTGTTTTTACCGATTCCAAAAAGGATATTTTTTTGTTTTTCTTATGTTTGTTACCTCATAACTTTGGACTGAGTGAACCAATTTTGATAATTCTTTTTGTATTGGAAAGCTGGTGGCTGCAATGTGGTCCCATTTCAATTTCGTTCAGTTATAGCCATAGGAACTATTAGAAAAAATATTAATGCAATTTTTTTTAATTTGCAATAAATATTTTCTTTTAATACAAAAAATTTGTATTTGCAATAAATATTTTTTTTTTAATTTGTAAAGGAAACAAATGCATTAAAAAATGTACTCGAAAATATCCAATTTGTATTAAATTAAAATTATTTTTTTTTTTTTCGAAAAATCAGTTATTTCAATAATATGAGTTAAATTTCTTCAGAATAGTATACCAAATTTTATTTTGAAAATATATAAATATTAAAAATACTAAGAAAATCGGCTCTTAAAATAGTAAACAAAAAAATACAAAAGTTGAAACCATTTAAAGACTCCTGTTTTCAGAACTTGGAAAACACTTTTTAAATATTTTTCAAAAAGTCAAAAAGTGTCTCCAATTTTTCTTCAATTATAAAATTAAATTCAAATGATTCATTTTTCTTTAACATTCGAAGCAAATTTTATCATAACCGAAAGTATGTCTAAAGACTTTTTATAAAATAGCGTAAGTGGGAGATAAAGGAGAGTAAGAGTACATTCCTTTGGACATCACAGAGTTTTATTAAGAATAGCCGGTTTATTTTAAAAAAATAAGTACTTCGCAATATCATTTTTCACATTTTTGTCGTGGTGGAATTGTAAATTCCATTTTTCATAGAAAATTTAAATTTGTTCCTATCATATTATTTTATGCAAAGAGTAAATAAGTATCTTATTTTTTTTTTGTTAGAGATTGTAATTGGTAATGTTTGGTTTGAATATGAATATGAATCCATAAATAATATTCTATTAAATGCTTCCTTAGAATCCCTTATATTAAGTCAAAAAGTGTCTCCATTTTTTTTTTTTTTTTTTTTTAATAATTTAGTGAGAAATGCCTCCCCGTTGTCTGCCACTATCAAACAGTTAGATTGCATTAATAGATATTGTTGCTATGAAATAAATAGAAATAGATTGATAAATAATTAACAAAACTAGAAAAATATTAGCGTAAAGTGTGCATTCTGATTTTTTTTTATTTAAAAATTTATTTTAAAATAGGTACCTACAGATTTTTGTAAACGTTTATGACTCATAATTCCAAATATAAAAAAATATTACTCATATCCTGCGAAACTTAAAAAAAAAATATTTTCTAAAACATTTTTGACCATCACCCAATTTAATCACAACCTTTCCTACTTTCAACAACAAATAACAAAATTAACATAACATTTCACTTGTTTGTTTGAAATTTCTTTTAATGAATGAAAAAAAAAAAACAATACCTAATTAAAAACAACATCCATCAAATAAACTAACCAACCAACAAAAAAAAATCCAAAAACAAAAATATTTCTAATAATTCATCTAAAATCATCTTATTATTCCCACATAAAGAATTTCAAAAAAAAAAAATAAAAATAAAAAAAACATACCTAATTTCCCTCATGACCAAACTAAAATCGTATCTCATCGTATTATTCAAAATCCAATTGACATGGCTTTCAGCAACATCTGCTTGTTTCAAAATAAAAACATTTTCAACAAAAAAAACTCAATCGTAATAAACATCTTTTGCCACATCAAAAAAAAACCTCCCAACCGCACTCTGCGGCAAACACCCATCGCCATTTTTTCTAAATTTCATTCAATTTTCAAAAATAAACTCAGGTAGAATGAATCAACATTATATTACTTCCTCAGCTGTTTTCTGTTTCTTAAATATTATAAACAAATTTCGTTTTGTTTAAAATAAAAAATAAAAAAAAAAGAAAAAAAAAATATTTCCCATACCGGGAATCGAACCCGGGCCTTCTGGGTGAAAGCCAGATATCCTAGCCACTAGACCATATGGGATATAAAAACTCTGCTGTAAAAACACAAATATATTAGTTAATATAGAAAATCTAAAAATAATCTTGTTTTGAATCTTCTATTAAAAAATACGTCATAGCTTGAAAAATTATATTTTGCTCCACATCG
Source organism: Episyrphus balteatus (assembly GCF_945859705.1). Taxonomy (NCBI): domain Eukaryota; kingdom Metazoa; phylum Arthropoda; class Insecta; order Diptera; family Syrphidae; genus Episyrphus; species Episyrphus balteatus. Next base: position 37,586,063 of record NC_079137.1, on the reverse strand, counting down.
ACTTTATAAGTAATTATTATTACTGTTTGGAGAGTTGTGCCTTGGTTAGTTGTTAGTTTTGAATATAAATTAAACCATAAAATATGCACTCATACAATCCAAAGACAAATAGAGGGAAAGAGAGAGTGAATGAGAGATACAAAAATTGTGTGTGTACCACTTTTCCAGTCGTTCTCGTTGTCGTTCGTGTTCAGTGTTGACTGAATGTAGATTTTTGCGACACCTCTCAGCTTCAGGTATCAAGATGATAAGGAGAGTAAAAAAAAATACATATAATTAATTCAAGCAATCTTTTTTAATATTCATAGCGTTTCTCTCTCTCTCTCTCTCTCTTTTGCTACCTCACAAGTCCCAAGTGAATTTTTGTTTGTTTATTATATTTTTCTTTTCTCAAGTTTTGGTTTCGTATGGTGACAATGAACTTCCTGGTGAACGTGAAGTGTGCCGAAGTGTCAATGATTGGATTGGGGGCGTTGCTGTTTTGCTTGATTTCCGGCGGGAATTTATCGCTGAAATAATATTTACATTTTTGTTTTTTTTTTTTTTTGTTGTTCTGTTTCGCTTTGCATTTAATAAACAGACAAATAATATTATCTGAGTTGAGTTAGCAATCAATTTATATGAGTATTTCGTGCGGAAGTATAGATTGGCTTTGCCAGCAGGTTATTTTTTAATTAAACTTAGATTTCAAACATAAATTAAATTTAAATTTATCTCTTCAGGAATTTAAATAAGTTTAAAGAATTTTTTTTATAACAACTAGTAATCTATAGTATTTTGTTATTTACCCTTTTTGTGCCTAATTTGTTTATATTTTTATATCCAAACCATAACACATAAAAATATAAAATTGGAAAGAAATAAAATTGAAAAAAAAAAAAAAAAAAATATTTCCCATACCGGGAATCGAACCCGGGCCTTCTGGGTGAAAGCCAGATATCCTAGCCACTAGACCATATGGGATATTGATTTTTAATTGTATATTGTTAGATTTGTAACAAATAAAATAAAATCGTTCTTTAACTGGTAGAAACTATGTATATCGATATGCAAACGAATTTAGGGAAATATTACTTTTTGAAGTTATACTTCTTTTGTGGCGTTCGTTGGGGGTATGAAAGTTTACTTTTTAAAAAGAAATTTCAAAGGGATTAGCAAGTAGCAGCATCTTCATAGTTCTCATAATTTTAAAACAGTTTTGTTAATGTATGAACCTACTAATTTCATTTCTATGCGTGAAAAGTATATCTTAAATCGCGTTTAGGAAATTTTCACTAGTGGGTATTTTCATTGTAACGGGTGTGACAAAGTTACTTCATATTGTGTGTACTAATTACTAAAAAAGGGTAAAAAATAGCTTCAACACCTAGTTGTTTATATTTCGTTAACCTGTTTTCGAACATCACAAACTCTTAAACTTAGATGTAAGTAACGGGTGTGACGTTAGAAAATCGATTGAGTCTGGTTTGATTTTTCAATGAAAAGACGTGGATATTCGTATTCAATACGAGAGGAGATTTGTTTCCAGTATTTACCTAAGCAAATTATTTCAAGGGAATTAAAAAAAAAAAAAACTATGGTTTTATAACAACGCAAAAATATATCGCTTGTGACATATTCCAAAATCAAATACTTCAAATTTCAAAAATATTTAAACACTATTCACACACAAAATAGTTTATCAGGTTTTTTTTTTATAATAATGCTTACTTTGAAAACTTTTAGGGTGTTAATTTTTCCAACCTTCTACTCAAAATTTCCTCATTTTTTTAATTAAAAAGTTTAGTTAAAGTGCCATCATTTAATTTGCTTATACGTTCGCATTCATTTTTGTCCTGTTAATGGTCAACTTGCGTGGAATTATCCTAGTAAGAGAACGATGACGTATTGAAAAATTTAAAAAAGTGCCACTTCTAATTTATATCTATACTTTTTTTTTTTTTTTAACTTTTAATCTACGAAAAGTGTCTAAAATTTTGAAATTCTAAACAAAGTAAAAAATACGATCTCAGTTTAAAAACGAATTTTTGTTCGAAAACGAGACACAGAAAATACTTAATTTTATTTAACACTATTTTTGTTAGTTTGTGTTTTTCTATGCTTCAGAAACAAGACTCAAACCAAAATATATATTTTGCGTATTTTGGTTTAATTAATTCCAATTGGATGTGAATTATGATTTTTTACCGATTTCCAAAAAAGAGGAGGTATTCAATTCGTCTGTATTTTTTTGTTTTTTATGTTTGTTACTTCATAACTTTGGACTGAGTGAACCAATTTTGATAATTCTTTTTGTATTGGAAAGCTAGTGGCTGCAGTGTCGTCCCATTTTGTTCAGTTCTGGCGATAGAAACTATTAGAAAAACTATAAAACCCAGTTTTCATTCGTGGAAGTCGATTTGTTTTTTGGTAAAAAAGATTATAGAAATTTTTCAAAAAAAAAAAAAAAAAAAAAATTGAAATACAAAGAATGGTTTTTTCGTTAAAAAAAATCTGCCTGTTATGTCGGCTTTTTCTGTTTATCAACAATTTTTTAAAGGCCAACCTTTCCGCAAATTTTTCTGACATAGAAAATAGTTTCATAAATTCCTCAATCTGTTCTTGTAAATTATCAACAAAGCCCAATTATGATCAAATGAATTTTCTTCAATTTTTCAAATCAATATTTACATATACATATGTACCTATTATTTTTTTTTTTTTTGACAGTCTTGTCCGTCTGAACGGGACTCTCCATTCTTGGAGTTTATTATTTGAAACAATGAATTATTGAAGATATTAATAAATTCTTAAACAAAATATGTTCACTGTGGTGTATACGTACTTTTTTTTTATTTGAAAAAATAATGTATTTTGATGGGAACAAAAACATTTTCCTGGTATATTACATTTATTTGTGAGTTTAAACTTGTCTCCTAAAATAAAATATACCCAAAAAATTTAAATTTAATGGTCAACTAATAGAGGCTTGCAGATTAGAACCTTAAGATGTATTTTGCAATCAAATCAAGGTGCTTAGTATTATAATTTTCAGTCAATTAATGAATATAAATAGTATGATAACATGTTTTGATACACTTTGAAAATCGACCTTGAAACGAAGAAAATGTTTTTTTATTTATAAGAAGTCATATCTGTTAAGCAAAGCAAGGTAGAATTTTTTGCACCCATTATTGTTTACCAATACCCTTTATTAATTTTTTAATTTATTTCTTATACGGTAGTCAAGAAGATTCAAGTTTCAAATAAATAAGATGTTTTAAAATCAAAATATTTAATTAACAAATTTGTGCTTTGATTGATTTTCTTTGAAAATTCGCACAATCATAAGATTCCTACTTGCTTTGATGACAAAAATGAAAAAAAAAAAAAAGAAACAAAATCATTCAAACCAACTAAATAAACACATATTTACACCTCAAGTAGCTTGTCATAAAAAAAAAACATATTGACACTTAAAATAATTAACTCATTTATATCAAAGCAGCCACAACCTTCCCCCACATGATTGAAATCAATGATATACAACAAAAAAAAAATCATTTTCAATTAAAGACTTCTCTTCTCTAATTTTCTCTCAGCACGACACACAATCCCACAAAATACAACATAAAAATCAATCTCATTCCTAATAAAATCTCATAAAACGTACTCACACTCAATTTTCTGCTGAAATAGAAAATAAAAAAAAAAAAAAATCTATAGAAAGCGAAATCGAAAATAAGTATAGTAGTATCTTGAAATAACCAAATACACCTTCGTCTATTCCAATACATATTTATTTCGAATGTCGGCATGCAATGATATAAAAGTATATGATTAATTGCATGACTATTACGAAAATCGTGCTCGAAACTACTTCGATTCAAATATAAACCAGCTATGTATTGCCTCTAGAAGAGTTCCTATAATATTGTCACCACCAGATGGCTTTTAATTTTTATACCCTGAAACCAGATTGAATACGTGCGAATGTGAAACTCCTGCCTTAAAAATTGCTGAAGTTAATAGAATAAATGACATAATAGGTACAAAAAAAACATGTAAAAAACTAAAAACATGCAACAATTATGTTTTATTTTTTTTTTGTTTATTTTTTTTTTGTCGATTTCCAGAACACCACACATATCTCTTATAAGCAAAAAATCAGCCTTGAAATTCATTCTCAAACTTACTTATATTCACTTGCAACACACAAAGCGCCAGAGTCAGCGCCAGCGACAAAGTAAACTTGAAAGTATCTACGTACTTGTATCTATCTATTTATTGGGTGGAGTGGGTTAGTGGAGTATCACGTGCGATGGGAAATAAATTAGTAAACAATTTTTAATTTTTCTGCTTTTTGTTTTTTTTTGTATTCTTTTTAAACAATGGAAAGTTGTTAAGTGAGTGAGAGAAGAGGTCTATTAAATGATTATAAACAAATGCGATAGGGAAAATAAACTTGAAGTTGCTTTTTGTTTTGTTATCATTCAACTAAGAACTTGATGGGTTTTGACTTTTATAGTTTTATTTTGTTTTTTTGTTTTTATTAATGGTGCTACTTTGTTTCCTTTTACTAATCAGATAGTAATCTTTTTTTTAAGTAGGTTGTTTCCTTAAGGTTTAAGATATGCAAATTTATTTGGAGTTTGACCTTGAAATTTGAGAACTCGGAATTTTGTACATTGTGTTTATATTTTAACTGGTGTTTTTTTTGATATTTAAATGAGCAATCATTCAGCCAAAAGAGCTTTTTCCATCAATGAGCTGAAACCAAATCCCATAACTTCGCAAACAAAATTCCGAAAAAGACAACGAACAAAAGAAATTCTTGGTTTTTTGGCTTACTTTTGGGATTTCGTGTTTTTGCAATGTAACATTAAATGTTAGATTTGGATTTTCTGGGCTTGGATTCTCCGCAATTTTATCTTGTAGGCATTTAAGGATTACTATTTGATATAGTGGCTTCTGCTGTTTAATCACAATTCGGGTTTTCCATTGCTTTAATGAGTTACTCCAAAGTACAAACCGCTTCCATCGAAACAACAACGTAGAAAATGCTTGTTTTTTTTTTTTTTAATTTAAGCAAGCATGGCTTAATCCCGCGAGTTTAAAATTTAAATAGCAGAAGCCATACAGCTTTTGAAATGTTGTGTTTTCTTAAATTTTGGTCTTCTCAATTAAGGATTTTTTCAATTTTTTTTTTTTTTTGGGGGATTTCAGGATGTCAGATTGATTTCATGATTTTGGATTTAGCCTTTGAAGTTGGATTTTTTTTTTTTTTAATTTTGGATTTTCGTATTCGCCTTAGTTTGGAAAGTTTGTATGTACCTTTAAGTAAATGTCTATATTTTATATTTTTCGAATTTTTGGATTTAAAGTTAAGTGGATTTTAGATGTTGTAGCTCTGTGATTTTTTTTACTGTAAAAATTTGAGTTTTTGAGTTGATAAAGTGCTTACAAACTTGGTTAATGTAAAACGCTTGTTCTACTAAAAATTTAAATTTATTTAACACCATAATTTTCTCAGTGGTTTAATTTATCTATAAATTTTGAAGTGTTGAAGCTGTTGCGGTTCTGTATAAAATCAAGTTAATTTCGATTTGTTCCAGACAATTAGGCATTTGAAACATGGAATTTTGGAAAATCCTGAATTTCTTCGTACCTACATAAGTGACATTAATCAAAAAAGGATTGCTGTAAAAAGATAAAGTGATCGTTTCCTGAATTTTTTTTTACTGTATTGAGCACATTTTTTCCTTCATTTTTTCGAAATCGAGAACTCCAAAAATTCATCAATTTAAACGCCTTGAATCTTTTTTTTCTGAAAGCTCAAAATGTCAGGTTTTCAGGTTTCTTCGTTTGTATCGCGCTCAAGTCAGAATTTTGGTATCAAAACTCCTCAAAATATACCAAAAAAACACGAATTCTTAAAAAAACTCAAAAATTAGAAACTAAAGAACCCCAAAGTTTTTAACATTTTTCTGCTTTCCCAAAACCATAATATACCAAAAGCACTGAAACATAAAAAACCAATACACTTAAAGTCTGAAAATGTGGATGTGATGCTGGATTCAACCTTGGGGTCGAAATTCCTCAAACCAAAACTACTAACACAAAAATTAAAAAGTCTAAATTCCGAAAAATCTAAAAACTTGATATCTCTTTTCTAGAAAAACTAGAATTATTAGTATTGAATCCAGAAACTGAAAATTCTTAAAAAACACATGACATAAAAAAACTAGAATTAAAAATTCAAAGTCCAAAAGAGCCAAAATTTTCGATTTATTGGTTTTGGGGTCAGAATCTCTTAAACTTGACACCCAACAGCAACAACCTTATATTCTGAAAACTTAAATTCAATAAAAGTAAAAACTATGAAATAACGAGTGAATATTTTTTGTCTTTATTTGTCGAGTTTGGTCGGTTTTGAAAACAGTCCAAGCGATTTTCTTAAATCTTAAAAGTTACTTCAAAATTTTAGAGTTAGTTTCATATCATATTAAAAACAGCTTATTTCTCTCAGATACGATTTCAGCGTTTTTGGCAATTAAAAAATTGTCTACCAGCTTCAAAAACAATACTCCGATGCTATGACTAGGAAAAATACTTTAGTAATTAGACTTTATCAAAAAAAAAGTTAAAAAAAAATGAATTTGTTAATAAAAAAATAATGTACATGTTTTAAAAATTGAATAGGATGTCAAAACGCGAGGTTATCCCTAAAATAGTTTTTAAGCCAGGGTCTTTTTTTTATTTAAAAAAAAAGTTTTGTAAAATCTTATTTAAAAAAAAAATGCTTCAAAGATCATATTTTTCTTCATATAAATTTTGGGAAGGTCAGTATCACATCGTTTTTAAGCTTAAAAGTAGTTTGAGCGTCACATATCATTTAATTTTCATTTTTTTGTGTGCATGATATTTATGATATAAAAAAATGACTCAGTTCAGGGGTCGAATCACGGCACACGATTACGATCATACGTTAAAGTTTTGACTATTTCTGCCTCTATTTAATCAGTAAAAAAAAAATGGGACACATAGCAAGCATACGTTAACTAACGTATGCTGTAATTCGACCCCAGTTTTCATAAGCGAAGAAAATGGTAATAGAATTTCTATTAAATTAATTTAATTTTACTGACTAACTTTCATTCATTTTCATCTCATATTTAATTTTTCTTTAATACTTTTTTTGAACTAATAAATATCAAATTATTATTAACATCCAATTATTCTGCATTCCCAATTTATTCCATTTTACAATTTTACCCATTTTCGCTTTCCACCAAAATAAATAAAAAAGAAAAGAGTAAAATATAAAAAATATCTATAAATATAATTTTTGTTCTCTTCTTATTTCATCCACGTTTGTTGAATTATTTTTTTGTTATTATATTTTCTTCCTCTTCTTCTTATTCCAGTTAAAGAAATTGGCAACGGTCGTTCGCCATTACTGCAGGAGCCACTTTATGGAACTCGTCCTCAGCCATATAGTGAGTACCAATATACACCTTTAGGCTTTAATATTATTAATATTATGTCTTCAAGTAATTTATAACGTCCTTTTTTTTTTATTTATATTTTCCCTTATTTTTTTGTGTTTCCTTTTGGTAAAATATAATTTATTGCATGGTCTTATGAAACTCTCAACGCACAAGGATATTTTATCTATTTTTTATTTATGTAGGTGGAAGCTAGACAGTCTTCTGTATTTTTTTTTTTTTTTATTATTATTAATAATGTAGCCTTAAGGAAGTCATGATGATGCTTCATCCATTTAAAAATGTGAAACATAAAAAATAAAACAACAATTTTCCTTTTTTTTTTATATAAATTTCTCTTCTAATGAATTTACGTCTATGATTATAGTTGTTTTATATTTTTAAGACTTGAACGATTACTATATTATACTTTGATATGAAAATCCCTTCAGAGGAAAAAAAAGTACTGTTTATTTCGTAAAAAAAGGAGAATCAAGGATCAAGTACTCTAGGAAATTTTGTCATTTCCACGAAATGAAAAAGAAAATCCTTTAAAAAAAAAACATGAAAAAAAAAATCAGGATATCAAAAGTCCAAGTCACTCGCTACCGCCTTCTCCCAAATGTTTTATTTAACATCCTTTCAACGTTAAAACTTTGTTTTTTTTTTTATTATGTATTTTACTGTGCAAGTATTCTGCTTGTGATGTTGTATTTGTAGTATCCTTTATGATGATAGTGTTGGAATGATATTATTTCCTTTTTTGTTTTGTAATGGGTGTGAAAGAAATATCCTTTGGGGTTTAAAAGCCCCAAAGGACTTTTGCTTTCGGGTCGGTCCATAGAGCAAAGAGATACTCTTATAGTATAAAATGCAGAGATACAATGCGAATCCCTTTCATTAAACAAAAGAAAAAACAAACAAAAACAAAAAAAAAAAAAAAGATTTAAAAATGAGACTAACAACATACATAACTATATACACTAGAGTGGACCAAAAAAATCATTTTTTCATTATTTTGATTTGCTCTACCGATAACTTGTTTTCTCGACACAAAATAATGCTACCCTAATTTTTTCAGAATTTTTCGATGATGTTTAGGGGTTGCGCGCACCCCTTTTATAAAAAAAATAAGCTCTTTTAGTTTTTAATTTTTTTAAAGCTTAAATAATTTTTTAATCGAAAAGCTGTTTGAGGGAAAAGTATTGAGTATCAATAGATCTACTTACATCAATTTTTCTTTTTTCAAAAAAAAATATTTTTGACTGATTCCCAGGCGTTAGAAGTCGAAATTACTGGTAAATGCTGGGAAAAAAGCCTAAAAACTATGTTTTACTGTTGTTTATAACGGTTAAAATTATTTTTATCGTATTCCTCATCAAATTTACTTTAAAAACCGTGCTTTTATATTGCTAAATTCTTCTTAGATTGATAAAAGAAAAATAATTTTTAAAAAAGATCGTACCAAAACAAGTGAAGGAAAAATGGGGGAGGGTACTATATCTTGCGCGACGAGATTTGATAACAGTATTTTGTAGAGGAGTTAAATACGATCATTTTTCATTATGGGAGGGGTGGTCTATCTGGCTCCGTTTAGGCGGGAATGGCAATTTTCTAAAAAATGACTTAAAATGATAAAAAATATATTAAAATACAATGGCAACACTTACAGTTATGAGTGATAGCTTTTTCAAAAGCTGGAACTGTACACTTTATTCTAATTTTGAAGTAAAGTTATTTCAATCAATTGTTTTTTAAATAATCGATTAAAAAGTAAAAAATTGGGAAAAAAAAGTTTAAAAAACACATTAAATACTGTTTTTGTCAATTGTGGATAACAATACAAAAAATGGCTGATAAAATAAAGTGTCACAATTGATTCCTTATCAAATACTGAAGTCCATAAGTTTTAATACTTTCTAGTTTTTGATAAAGTTGAAAAATAAAAAAACTTCTTTTTTATCAGACCTACTCGAGATCGTCCTTCTGGTTCCACGAAATTTTATTTTGATAACTATCCATATTTTTTAATGATGTTGTTGTTGATGCAGCGCCTTATAATATTAAATATCGGATATGTTTTTTGATGGTGGCAAAAATATTAAAAACAGCCATAAAAATTATAATCTGATAAAAAGAATTTGTTTTATTTTTCAATTTTCTCAAAAACTAGAAAGCATTAAAGCATATGGACCTTAGTATTTGATAAGGAATCCATTGTGACACTTTATTTTATCAGCCATTTTTTGTATTGTAATCCACAATTGACAAAAACAGTATTTAATGTGTTTTTTGAACTTTTTTTTCCCAATTTTTTACTTTTTAATCGATTATTTAAAAAACAATTGATTGAAATAACTTTACTTCAAAATTAGAATAAAGTGTACAGTTCCAGCTTTTGAAAAAGCTATCACTCATAACTGTAAGTGTTGCCATTGTATTTTAATATATTTTTTATCATTTTAAGTCATTTTTTAGAAAATTGCCATTCCCGCCTAAACGGAGCCAGATAGACCACCCCTCCCATAATGAAAAATGATCGTATTTAACTCCTCTACAAAATACTGTTATCAAATCTCGTCGCGCAAGATATAGTACCCTCCCCCATTTTTCCTTCACTTGTTTTGGTACGATCTTTTTTAAAAATTATTTTTCTTTTATCAATCTAAGAAGAATTTAGCAATATAAAAGCACGGTTTTTAAAGTAAATTTGATGAGGAATACGATAAAAATAATTTTAACCGTTATAAACAACAGTAAAACATAGTTTTTAGGCTTTTTTCCCAGCATTTACCAGTAATTTCGACTTCTAACGCCTGGGAATCAGTCAAAAATATTTTTTTTTGAAAAAAGAAAAATTGATGTAAGTAGATCTATTGATACTCAATACTTTTCCCTCAAACAGCTTTTCGATTAAAAAATTATTTAAGCTTTAAAAAAATTAAAAACTAAAAGAGCTTATTTTTTTTATAAAAAGGGTGCGCGCAACCCCTAAACATCATCGAAAAATTCTGAAAAAATTAGGGTAGCATTATTTTGTGTCGAGAAAACAAGTTTTCGGTAGAGCAAATCAAAATAATGAAATATAATTTTTTTGGTCCACCCTAATATACACACATACATAGATATACCAGCTGGATTATGCTGGAAGGAAGGATAAAACGACAAAGATCCTGACATTGAAGCTCTTTTTTCGGTTTCCTCCTTCTTTTTTTCTATACCGCGCATTAAGTACTTCGTATACAAGAAGTAAGTCCTTTCTGTCCATCTCCTTTTCAAGTGATATTTGATTTGGGATTTTTCGCTTAAAATTCACTGTAACTTTTCTTTTCTTAAAAAAAAAAAATTCTAAAAAATAAAATAAAACAAAATAATGTCCTTCGTAACTTTATTTAGCCTTTTCTGTTTTTGTTTTTTTTTCTTTCTCGTTTCTTTTGAAGTAGTAAAGACAACGATGAAGAATTTCTAAACAAGGATGTTTTTTTATAGCAAACAAAAAAAAAGGAAACATTTGTGTGTAATTTTTATTTCTTCATCCTTATTGCGTTGATATTTCTAAAAAGTTAAGGACACCCTTACCATCACTGTCTTCATCATCATGGATGATTTGATGTTTTCTAATAAAAATGTAAAAAAAAAAATCCTTACCAAAGGGCATTTTCCGCATTCAGTTAACACTTAACGAAACCCTCATTACACCTGGTTTAAGGATTGACAAGTATTTTCAATATGAACAAGGACATTTTCCCTTTTGTTAAATGGATTGTAAAAGGATTTATTTTCGGTTTTGTTTTGTTTTCTAATTCAGATATGTCAATGATTTTAAATAAAATATTTAATCACATAAAGTGATGAGTAAAAAGTGAAATCAAGAAAAGTGAAATCAAGAATTTGGTGTTTCTAAGTCAATCACTTTTTAAAGGAAAATTTCAAACTTCATTCACCTTGGCAGAAGGAATTTCTAAAAATTCTTTAAAAGTTTCTTGTAGATTGACACCTGAAAGATTGTTTCAGAGAAATTAATTTTTTTATTAACAAAAAAAAAAAATGTAATTTCCCTAATTAGAGGTGCCTAAATCTTGAACAAAGTTCATGTCGACTTTAATGAGTCTTAATGAGTTTTAATTTTAATTGAATATTGAAACTTGACAAACTTAGGTACGCAAAAAAAAAAAGTATGAAAATTTGGTAATCACCCTACTTATTTCATTTAAATATTTCACTGTCACAAAGTTTTGAGAAGATTTTTGTAATTATTGTTGTCACCTGAACTTTTCAAAAGTCTATAACTTTGGACAGACATTTTTTTTAATTGAAGTAATCCAAGTGATATTGACACCATGCCACAATTTTACAATGACTTGAACTTTGAATAACGAATCTCTTTCCGTAAAATCAACAATAAATATCCAAATAGTCGTTATATTCACTATAAAAACAGTAGCCGGTTGATAAGCAGTCTTCAGTGATTCATATTGTTGACACTAAGTATAACAACTAGGTATGTAAAAGAAATCAATCGAAAGAGTTTTCTATCGGAGCGGAAAATTCGACGATTTTATACTAAAGTTTTATTTCAATGTTTCTATACAAAATACTATGGTAGTTTTTTGCTTAAAAATTCGGTGAGTTTGTAAAAGTTGATAGAGAATTTTAAAAATTTGCAAATGTTTTAAGCACTAAAAACAATGTTTACTAACTCTAATAAAAATAACCGTCAATTTTGTTGTTTTCATGATATTGGTGGTTATTTTTGACTAGCTAAATATACATAGTTTTAAAAAATTAAAAATATCTTTCTATTAAATTTTACAGTTGTACCTTTATTCAATGTAAGGTTGTCCAAAATTCGTAATTTAGATTTTAATGTATCCAAAAATGAAGCCGATAAAGTTGAAGACAATAATTAGTCTGATGCAGTAAAAAAGTTCAGTTTCTTTTTTATTCAATAATCTCATCGAATAAGCCTTAAAGGATTTAATTAACTAAAGAAAATGGAAAAAGATTAAAACGCATATTTTATACTTTTGAAAGATTGACATTCGATGCAAAAAACTAGAATTTGGCCAGCATTAAAGTACCTACTTATCAAAAAATTAAATTGACGTCGGATGCCATCAAGGTCAAATAACTGACAGAAAAATCTAAAATGCTCACAACCTTCTGTATGCACTTAAATATCTATCAAAAATTCACACAAGTCACTTAACCAAGCTACACATGCAATTAGGAATTGTTTTTTTTTTTTTTTTTACTTGCTCTATAGGGCAAGTATTGGTTTCGTGTAGAAAAAAAAAATTTGAGGTTTTAATCAAAACCAACATTACGATGATGGAGAAGATAAAAAAGTGGTTTTCGTCATGCCGCCCGTCGCACAGTGTGACAATTCGCTCATCTAACGGAATTAAATTAATAGCGCTCACAGATTATAACTTTTCGAGGATTTTTTTTTTGTTGAATTTATAACAAATATATACAAAATGAAATTTAGCAACAATTTTGTTAATAGTTTTTCATATTTTTAGCCAAAAGAGGTTTAATTTTTGGGCAAAGGTTCGATAACTCAGAAGGTGAAAAATTTTAACGCATTCTTGTAGAGGAGTTAAATACAAGCATTTTTTACTACCAGAGAGGGGTCGATCTCCCCCCGTTTAAGAGGGAGGGGCAATTTTCAAAAAAAAAACTTAAAATAAAGAAAAACATATTTAAAAATGACGGCAACACTCACAGTTATGAATGATACCTTTTTCAAAAGCTAACGTTGTATACTGAATTGTTATTTTTAAATCAAGTTATTTTAATGGAAAGTTTTTGAAATAATCGATTTCAAAGTCAAAATTTGGGGAAAAAAATTAAAAAAAAAACACATAGGATACTATTTTTTTTAAAGACTGTGGATGTCAATACAAAATTGATTGATACATCTAACTGTCTCAATTGATTCTTTTTCAATCACTAAAAACCATATGTTCCTATGCTTTCTAGTTTTTGAGAAAATTGAAACATAAGGAAACAACTTTTTTATCAGATTTTTATTTTTTGCGTATTTTCGATAACTTTGGCATTAACAGTGCAACTAACAAAGAAAGCTTTAGGTGCCTAAAAAACAAAAATTAGATACCCCTGTAAGTATTGAGTTAGCACTGGTGGTGCAGGGAATTTAATTTTAGATTAATACACCCAAACATCAAGAATTTCCGTCCTAAAATTTCGAAAATTATTTTTTGAAAACAAGAATAAAGACCAAAAACGTTTTAAATTAACATTACAATCCTTATAATTTTGTTTTTGATTCTTTCCATAGTAGTTATTTTTCTGGAAGACTAGTTCGAAAATGAAAAAAAAAAAAATGCATGGGTGTCGCAGCTATGCGCAGCCACTTAAAATGCAAAATGAAAGCTAATATATCAAGCTTTAAAATTAATATGGATTCTCAATGGAATAATGCGGAATAATTTTAAATTATCTCCATTTAATGTAAAAATTAACCCAAGAAACACGATTTTTCAAATTTTAAGCAAAATAGCAAAGTATTGAACATCATATGAAATGAGATTTTACTTAAATTGATATGCTCCTGTATTATATTTAATAAAAATCACACAAAATTTTCAATTACAAATTAAAAAACACTTAAAAAACCATAGTAACCAAAGCACCTTTAAACCTCAATTTTACCTCAAAAAATCACAAATTCCAACTTTAAGATCAGTTATTTTTTGTTTGCGTTAGTCTTATTGATTTTAATAAAATTATGGCGTTGCCGTTTTTCAAAAATCGACATAATTTTTAAGTTCATTATCATTATATATTGCATCAAAGCATAAGTCAATTTTATAAAAATTTTACAGTCATCATTGTGAAGTGTAAGTTAAAAAAAAAAAATTAACAAACATTTTTGAAAAAAAAAAAATTTATTTTATTTTTATTTTTTAGCTTTCGATTTTTTTTGTTGATATTTTTACTATTTTACTAAACAAAATCTTAAAATTTCAATAGATATTTAAGATAAAGATACTTTGATTTACAAGAGCAAGTACGTGCGACCCCAGTCGTGGTGCATTTTATTTTCCTCGTCTTCCCAATTTTGTTTGTTATCCTGCCAAAACAAATCTTATTTATCTCGAATTCTGAGTGGATAAAATATATTGTATACGAAAATAAAACGAAATGATGATTTTGTTTCTATAGAGTCCATAAGTAAGTACTCGAAACAATTTTCTCCAATATAATATTCTCCACCAATAAGCCTACATTGTTATATTTACCTACCTACAGGGTGTCCTAGAATTGGAGGTTTTGCGAAATTTTTATTTTTTCCTTAACTAAAACTAAATTGGGTGCATTGAATAAGTTTGAGTTTCAAAACAAGTTACAAAATTCTAAATAAATATGTCAAGGACATCAACAATGAAAGCATTGCAAATAATCAGAAATACTTTTGTATCACCCTGTAAATGAAAAAGAAAGAAATACCTTCGAATTCCTCCTCCTCCATACATTTGCAACCATACCACCGCTCGCCTGCCGTCACTATCTAATTTTCGTACAAAGGGAAAATAAGAAGCCATTACAAAAATAACTTCCACTTCGATACGTGACATTCATTAAAAATTAAGGCATGCCCCATATATGACAAAAGTAGGAACATAATAGTAGAACCATCAAAAACGGAATAGGACGGGACGGTTGGAAATAGGAAAATTTTTCTAAAGACAGCTAACGTGCCTAAGAGACTGGAAAAACGAAATCGACTCAATTTTCGATTGTCTTTAACGGTATAGATAGCTGCTATAAGATAGATACGAGTACATAAGGTATTCAATGGAGGAAGGGTAGGAAAAAAAAAAAAGCTAGGTAGGTAATGCCACCACACCAGCTTAGCCATCAGTAAAAGTCGTTTATCTATGCACATTAATGTAGGTACGAAAAGCAACTACTACGACGAGTATGACGATGAAGACCGAAAAAAATAAAGAAAATGGGGCCATGAGGTGGTAAGAAAAAAAAAAAAAAAGAACCATATAAACCCGTATGCAGGTACCCCGAGGCAACTCGAATTCATTAGATATTCTATATGGAACGAGTAAAAAAAAAGAAATAACCAACACCAACAACAACATGTCAGCTTTTGGAATGCTTAGCTGGATTTTATTCTATAAAACGTGGTTGGTGTTTGCTGCTGGTTTTTTTTTCGTATTTTTTGTTGCTTTTTCTTACTTTTATTTCAATTACTGATTTTAGATACAGAGCTAGCACTTTTAGATACTTATACATAATGCGTAATAGAAATTCATTTAATTGATGTTCTTGACTTGGTTTTGTAATTAGGTTAGGTTAGAACTAGGACGACTATATGACTACGACGACGACACACGACACTACGATGATGATGTCTACAAATAAAAGTGGATTCGGAATGAATGAATGAATGTTGGTTGTGATGGTATTGGTATATAGTGACATAGTGACGTAGTAAAGGTAATCTCAATGCCTACCAATTCAGATTTTTGCACGTTTACTATACTTACCTTTCTACTACTTGCGAGGTAGTTCTAATTTCCGTATATAAAGTACATGCAAACATAACTAGGCTGTTGACTTGGATTTTTTTTGTAGGTCCTTGGGCCTATTTGAAATGAATAAGCCATTTTAATTAATCAAATTCAATAAATATTCAAGTGGCTAAGAGGAGAGGAGAGGAGAGAGGAATTTAGGGATTAAAAAGGTTCTTCAAAATTAATTGAAGCATGATTTTTTGGGGAGGAAAGATTTAAAATTTTAATGTGGCGAAAGTTTAAAGTAAGAAAATTCATGAAGACTTTATAGAGTCGTCTTTTTATTTAATATTGCACTTAGATGGTTCACGTGTAGTTTCTTGGATTCTTTTGAAACAAAAAATCTGAAAACTAAATAAAAACCAAGTAAATGCTGTTTGAAGGCCAACAGTTATAAGGCAAACTGAAGGCCAAAATAAAAAAAAAAATATTGCCAGCACATTTCTGTGGATTTTCAAGTTCAGCAATTTGAAAAAGAAAATATTAGGTATAAATAGGTATTGTTACTATCTATAAAATAATCGATTGTGTGAAATATCTTTCTTTCATTATCCACTACCGACAGATTTAAGTATCAAATATAAAATTTGCTTTTCTACAGAAAATCGATAGTTAAGTTCTATCGATTATTTACGTTATCGATAAAATGTTATCGATAATTTATATTATCGATAATTGCGAATAGAATATTTGAATTATCAAATCTAAACGATATTTGGTACCATTGAAAATAATCGAAGTTTTTCGATTTTTACACTATTGTTGTACGATTTAGACTTATGATAGGTTTGGGTATAGAAAACAATATTTAATTTGCATTATGAATATCTAATATAAAATATCGCATTTGAATCATTTTTTTTTTATCTAAACAGATACCTAGTTTATAATATCGAAAATAATCGTCATCATGAATTATTGGTTAACAGTTTTACTTACTATAAAAAGAATTCTTAAAAAAAATTCTATGTTTTCTATCGATAACAATCCGTATTTGAAGACTATCGATATGATGAAGACTTACCGACCAATGAAATCCTGTTTATCAAGTACTGTGAAGAAGACGGTTTGAAACCCTCTTAACGATTGAATGAAAATTATTCGGACTATCGAATTTATGTGCCAAGATCTTTCAGATAATGAAATAGTCGTAATAAATTTAAATAATCTTTTCATCGCTCACTAAATACATTTTTTATCAAATTTCAACTAATTTATTCTTAAATGCCTTCGCAGCGTATTTTTTGGTTTTTTTTTTTCATTTAATCGAAAATCCTCAAGGCTAATCTACATACAACTCTCACTTATGCAATTCACAAAAAAAAAAAATAAATTAAAAATATAAATTAATATAAAAAATCCAAAAAAATAAAAGAAAAAAATTAAAAAGATAATAGATTATTTTTCGCACAATAAATTCAGCCAGTTTCCATTTGAGTTAACCTATTTTTCATTTGGTCTTTACAAAAAAAAAAAAAAAAAAAAATGAAGAATATTGTATCATCCCCATATCTCCCTCTACTTACATATTTGATATAGACACACATAATATGAGGGTTCTTTTATGAAGCAACAAAATAAACAAAAAACAAAATATAAAATATAACACACACTGTCGGAAGTTGATCCTGCCACAAACATCAGCAATGCCATCCATTGAATCAAACAAAAACAAAAAAAGTAGTAGATATCCTTCTGAAAGGAGAAACACATTTGAAAGGATTATCTGATTTTAATTGCCACGGATTATTATTGGTAGTTTGCTATATAAGGAGAGTGGGGTGGTGATATTGGAATTGGATATGATGATGGCAATCGAGGGTGGACACATTTGTATGTTGTTGTTGAATTTTGTCAAAAGGATTAGAGTCTATACAGGATATTATGAAGCTTTTTATTAATATGAGAAGGATATTTTTTTTTGTATTTTTTGTTTGTGTGTGTGCTTACTCTTCAACATTATTACCAGTAAAAAAAAAGTACGAAAAGAAAAATAAGTCAGGATAAAATTTTTCTCTATGTAGACTGGAAAAAGTCCGTTGAGATATTTTTCGTAAACTCACCAACAAAATATTTTGTCATTTCTCAAGGACTACCATTTTTCGACTTAACTTTTAACAAATCGATTTTTTTTTTTTTTTTGGCAACCACAAAAAAAAAGGAAAATTTAATAATATGAAATCCTCTTACAATTAAGGTAAACTGTTTTGTTTTTGTGTCTCTCAACACTCCTTTCCCATAGCGCCCACCTTCTAGTGTGTCTTCTTCTTCTTTAATCAATAAAATAATAAAGTTTGTCCATAAAGTTGCTTCATTGCCTAACAAATCGCCTGCCCCATCAACTTAATTAAAATGTTCATCCATTCCAATTATATTATATTCCCATCGGGAGAAAATCTCAGCACAAAATTAATTACAAGCCCATCACTATCAGGCTGTGTTCTGGAGGCAGAAAAAAACTGAACAACCATTTATAGTCATTTCTATAAATTGGATTAACTTTCCAACAGATGGCGTTAAAGCATACACATACAAACAATCTGGCTGATAAAATTTAAGTCGCAAAATAGCCTTATTTTTTTTTGTTGTTGTTCCAATTTTAATATTTTTCAATTAAAAAAAAAAATTATTTATAAATATCCTTTTTTGGGTTATATTAAGTAACGAGTTCACGAACAATCTCATAATGGCTAGAAAAATATTTTCGCCCAAGCCATATTCGTTGGCGAACTCATTGAGTATGCAAATGACATATAAGTGTGTCTAGGTATATATTGTATTGACTGACTGCGTGCTGGAAACGCTTTATAACGCCGTAATTGCTCTGGTGTCAAACATGTCATTAAAATGGAGAAAAAAAAAATACACAACCTGTTCGGGTATTTCTTACATTGTTTCCGGTAGATTGCATGGCTTGGCTATCCAGGAAGGTGTTTAAAGAGTGCAATGTCCGGTGGAAGTTATACATAACTACTAGCCAAGCCAATAATTTTTTATGATAATAATTGGATAATACTTTTGGTGCGATTTTAACTAGACTTGTTGGTTTTATTGTTTTTTTTTTCTTATTGGTAAAAATGATAGGTAACTCCGAAAATACCTGTTATTGACCTGGTAGTTTTTTTCAGTGACGTCTTTTTACGTTTTGTTCAAAAATATATATTCAAAAAGATAGATGGTAACCCTTAAATTCGGATTAATAAATAGTAAGAATATGCTGGGTTGGTTATGTTAAAAAAAATAACAAAACCTATTTTTTTCGGAAGATAGAAAACTACTGGAGCCTTAGAAATATTTGTTGTTGGCCAAATAGTTTTTCGTGCTGTAAAAAGTACTGCGGAGAAGACTTACTTGAATTCATAAATGGAAAGAAGTAGTTGAAGCAACTGAAGAACGTTTCAATTTCAAATATTTTGATGTTTTTCAAGTGACTGTATTTTCCTTAAAAATGGACGTCCTGGAATTTTAAAGCTCAAACTTCCTAGTTTTGAGATCTTATAATGAAACAATTTTTTAAGCTACGTTTTCCGCTCAACCCTATCGACTACCAAACAAAAAAAAATGCCCAAATTTTTTTTTTTTTTTTTTTTTGGTCCAAATACTTTGAAAATTTTTTGCAACTTAACCACTATATGGATTGGATAACTTTTTCATTCAGCTTAAATTTTCCTTTTTTTTTAAAGTTCGATACGAATATTTCGACGCTGAAGTATCGAACATTGAACGAAAAAGTAACTTTTTGTTTTTAACCATCAGCATCTCGGGAATCTCTGAATGCACATAAAAATCAAAGAGTGTTTTTTAAATCTTGAATAAATTTCCCAAAAAATTAAGGTATTGTATTTTGAAAAAAATATTTTTTTTATATTTTTGCATTAATTTTTAAAATCAAGAAAAAAGAAAAAAACTTTTGTGATAATCAAGTGCTAGTTTGGAAATATTAATATGCCTTTTAAACCCTACAAAGCTTCAAAAACCCTAAAAAGTTTTGATTCAAACCATTGAGCCGTTTTGTTTTGTTTTATTTGATCGCATTAAAAAAAAAAAAAAACAGTTTTTTTTTGCACTTCTATTGATAATAAAATGCACGACTGGGGATCTTATCTTAAAGCTTTTTATAAAAAAAATGAGGCAAAATTATAATTAGATATACATAAACCATTTCTCATTATGTAAAAAAGTAGGTCACATAAAATCTGTCCCTATAATTGTTAAAACATCGTTTTTAAAGGTTTTCATCACGAAAACAAAGTATGAAAAGGAATTTTGAGAAAAAAAATTTGAAAATCGTCAGAGCCGTTTTTTAAAAAATTAATTTTTTATATATAAAAATTTTCTTACATTAAAAAAAAAGTTGGTATGCCATTTTGAAGAAAAAATTAATTTACAATTGAAAAAATTGATTTTTCAAAAAAAAATTTTGAAATATTTTTAAAAAATCCAAAAATGTGTTTTTTTTTAATTACGGTTAACTAAACGCTTTTTGTATAAAAATTTTCGTTGAAATCGAGTTAGTCTTGTAGGTTTCAAACCAAAAAACGGTTCTATGGCAGGTACCGTTAGTAACATTCCAAAAAATATTTTTTTTTAAATCAAAAGTTGGGTCTTGTTTGTAAAAATATACACACATTTTTTTTTATAAAAATCGTTAGAGCCGTTTTCTAGTTATTTGGTATAAATTGAAAAATTTATATGGGAGATATAAAAAAAAACAAAAAAAAAAACCAGCTTTCAGAATTCTATAAAAATCATCTGTACCAAATTTGAAGAAAATCCGTCCACGCGTTTAGGCTGTGGAAATGTGTACAGATGGACGTACAGACTCACAGACGCACGGAGGGAATTGCGAGACCCACTTTCCTTGTCAATAAACTTATTTTGCCAATGGTGCCTTTTGAGTTGACTCTCGAAGGGCTGTCTTAAAACCCGAAAGCCTTCTAGTCTTCTTATGGGAAGCACTCAATAATTAAAACTTATTTTAGATGTTTTGTCAACATTATCTTAAAAGATATTATTTTATAATAAAAAAAATTAATCCAAATTTTCTGCAATTAAATTTCTAGAACTTCAAAAATGTCCAATTAATATCCATTTTTTTTGTAACTAGAAATATTTGTTGTGGTTAAAACAATTTTGATTAGAAACCATCTGTTGTTTCTAACCTCAAAAGCATTAATAATTTCGTTCAAAGAAATGAAAAGATATAACCAACATTATTTACCGAGCGAAAAATAAAAAATAATCACCACCCATTAGAGACCCTTAAGAAATGGCCTCTTCTTTGTTTAGTTTAACCGTCTTTCGAATAAAATCAAGGGAGACAAGATGTATAGTTGTGAAATAATTCTATTCCATTAGTAGGAATAAGACATTTATCTACATTATTAAATGTGACACAGAGAAATGACTATGAGCTCAGCCCTAAGGTTGGATTTGTTCAAAGGATAATGGAATGGGTCATTGCAGAGTGATTACTAAAATACAAAATTAAAATTCACATCTCCCAGGAGAATATAAATTTTTTGTTCCTTTTTTTATCATTCATTTGTATCCTCATAAGTCATCAAAAGGTATATTCGAGTGTCTATATTGATTTATGTAAATATCTAAAGTGTTTTTACGTTTGAAATATCATCATCATTCTTTCCTCGGTGCAGTGCTATAAGTTTATCTCAATATTTAAACTCTCCAGTTATCTTGACTTGAATTCAATTTGAATAAGGCAGCTGTTATTGTTAGGTATAAAATGATATTATTTCTCTCTCTCTCTCTCTATCAATCTTTACCTATTAATTTAATTTATTTAAACTCTGTCAATAAGAAGAAAAAGCATTTTCTATCACTTTCGTGTCATTTACGTCACAGTTTGATCGATATGCTCTTTGAATGTCAATGTGATTGCTCAAAAAATAAAATAACATAAAAACGATTCGTTTTTGTTTTTCAAGTTGTGTCAATCGGAACGGGTCATTATATCAGATAAACATTTTAAACTGATTAATGAAGTTTTTTTTTCATTAAATTTTAAATTGAGTTTTATTTGAAAATGAGAAAAACACTTTTGTATTCAATGCAACCTACATTATGTTTAAGTGAAATTGATTAAAAATGCATTCGATTTGTTTGTAAGATGCACAGTGAATTTGGGAAATTTCACTTAAAAAAGTCTCAAATCGAGTTGATTTAATCATTTTCAAAATTGTTTCAGGCTAGTTCTCTTGTTTCCACTATTTTTTTCTGGTTGAACTAACAATCAAAATTCATTTAAACCATATAAGTCATAACAGAAAACAAAATAAAGAATTAAAAAATTATCAATTTGCACTGATTAAAAAAATCGACTCTTACATTTTTCATGTGTCTCATTAAAATTTATTTAATTTTTTTATAAAATTTTTCTTCACTATTAAAAGCCCTTTAGTTTCTATAAAATTCGTAGGAATAAAATTGTATTTTGTTCATAAATGTTCATGCCTTTATGTAGATCGTGTTTTTACATATAAATATTTTAATATCTTAAATTGGTCCTTCGAGCCGGATATATTATATTTTTGTTCAATTCATTTTAATTTAACTGTTGAATGGAAAATAAATTCACAATATTAAAATAATTCATACATATTTAAATTTTATTTTTCAATACTCTATAAAACAACAATAAATTCAAAATAGACAAAGAAATCCTTGATTATGGAAACAATAGATATAATTCAAGCCTTGAAATTCCGCCATTGCTCTGTATGCTCATTTGCTCGTTCCTGAACCATTTACAAAATCATAACCACAAAACTGACCATTTTCTAATGCTTATTTGCTACAATCAATGGAAACGAGGCATTTTATTTGTTGATATTGTTTTGTTGTTGTTGTTGTTGTTGTTGTGGGTAGGTCGGTATATGCAACTGCCCCGCATTGAAACATAACAATATTATTACTTTTATTGTTTTTCATTTGTGTAAATATTGTTCATTGTTATATTTGCAAAAAACTAGCTGGAGGTTTCTCACCCTTTTTTTTTTTTTGTTACTTCTTTCTATAATGCCTTCTGCGCACTAGTTGATGCTCTATATTGCAATATTTTTCACTCCTGGCAAAGCAAAATGCAAAAACAAAAATAAATAAAACAAAAATAACTTTATCCATTTCCATTGGAAATATGAAAAGAAGTCAATTAAAACTTTACGCCGCATGCATTATTTTTGTTTTTCCCATTTTCTTTGTATTTTTGTTGTTTGGTTATATTCTTTTGTCGGCAAGGACTATAATATTTTCTTTATGATTTTTTATCCTTTTTATCAAAAGAAAACAAAAAAAAAAAAAATTAAGAAAAACTTTGTTTATTTTTCATTTGGGGAAAAAATTATTTTTTTCTTCTTTTTTATTTATGAGAAAAAGATTGCGAGATCCTTTAATAGCAGTAGTACTATAATAGTAAAGTATTTTTTAGTGTTAATTAAAAAAGAATATTTAACAGTTAAACAAGAAAAGAAAGTAAAATTTTGTAAGGGAGACAAATTGCATCACTTTGCGTGTATTGTGTTTTTCTTCTGAAAATTGCTATTAAAATTTGTTAAGTGGGGGACAAAACGAATAAAAAGTTTAAAAACTTGAGTGAGAAATGCAAATTTACAGTGGACTTTAAGAATAAGAAAGAAATTTTGTATTGTTCTTTGAAAAGGGATAAATAAAGACAGTAAGAATTGAAAAAAGGAGAAACTTTGAGACAATACAAAAATTTAATTTAAGGAATGTATTATCACAAAGTTTGATTTTTTTTTTCAGATACAGAAAATACGGTTTCTGTTGTAAAAAAAAAAATTCAATGTTCTCCTTAAAAAAATAACCAACTTTTTATCTTGTTTGAATATTAGCTTTTGAACGTCACGTACAGACAAAATGGAACTACTTTAACGATTCTTATAAAGCATGTTGTTTTGGATACCTTCATTTAACATGTCTTGTTCTGCTCAGTGTTTTAGATTATGAAGATTCAGTGAAGATTTTTCTTGAAATTCAATAACAAAAATACCGTCACGTACAGACATGTCGAGGCAACCAATTTACTATTTTATTTTGTGTATTCCGACTTCAGCAAACTTTTAAACAAGGACCGATAGCTTTAAGCTAATTATAAGCGATATTCAAAGTTAGTCAAACATATCAGCCCTTTATAGTTCACCTTTTTTTTATTTGTCACGTACAGACATATTTCGCCACGTTTCATATCGAATTAAAAAAAAAAAACAATCATTATAGTTACATAATACATAGTTGAATAATTTTTTTTTTCATCGGGCAAATTAATTCAAAATTTTATAGCTTTCAATTTGACACTCCGCCGATTTCTTCAAAGTTTTCATGAAATACATTTTGAATTGACTTATTGACATGCCACTCATTATTTCATCATTTAAAAATGGGAAGAACACTCAAAAAATCATGTAGCAATGTTCATAGTATGTATTAACAAAAAAGGGTCACTATGGTGTATGAGCAACCTTTTTTTTAATACTTTTTTTTTTGCCCAGAAAAAATGTACATTTGGGAACAGCTAATGCATTTTGTTGCCCTTGGTAAAACATTTTCTGATCATTTAAATTATACAGTGGGTAGTCAAAATCTTACCTATGAAGGGCTGGTCCTTGTTTCTCGATATTTCTTGTAATTATCGATAATTCATTTATCAATCTTTACCTTTCTTATTTTTTATTTCATTTGATTGTCTTACAAAGAAATATTCAATATAATTGAACGAAATTCCCTCACATCATTCCCATGAATCCTTTTAGTACCAACAACACATCAGATATCTCTGATTGACATTACAATCCTTAGCCTGATTCCTTTCATATTATTGTGAAATTATTGATGATGCATTTCATCAATTTTAATATTCCATAAAAATGTAAATCACAAAAAAGAAAGAATATGAAAGAGACAGAAATAAATGTCCATATATATCCATCATCAGTTGAATCTTTAATAAAAGCTTAACACTTCCTCAATCGGATGTTAACACACAGACATATCCTTTTGACAAACAAAAATAAATAAAAAAAAAAACAATACTATGTTTAAGCTGTTAAAAAAGCTCATCTTGTTATACATTTTTATATTTTCCAATCATTTAATATTCCATTGTATTATTAATCCAATCAGGAAACAACATAACAACACTACAACAGCAAAAACAAAAGTAAAACAGACAAAAAAAAAAAAAATGTTTGATGCTTATAAAACATGTGTGACATCGATTTTAACCTCTTCATCCGGTTAGTCCTGTGCGATGCTGTCAAGTGGCAATAATTTCTCATTCATAGTAACATCCTTTTCCTCACATCCTTTCTCCACAGGCCTATAACAATAGGTAGGATGCTCAAGCTTATATAGCCCTCTTGTATAATCAAGTGTTTACATATATTATTTTTTTTTTTTTTGTTGCATACTTTTACTTATATAGACGGACATTGATGATTTATTAATTTTATTAAATAAACCTTTAGGGAAGCCTCAGGTGGACATAACATATATGAAATGTCAATAAGGTATTTTGTACATACAAACGAGAATATAAGAGCAATGATTTATTGTATCCCTTTGCTTCCGATTCAGAATATTTAATCTATTAATGTTGTGGTTAAAAAAAAAAAAACAAAATTGGAAAAAAAAGTCAACGGATGATGGCACTTTATCGCTCATCCGACAGCATGTGTCTGTGTGTGTTTAGGGTTTCATATTCACCACCAGGTGGCCTTGAATTAATACGAGCAAAAAAGAAAGTAATCTGACATCTGTCATTAACAATTTTTGACATTACAAGAAAAAAAAAATCATATCTTGCTGACAAAAATTGTACATCCCCGTGACAGATATTAAAATTAAAAGACTATGTGTCATTGTCGCGTGATGTGTTGAGGAAACGTGATGAAAACACAGGTGAGCACAGCAGACAGTACCTTTGAGTATGAGTTGTTTCCTTCTTCGTGGGCCAACAAATTCACCTGTCATATAATTCGTTTGACATATCCTTTTGTTGAATGTACCTAGGAAATCGAAATATATTTCCACGACAAAATTATATTGTATTTGATTGACATTTTCGATTCTTCGAAATTCAAAAAGGTTATATATCCATAACTATATCAGCGAATTTTCATCTGGATTTTCCTTTTATAAATAATAATAATAACCCATGGCTACAATATTTATAAATAAATAGAAAGTTCCAAAGGTAGCATACCTGATGGACAGGCAGGATATTAAAATACTAATAGATGTCTTGATATCGGGTTATAGGGAAGTTTGGTGGATTTTTTTTTTTTTTCAGCTAAAGAATGAAAGAAAGAAAACAACAACAAAATGAATGAAAATTTTCTTGGTTCTTACCTTTGGATGTGAATCTTTTGTGTCAGGATTTCTTTTTCGAAGAAGAGTAATATTTTAATATCAGAATTTCCTGAACATGGTTACAGTTGCAAAAGAGACTTTCAATAAGATTGCAATGAAATTGATTGTCAATATTTTTTTTGCAAAAATTCAATTCGAAAATTGTTTTGCAGGTTAAGTGTTCAGCATTCTTACGAAAGACTGTTTATGTTTTTTTTTATTTTCTTGTTGTTTCCGAAAAGCACCACCTTTTGTGCTTTGATTTTGTTGTGCGATTTTATTTTCCAAAGAATCTTATATATTATACTGGTTTTCCTAAAATTAAGGATTGAGAACTCAAAAAAATGTTATAAAATTGGAAGTATTAGAAAGTATTTTTTTTTTTTTTTAATAAGACGACTATGCTTAATCTCATTCAAAATAAGGAGTCTTGAGCGTACCTCAGCCAGTACTCTAAAATTTCAATCAAAACTGGTTAATGTAAGCCAAAATTGTGAACTCCTGCCGAAACTAGTTAAACTAACCTAAAAAATATTTAATCTAACCAGAATCTAGTAAATTCAAACAGAAAGTTGCCAATATTAACAGAATTATTTAGAATTCTGTCAAAACTGATTGAAATTAAAATACCTTTTATAGGAGGGACCTTCAATTGAAAGTATAAGCACTGAAGGAAATAATTGTTAAATTTGAAGTAAATCAAACGATCCAACTGAATCTTTACAATTTCTTTGTTTCATTTTATTAACATACATACATTGTTTCAATAAAAAAACCAATACAAAAACTTCCTTACAAATATTTTTCAACTTCAAAGCCTCCTAAGATGCAGTAACAAAATCCTTTGAACCATCGAAATAAGAAATAAAAACTTATAATAAAAGACCTTAATGCTTCAAAATCCAAAAGAAAAATGCATGACACATTTTTTTTTTTATAAAAATTTACGTATGTAAATAAATTTCTTGTCTTTCTTTTCACACAAGATCCTTCACACTATGTTGTGAATATTTCATGAGTTATAGTTTTTTGTTCTTTCTTTTTTTTCTCACAAAAACAATAGAAAATGTTAACGTTATATTCTTGTATCACAAAAAAAAAAAAAAATAAGAAAGATTTTCCTCTTCAAAGCCAAGAAGAGAATATCCCCACATATGTTGCGTGTACAAGAAAAGAAATCCTGGATTCATATCACTCTTGTTGTAAAAATTGCATTTTCTTGCAAAAGAAATTATAGTAAAACCTAAACAATAACAAGAACACTAAATAAAAAAAATAAGAAAAAGAAACTAAATCCCATACAAGTGTGTTGTTTTTTTTTTTTCCATTGTGTGGAAAATTTTGTTTTTGTTTTTGTTTTCTTCTCCTTAGTTTGTGGGTGTTTTGAAATAAATAAATTGCACCAAAAAAAATGAAATCCTCTTTATTTTCAACAGATTCGACAGGATTTCGTAATTCTGTACATCCTTCGCGTCCCAAAATCACAATCTATATCCTCTTATTAATCATAGATCGACTGACTATTTTTTTCTATTGTATGAGAGGACGACGAAAAATTCAAGGATCTTTAAGTGTATTCGAAAATACAATCCAAATCCGATTGGAAATCCCCCAATCGGAGTCTCGAAATCGATGAGTAAAAGAAATATGAGTTCTTAATTTTTAAACTTTGTCTTTATTTTTTTTTTTTTATTATTTTTCTCAAGGATACAGGACCAAAAATAGTGAATAAATTCTTTGAAAAAAACAAGAAAAAGAAAATTGGATTTGAAGGTTTTTTTTTTGTGTTTGATTGCAAAACGCATCCTTTCAAAGTTGTTTTTTTTTTGTATTTTTCTAAGGATATCATGAATAAGACACAATACCCCATAATTTGAACAATGAAATGATAATGATGATGAGGATATGACGAAGGATATAGCGTTGTAAGGATTCGAATATATATTTCTTCCCCCTTATTTCGCTCAATAAAATTGCAATTTGTTTTTTCTTTTTTTTTTCAATGCAGAAAGAATTATCCTTCAATTGTGTGTTATTTTTTTTTTTTTTTCTTATTTGACACGCTTCTGCTGTTTATTTTCTTAATAAATCCTTTTAAATTTGCCACACATATCCTTATGGAAACGTAAAAAAAAAGGGACGAAGCAATTATTTAAAGTGGATTTTTTTTTTTCTTTTTTGTAAAAAAAGGACGATTTTCCCTGTTGACACACAGAGAGGGAACTGTCACATGCATGTTGTATATATGAGAGTCCTTCCCCTTTATTTAAATTAAGAAGAATCCACACACATCACTCTTCGCGTAGATGACTGACGAAGGACCAAACAAGGATCGCCTGAATGGAAGTCATTAGATGAATCAACTTGGCCTCACATCAGAGTAGAAACAAAACACAACAAAAAGCAACAAAATAAATGAAAAAAGCTTCCACTTGTTGTGTTGAATGTGGGTCAGCTTGTCGTTATAGCAGCGAGCGTTTTCTTTTCCTCACTTACTCTGTAATTTGCAGATGCAAAAACCGCGGCGGTAGCAGCGGAGGCTATCGAATTATAATCTCATCACACTTGCAATGTGTATATCCTTGTTTGACATGAATAACAGGATAGAACCTATCCGATAGGATCATTTTGAAAATTGACGTTGTGCAATAGGAGAGGGGTGGAATATGGGATGTGTAAAATAAAAACCCATAAAGCAAACGAAAGTAGAATAAAATCGGAGACAGAGGGAAAGATGAAAAAAAAAAAAAAAACATTACTCAGCAAACGAGAAACGGAAACACCCGTCACCATGTTTCAATGCACATGCATATGGGTTCCTGCTGTTTTGATGTTAGACATTTTACAAGAGCTACAACTCCTCCCGTGTGTGTTTGATTTCCGCCTGTTTTGCCCCCCCTGTCCCGCCCCCGTCCTGACTGCCTGCATCCACTATCCCGTCGTCCGTCCACATCACCAGAAACTCAAAGGAATATATGAGGCTTACGACTTTAACATTTTGAAGCCAACTATAAACATGGTTGACAGGAATGTGCAAATTTACTGTCGTTTGAAGTTGATTTGTTTTTGTGTTGTTTTCCTTTCTTCCTACTAAATGGGACGTTGACATTGCTTCTCTTATATATTTTTTATATACATATGAGTCGCCATATAGAATGTGTGTTTCATGTCGATGTCCTATATGTGTAAGGATTATTTACTTTTTGTTTAGATCCCTGTCTCGCTGTGGTTGGTTTATATCTACTTTTCCAGGATCTATAACTTTAAAGCTTTAAAAGATTGATTTTTTTGTTTAGTTTTTTTTTTTTGTTGTTGTTTCTTTTGTCTGCTTTGTGTCTGAAAGTTGTCACAATTATGACACAAACATGTTGGTGGTTTCTTTTATGAAGACAAAAAAAAAAAAAAAAATGAAGTAAATTGAACAAAATGGGATGTTTGCCAAGTTTTTTTTTTCTGGTATTTTAATGTTTAGAATTTTGTTTCCTTTGAGGTGAGCGGCAAATGTTTCATAATTTTGTCCTCTGTCAACTCTTCTTTCTTCTTCTTTTGAACTCTAGCCCTTTCCAATTTGGTTTACCTTTGTCAATTTTTTGTTTTTTGTTAAATTGCTTAAGGTCAATTCAATGGTTTGGCTTTAAAAGATAAACCATTTTTCTAAGGAATATTTCGAAAAGTCTGCAAATGATCATAAAATACTAAAAGTTCTAAAATTTATAGATGAAATATTTTTGAAATGATTTTATGAAAGTAAATTTTTGTATCATTTTTGCGATTATTATAATAAAAATCTAGGGTTGCCACATTCAAAACGCATTATAGCTACCATTGAGAGGTGCACTACTCGATATACCACTATTCCTATTTATTTTAAAATGTTTAAAATGCATTTAAATACAATTTTTTGTGAATATACAAAAAAAGTACGTATACGCCATAGTGAACATTTGTATACGTCTAAGAAATGCATTAAAAAGGTCATGAATGCATTAAACACTGGCTTGCTGCGAATTTGGGACCTTCTTTGTGCCTGTATCTGCTAGCTTTCCACAGATTTGGGGCTCTAACGACATAGGAAATTGTTGAATCCAGTAAATTATTTTTTTTGTATTTATTATTTTTATTATTTTTTATTTATTTTTTTATTTTGTCGCACGAAAAAAACAACTCGGTATCTATTGGCTCTTAGTCCATTTTTCTACAAACTCAACTGACTTACTAGAAGATCAATAAATTCATCGTTTGATTTAATAATATAGCATTCTGATAAACTTGATTTTGAGTCACTTTTCCAAAGTCCAAAAGTGTTTCCTGTCTCAAAACAAAAATCCACAAATGTCTACAAAAACATCTAATCGTACAATTATTCTAATATATGTCAACCCAAAATAAGAAAAAAAGTAAAACTTTCAAAATCACGCACGCAAATATAAAAATATTATTTTCCACCGCGCCACCATCATCATGATTAATGAGCATACAACTAAATATGCCTCTTAAAATCCATTTCGAAAATTATAATATATACATTAGGGTGGGTCAAAAAAATCGAAAATTTTTTTTTTGATTTGGTACTCCGAAAAATCGATTGCTAGACCCCTCTAGAATATACACACCAAATATGAGCTCTTTATATTAATGGGAAGGTCCTCCGCTTTGCAATTTTCCATTTTTACATCAAGCTTCTACTAAAAAAAAATAATTTTTTTATTAATTGACTTTTTAGCAAATTTCTTTTCATATTCTTGTAGGAAATTGAACGCTCTACAAAAAAGGCCTTTAACACTTTTTTCGTTTATCTAACCGTTGAATAGATATTTGAGGTCCAAAAATCGAGAAAATCTTTAAAAATTCGTTTTTTGTTCTTAATTTTGTAACAAATTGAAAAATTATAATGATCAAACGCGCAAGACATATTCTTGCTGGAAATTGATTGCTCCACAAAAAAGGTCTTATTAACTTTTTTCATTAATCTAACCATTCTAAAGATATTCGAGGTCAAAGTTAAAAAAAAAAATATAAAAACATTTTATATTTTTAAAAAATTTCTAATTCACTGAAACTTCATTATTTTCAAATTAGCAAGATA
This sequence comes from Episyrphus balteatus, assembly GCF_945859705.1. Classification (NCBI taxonomy): domain Eukaryota; kingdom Metazoa; phylum Arthropoda; class Insecta; order Diptera; family Syrphidae; genus Episyrphus; species Episyrphus balteatus. Next base: position 37,554,567 of record NC_079137.1, on the reverse strand, counting down.
TATTCTTGTAGGGGCTTAAACGTTCTACAAAAAATTCCTTGGAATGAAATTGATTGCTTTAACCGTTTAGAAGATATTCGTATCCAAACCAATGCTCACTGATTTCAATAGTTTTCTTATGACCCGTATGCATTGCGATTTGGATACGAATATCTTCTAAACGGTTAAAGCAATCAATTTCATTCCAAGGAATTTTTTGTAGAACGTTTAAGCCCCTACAAGAATTTGAAAATAATGAAGTTTCAGTGAATTAGAAATTTTTTAGAATATAAAATGTTTTTATATTTTTTTTTAACTTTGCCCTCGAATATCTTTAGAATGGTTAGATTAATGAAAAAAGTTAATAAGACCTTTTTTGTGGAACAATCAATTGCCAACAAGAATATGTCTTGCGCGTTTGATCATTATAATTTTTCAATTTGTTACAAAATTAAGAACAAAAAACGAATTTTTAAAGATTTTCTCGATTTTTGGACCTCAAATATCTATTCAACGGTTAGATAAACGAAAAAAGTGTATAAGGCCTTTTTTGTAGAGCGTTCAATTTCCTACAAGAATATGAAAAGAAATTTGCTAAAAAGTCAATTAATAAAAAAATTATTTTTTTTTAGTAGAAGCTTGATGTAAAAATGGAAAATTGCAAAGCGGAGGACCTTCCCATTAATATAAAGAGCTCATATTTGGTGTGTATATTCTAGAGGGGTCTAGCAATCGATTTTTCGGAGTACCAATTCAAAAAAAAAAATTTCTATTTTTTTGACCCACCCTAATATACATAGACATCACATCCCGCTGATCAAAAAAAAATTTTATTTCCAACATCCTACTCATATTGAAATTACACAGGTATCCACAAATGAGTGGGCTTAGATTTTATTTATGTAAAAATAATTCAATGTTGACCAAATAAGAGTGAAATAAATAAATATATCCCCTCACTCCTTCCCCCTCAACCAAAAAAAAATAACCGAATCACTCGTAAAATATCTTTGCACTTTTGTAAATTGTTTTGATCCTACATATGAGTGTATTAGCATTTTGCGTCGTGTCGTTGTTCATTTAGTTATATTTTTATTAGCATTTTACGATGGCATATTCATGATATAAAGGACATCCACATTTTCCCTCGTCTCGCATACTCACTCATTCACAGTTTTTGTCTGTATAAAAATCAATTAAATTTTTCGTTTCTATGAATAAGCAGCATAATTCTTTCGTTCATTTTTCGGTCGGTCATTGGGGATGTTGTTGATGATGATTGCGGTGGAGTGATAAAACAAAAGACACGTTTTCAAGAAATCGTAAAATAATTTTCACTCTGTACAAATCATTTTTTTTTTTTTTTTTTGGCTTTAATTTCTGTCGAATTTCGCGGTTTAGGTATCAGACAAAAACAGACGAGACACGTAACACATTTTTGTTCAACGAATTTAATCGAATTTTGGTTGTCTGAAACAGTGGGGCTATAGAGTTCGGGTTTTAAGGGTATTCAAGATGAATACCCTTATAGCAAGATTTTCCTGTGAAAATAGTTTTCCTCCACAAATTCAGATTATTTCTAGATGACTTTGAAATATCGCTATTTTTCTCAAAGAATTAAAAAAAAAGTTATTTTGAAGAAAACACTGTTTTTGTCATAGTTGAATTAATTTTCAAAAAAAAAAACTTGTTTCCTTGGTTTTTTAACTTTTGTACTAAGAAGTTCATAAAACCATCATAGTTATTACCTAACATTAACTTATATGACTGTGGAAGAATTAACTCGTTTTGAAGACTCTCAGAAATCCGGCTCGAAGGACCAAAAACTTGAATTTTGAATTTGTTCTTTTTTTTCAACTTTGTTCTATAATTTGAGTCAAATTTTTATAATTATTTCGTAAGAAGACTTATCCATCGACTTTTTTGGGTAAACCCATAAATATTCTCATCTAAAGTCCTTGTATTAATTTTGTGGTTTATCGACAAAAACACAAAATAATTCATCTCTATCACTAACAGTATTTTGTCAAAAATTTAAATGCAAAGTTTATGAACACACAATTTAAAAAAAAAAACAAATCTGGTTGAGATGTAAAACTAAAATTCGTATGATTTTTTTGGGTATGTTTTGTTGTTGTTTCAAAACTTTTGAAAACCATGCTTCTTAAGGCTTTGACACCTATATTTCAAGACATCTGCTTAATGTCTTTAGTTGATTTATTCTTTGTGCCTGTCTATTTTTTTTTTTTTTTTTCAATTTCAAATGTTTCATACAGATTCTTTATCACAAAGCTTTTCAGTCTCTTTGTTGCAAATCGTTATAATACAATTTCAAGGTCCAATGACCTTACAAGAAGTTATTATAAAAAAAAAAAATACTCAACAAAATCCGGGTCGAAGGACCAAAAAATCCAAATTGCTTTATTTTTGTTTGGTTTCATTCCCACACAAAAAAAAATGAGAAAAGAGATTTGAAAACAAATTTTCTCGGCTTAATTCACTGCAAAAGCTATTGTTATCCCTTTTTATAGGCAAAGCCGAAATGAAAGAAAAATAGAGAGAAAAAAAAGACACCAAATTCACTTCTTAACAAATCACAAAAAAAAAGAAAGAGAAAAAAATATTCCATCTATTATTCTCCAGTGTGCATATATAGAGTCCTTTTTCTTTTTTTATCCCCCATTCTCTCTAAATTCCTGCACCCATTTTACTTTAAAATTGCATTATAGAATTCTCTTTTCTTCTCTCGGCGCGGCTCTCATTCTTTATATTTTATCCGAACAATGCTTAAATTATGCACAAAATTGAGTTTTTTTTTAACCAAAAATAAAAAAAAAAACTAACAGAAAACTGAAAAATTGCAAGAAACAAGAATAGAATAGAATTCTCATCCCTTAGGAAGTGCAACGTTTCTGAAATAGAGTTACCAATTTGTTTTAGGGAACAGAGACTATTTCAGAGACTAACTTACACTCACATATTCCAAAGGACGAACAAAAGTAAAGCAAAAAAAAAAAATAATAAAACTGAAAAAAAAAAAAATGAAAATAATAATAAAACCCAAGTTGATTCTCAGCAATAAAATCAAAAAATTAGTTTAAAGGATAAACGAACGAATGAAAAGAAAAAAAAATAACAGGACTAAACTCCGTATGGAATAAAGTTATTCCTTCCTGCACAGCGGTATTATAACACAGTCTAATCTTTCCTGCTTCATTTTTATCATCTCCAGCAAGGGCAAGGATATCTCTTTTTGGTTATATTCAGTTATTTTCTTTTTTTTTTTTCATTTTTAATAAAAAAAGAAAAAAAAAACTGTTCACTTGGGTTATGAAAAAGAGCCTGAAGGGGTCATGGTGTATGCAGGAACGAAGTCTTATTTCATTTTTTTGTAAATGAAAAAAAAATATTAAAAAAAAAAAAAAATAAACTCATACGGCATTCAATCACGAGAAAAACTGACTAAGAGCCCAGTCGAGTGGAGCATTGCGCCCGCAACCGCCGTCACCTTTTCTTGAGGATAGAAATAGACAATCTACATTTTGTGTGAGGTATTCTTATACGATAAGAAAGTTGTGCTATTCCCTTCACTTATAAAAATGGTTCCTTAAACGACTTATGAAACTCTGAACTTTCTTCTTGAGGCAACTGCTGGCGTTGCCGTTGGTGGTAGTAGAAGAAACAGCAGTGGAATGTTATAACGATTCAAGAGATTTTATACACACACGAAGAAAAAGAAGAAGAAGAAAATCACTTTCAGAAGCTTTTAGTGTCTGATCTGATTATGATATAGCTCCAAGGGGGTGAAGATAATTTTTTCTAAATATCATATCACTGACATGCATCCAGGAACAAAAAAAAAAAAATAAGAAAATTGTAGCCTTACGTTGATTTTTCCAAGAACAGATTCTCACAAGTGTTGCAAAAATTGCGATAGATTTTTTTTTTCATCGAAGAATGCAAGGATAACGATGCTGCTATATTACATGTTTCTTGTAATAGGTTATCCACTTAAGAAATAAGAAAAACATAATATTTCGATATCAAATATCAAACATAATTCAATTTAATGTTATCTATCTCTGAAATGGGATGCCAGAAGGTGCCATATTGCTGTCGATTTTGTTTATATGTAATGTTTTTATCTTTGAAGTAAACAATTTAGCTACAGAATATGGTAGTTGATTGAGATGAAAATTTTGTAAAAGCTTGTTATTATTTTAAGTGAAATATGCGCTGTAGTTGATTATGATGATGGCAAAATAGCAAGATATATGGAACGATTTTTCAAAAATTCAATAAAATTAACATTATTATGGCCTTATTTTTCATAATAATATACAATCCTTGGCGCTTATTTCTTTCTCTGGAATTTTGTCAAGTCATTGTTGTATAATGTATGTGGAAGAATTGCAAGGTCGCCAAAGAATTTTTTTTATTATTTTGGGACCTTTAGACTACGTTGTATACTTGTTAGCGTTTTCTTCAGTATTCATCCAAACTAACATTTCAGCTTTGGTAAAGGTATTACAGAAGCTACATTTCAGCTTTTTTTTAAACTTTAGTAAGGTTTTTGGAGCAGCGAAAAAGGAGAACGTTATACAAGTTTGATTCTTTATAAGAATGTACGTCTACAAGCAGATTAAACGAAGCTCTACCGAAGCTTTGAGATTTGACAGCTTCGGAAGAGCTTCTATAGCTCTTTAATACATGTCTAATCGAATTAAAAAAAAAGCAACTACAAAAACAAAAAAAGAACTTTCTTTTTTAATTGGATTTGATTTGATTTTAAATCATGAATTTTATCTTTTAATCTGAAATTATATATAATATTTCATTAGTTTTTGGTATATTTATTAATAAATAATTTTAGGTAAGTATATAATTTTTTTACCACACCCAGAAATCGAACTTCGTATATGCTCGGTGTTAGTTCACCACTCTACCCATTCGGCCATCTTTGTATATTCATTAATGAAATCAAAAATAAAATAATCAGTTCAAATAGCAGAAATGCAAAACAAAAAAATGTCTGAGCTAAATTACTCAATATCAAAACCAAAAATCATACACAAAACTTGGTAACTTCTGTAAAGCTTCTATAAATTCATTAACCAAGCTTATCCGAAAAACAAGCTTTCTTCGGTTAAATTTCTTTAACAGTATTTAAACAACTCATTAGAAGTTGTTAAACAAGTTCGAACTTCTATAAGCAATTAAATTCTGAAGCAAGCTCAATACAAGTTGTATAAAAAGTAGTACCTGCGAGATTTCAATTTAGGTACAGGAGCTGTTGTGTTAGTTGGAATCTTAATAAGAAATAAATTTGTATGACTTAACGAGCTTACGAACAGCATTATACCTTATAACATGCTTGTAATTATTTTGTTGAATCTATTCATAAGATAAAATGCACTTTCTCATAACTTTGCTGATGTTTGAAGTTTTGTTTTTTTCTGTTAAGGTAGCCTTTTTACAAAAAACCCATCTTCTCGGTAGATTAGCCAATTAGTCTGTTAGAGCAGCCTACCTTCCTGGATAGTAGCCACTTTGGTGACAAAGATAGCCTATTTACATGTTTAAAGTAGCCAATTACTTAGTTTTATGATATGTAATTGCAAAATAATTTCTAATAAATTGCAAACTACTGAATATTTAATTTGCACCCACTTTGGCCCTGCTCTGCTACTTTTATGTACAAAGAATGCCTACAAATTTCTGATGATTGCTTTAAACTTGCTTTAACTTGGTTTAAACTTTGTTTCAAAGATTACGAAGCATAAATAAAAAAAAAAAACAACAAAAACAGATCATCCTACCCTAAAAAATTGAGCTTTAGTTTATCAATGTGTGTCTTTTTCAGTTACTGACATTATCTTTCTTAGTTGAACTTCAGTTTTTGAAAATCAATAATAAAAATAAAAGCCCTTAAATTCCGTCTTCAAAGAATTTTAAATATTCCCAGTAGTTCCATTTATCAATAATATAATGGAACTTCATTGTTTGTTTGCAAATGTACATTCAACGAAAACCATGAAGTCCGGGTCAAAGGACCAAAAATCTCAACTTTTGTTTGTTTGTTTTTGACTCTGAACCAAAAAGAAGAAGTTACTTTTCATCACAACAAAACATTCAAACCAATAAATATTAGATTTTTGATAAGTTTTCGTCTTAAAAATACGTCCTCATTTAGAAATAAAAACACTTAAATGCAAATAGCTCCAAAACGTGACACATTTTAAAATATTCAATCAAGCATAAAGTCACACCAGCACATTGCAAAATTTGCACTGCAACAAAAAAAAATCTAGTTTATCGTCTTACATGTTATGTATATGCATTTAAAAAAATCTGAAAACAAGTTCAAGTATCAAAACTAATTTAACGTAATCTTGACCCTAACTTTATAATTGACCAATATTTATTTTTTTTTATTTTATATTTATCAAGCTCTCCTTTAACAGCGGTCTAGTTCAACTTGCTTAACCGGCAATTAGCATCTCGTGTTTGCTGTCGTGCCAATGTCGCACGTTAACACCATCTTCATTCGCAAGCTTCAATACGTTTTTTTTTTATCATTTTGTATTTACTTAACGACCATACACTACACTAAGACGCCTCATTAATTTCTAAAGCTTTTTTTTTTTTACACATTGATAAAATTACAACTTTGAGATTGTGATATGAAGAAAAGTAATAAATACGAATGCATAGTTCGACATTCGACCTTCACATACCGTGGAATTGAATTCAACATTCAATAGTCAGGTGTAGTTGCAATTTTATATGCAGAAAAAAAAAAATTCAAAAAAAAAATATAAAACTAAACACGGCATAAAAAAAATTAAGAGTCAACACAACTACAGTAAAGTCTCTTAAATAAAATTATCCATTCTAGCCAAAGAAAAAGAAAATTTACAGCTTAAAGTTCTAGAACAGCAAAATGATAAATAAATCTATTTACAAATAGATAATCACTTTGTGGTAAAAATATGTATTTGCGAAAATTAAACAAAAATTATACAAATGTTTACAAATAGAACAACAAAAAAAAATAAATTGCACGACTGGGGTCGCACGTACTTGCTCTTATGCTTAAAGTAACAATAATGTTAAAGCTTTTTATTCAAGAAATTTAAAATTTCATAAGTAGTACCTATAAATAAATTAAATCTGTTTTTATAATTAATTAAACTCCGTTTTAAATAATCTTAAACAAAAAAATATGCCATTTTATTTCTTGTATAAAAAGGTATTTTTAGAAAAAAATTTTCGAAAATTGTAGGAGCCGTTTTTTAAAAAAATAATTTTTTATATATAAAAATTTTTTAACATTTTTTAAAAAAAAAAGTTGGTATGCCATTTTGAAGAAATAATTAATTTACACATAAGAACTAAATTTCAAAATTTTTTATTGATCCGTTTTCAAAAAATTGATTTTTCAAAAAAAAATTTTGAAATATTTTTAAAAAAACCAAAAATGCGTTTTTTGAAAATTTTATTATTATCTTTACTTACACACTTTTGTATAAAAATTTTTATTTAAATCGGGTTAATTTTGTACGAGATATTCAGAAACGAAAAAAACCGTTCTATGACAGGTACCGTTAATAACGGTACAAAAAATATTTTTTTATTTCAAAAGTTGGCTCTTTTATTACACAAAAATTTTAATCAAAATCGTTAGAGCCGTTTTTGAAAAAAATTAACTTTTCTATTTCCGTTATATGACAGGTACCGTTAGTTTTGGTCATAAAAAAAAATTTCAATTTCCCCTCTAGGGAATCACCAAAAACTGCTAACTACTAAGTTTGAAGAAAATCACTTCACTCGTTTAGGCTGCAGCTCCAGATAGAGACAGACACACAGACAGACAGAATTGCCAGACCCGCTTTTTTGGCATTCTCCATCATCGTAATGTCATGTAAAATTGTTATCTCGAGTTCGATTTTTTTTACGAATCCTAAACTTGCCCTATAGTACCTATATCGCAAGTAAAAAATAATAAGGAAAAAAAGTTACAAATTAATCAAAAAGTAAAAAAAAAAATAAAAATAAGTAAAATAAAACAAAACAAAATCAATAAAATAAAAAGTAAATAAAATAAAGCAAAAAGAAGGGAAAAAAAATAAGAATAAAAAAATAAAAGAAAAAAAAAAACAGTCAAGAAAATAAAAATAAAATAAAAAAAGAAAAAGAATATAAAAAAATAAAAATAAAAGGAAAATGAAAAAAAAAATATAAGAAAAATGAAAAGAAAAAAACTAAAATGAAAAAAAAAAAAATAAAAAAAGAAAAAGAATATAAAAAATAAAAGGAAAATGAAAAAAAAAATAAAAGAAAAATTAAAAAATTAAAAAAAATTTGTGAAAAAAATAAGAAATGAAGAAAAAATAAAAAAATAAAAAATGAAGAAAAAATAAAAAATAAATTAAAAAATTGAATTCAGGGAAAAAAATTGAATAAATAAATTCAAAACTTAAATATAAACAAAAATACAAAATAAAAATTAGTAATAAAAAAATGAGTGAAAAGTAATAACAATTCTGCAAATGGTCATCAAGCCTACAGGATTTTTATAGAAAATTTAATTTCTTCAAAAAAAAAAAAAAATACTTAAGTAAATTTTTCAAACATAATGACTTCAAAACTGAGTTTAGTAGCAATTTTCAGTTTCTACATCAAACTAGCCTAGATTAAAAAAAAAAAATAAAAGACAACTTAGAGAGTCATACCTGTGAAGAATTTATGAATAATTAATATTGACTGTGCTGTTGCTGTGCTGTTAAAGTGCATTATGTCCCCGTCACAGTGGTTTGCATATCTTCAACCGCCATCATCTTCTACACACATCGCGCAGCTCGCAGCAGACCTCCACGCCACTTCACATCACAGCACAACACAAAACATGTTGCATGAAGGAATTTTTTTTACATAACATAACGTTTTTTTAGGAAAAAAAAAAGTTTAATTAAGATTATGGCATTCGCCCCCTTAACATAGTCTCTCAACAACTCTTGCTAGTTTACGTTTGGAAGTAGAAAAATTACTTTCACTAGAATAAGCAAAGTTCGCATATTCCTCTTGAACATACACATATCTTCTTTTTTTTTACTATCCTCTTCCCCTCACAACACACTTGGTCCTCTGCTCTCTCATCATTTATGTCAACAAACAAGTAAATGAAAGTGCAAAAATATTGTAAAAGGTAACGTTAAAAACGACAGAAAAAATAGACAGAAAATCCATCAAATTGCATCTACAAAAGGAATAGATACATATAAGATTATATATGTAGAAACGAAATGATGCCAACTTACATCAGGTTAAAAGATATGTATATACACGTGCCTTTCAAGGCAAAAGCCAAGTTGGAAAATTGAAAAGGAAAAGTACCCATCATCATCATCTTCGGTCCTACAAGTCGAGTCAGTATAAACCTACCAACCATCTCTATATTGTGAAACAAATGATGATGATGTCTTGAACATATGTAGTCGTCTGTTGCCACGAATTTTGCCATAACAACCATTCATCTATCCATAAAAAAAAAAAAAAAACGAAAAGGAATAAATACCTATCTAAGCCAAGTTGAGTGAAGTAACAACATCATCATTGCGTCGTTCGGTCGTTGTTGTCGTCAACAACAACATCTTAAAACAGCGTCATCACGTTGGGTTGTAAATATATAATTTTTTTCTTTCTTTTTTTTATATTTTTTTTCTAACGTCCTCGTACTCCTTGGGAATTTATTTGCAATCACATGTGATTTAATGGATCAGTCTATTGTATTTGTTTAAGAAATGAAAGTATCTAAAATCTACAACAAACAAAAAAAGATCTACTACAAAAAATAAAAATAGATAGATACCTACACAAGTAAAGTAGTAGACGCAGGAAAATTTATACGATTCATTGATGATGATAGCTATCGAACCGAACCAAAAAAAAAGAGGGTTCACTCTATAAAATAGATTGATGATGACGACTGCAAAAACGACTTTCAAATGCAAATATATGTATAACAAAAAAATTAAATAAACTACATTTATTTGGAATGAGTATCTATCTAAAAAAAAAAAAATAAAAAAAAGGAACTGATATAAATTATACCAGAAAGAAGTTACAAGTATTTTTTTTTTTATTATTTTTTTATGTTTTTTTACGTAAATGGTTTTTCCTCATCAAGAAGAAATTTTATGGAAAAAAAGAAAAACATTTTATAGGCTTCAAACTGACGAGTCATTCACAAAGATCATTTAATGACAATTCAATAAAATGAATTATATTCCATAGGACTATAAAAAAGAGGTTTTTAAATGCCCCATCTTTGTATATTTTTTTTGCTTGAGTTTAATAGAGGACGATATTAGCTATTAAATGATATCAATGTTTTTTTTTTATGTTCACTTTAAGGCAAAAAGAAACTGTCCATAAGTGTCCTAAAATATAAATGCCACATTTTTCGAAAATTGAAAAGGATACTTATATTCTAACAGCAGTTTCCTTAGATCAAAAACTAAGATTTGACATATTTTTCCATTCGGATAAATTGTTAAAAACACGTAAGAAATTAACCTTTAATATTTCTCTGAAAATATAACTATTTTTAGTTTATGACTTCTACCTCTAGAGGGCGCCATAATAGAAACATTCGAAAAAAGCTAAAGCTAGAAGACAACCAAGACGCTTCTAACGATATCCCATTTGTCAAATGATGATAAGTATTTTAGAAGTTAAGAGGTAACATAGTTGAATTTTGGTCTTATTTTCAATAACCTGTAAAAAAAACAACATCATCCTTATTAAAATTATTCGGATTCGAATTTAGCATAGGTACCGAAAAACTATAGAAAATTAATGTTAAGTCTCGGTACCAAAAACTTTGTAAACTTGTGTAATTTATAGCAATTCAAATAAATTGATTTGAAAAATTTTAGAGGGAGGAGGAGGGTTGTAAATGGGGGAGAAGTTCACGAATTCATTAAAAATAATTACAACAAGGCTTCTAAAAGGCAAAGAGGCAGAAATAATAAATTTTTAATGTCACACCTGTTACACCTAATCTTAAGAGATTCTGACGTTACAAGACAGGTGTTTGCTATCTTAGGTGTTAACGCTATTTAATACCTTATTAAGTAAATAGTGCAGAAATCAGAAACAAAAACTGAAGTAACTGTGTCACACCCGTTGCAAACAAAAAATACCTAAATTATTCCTTGAACCCATTTTGAACATTTGCAGACTTTGTATATATTTTTTTCAATGAATTAAATTTTGAAAAAAAAAATTAGAATTCATCTTTGATGACAACATTTGCAAGGACATGGCAGAAAAACATTTCACCATCGCTGTATTCATTAAGAACAAAAAACACACACATTGAATGCATTTTCATTAGTCCGCCCTTTTTTGTTGGTTTCATCCAATCTATTTTTGTATTTCAGTTGAAATAAGCTGACTCTAGAAAAAAGTTCGCTTCATTTAGCAATTATTGCATATCCTTTTTGAACTTTTATTCTTCTTTCGTCCTTTTCCAAAAAAAAATATACAAAAAAATGTGAAGTACCACAAATTGACAGCAAAAAAAAAAAGAAAACCGAAATTAAAATCAACCGGAAACGCCAAATTGTCCACTGTACAAATGCATACATATGTATTGTGATTATACATAGACATACTCACATGAATCACACCCTCTGAAATTCATCTCAAGCACACGAGGGTGAACTTGTACAAAAAGTCAAAAAAAAAAAAAAAAAAAAAACAATCCTCCGAAATACTTTAAATTGAAATCAGAAATTATTTCTGAAGGAAAAAATTCATTAAATTTATTGCAACCATGCGGATGCACATCAACCACTGATTAATGCCACAATTCTTTCGTGCCTCCGCCTTCATTTTGTCCCCTACCCTTTTTCCCCCCTTCCTATACAATGGTCATGCTCGGGACTGAAAGGTGCGAAAACTGCCTCATTTTTTTTTATTTGAATCCTCTTAATCCACTATAATACGAGAAAAAAAAAATGTGAAAAAATCCTTAATTGCAAAATTGTGCTTCAAACGAAAAAAAAAAAACCAAAATAACAAAAAAGAAAAAAACCAAATCCTGAATTTTCTCAGGCGCATTTTAAAACATTTTTTCTGTCATCTCAATTTGAATTTAAAATTTACAATCAAAACTGAATTCACATAGCAATAACAATCAAAATAAATTGTTTTATATGAATTTTATTGCGATTGGGTGTGAAAATACAAATCTTTATAAATTTTTGTTTTTTCTTTTATTTATTTTTAAAAATTCAAAGCAAAAAAAAAAATATTTAAAATAAATACTCAATGGTGATATAAATTTTCTGTAATGTACCAAACGATAGAAATGATATATTTTATATTTATTTAATTTTTTTTTTCTTTCTTTTTGAGAGAAAAAAAGATGTGTGTGGATCATAAATGGATAGCTGATGGCTGTGCACAACCAACCACTCATCAACATTTCTTAGATTGACTCATCTTTTTTGGTGGGAAATTTTGGTTTTATTTTCTAAAATTTATTGACAAAATGTCTAGAGAGGCTTTCCTTGTCGTGCATATAAAACACTTAAAATGTCTTTTTGGGGACTCGTAAGAAGAAAATTGGGGGTGGTGGACAACATTACTCATAAGATTTTTAATAGATATTAGATGGGCACACATGTGAAGATTTCTTTTTTTTTTTTTGAGTGAAAGATATCTAGATTTTACATTTATATGGATATAGTGTGGCTGTAGCGGTATGAATATGTGTGACAGTTGTGAGATGTCAGATGTGATTTTCGTTATTTAAATGTTTTTTGACAAATTGTTTTGGTCTTTTTGAATTATTCATATATTTTGAAATGGGTACTGGGATTTAGTTTTAAAATATATGAATAAGAGTAGTTAGGTATATTTTTCAATTTGTTAAGCTTTTCTTTGTGACAAAAGTGCCACTTTAAAGCTTTGAGGAATAGACATAATTTAATTTTTTACTTTGCATTAGATAAAATATTCTGTTTTATTAAATTTGGTTCGTAGAAAATGATGTTAAAAAATGCCAAACTTTTCCCTATGTAATTTTTGCAGGTGCAGGGAAATAATTCCACGGGAATCTGCTCCACATGGGAATTTATTCCACTTCAAGTGGGAATCTATTACACTTTTTGAAGTGGAATAAATTCTCACCGTGGAAGGGAATTTACTACACCAATTTTTTTGTGGAATTATTACCCACCAAAACTGTAGAAAATAGATTGATTTCTGAATATTTTAAGAACCATTTGAATTCATATTAAGCAATATTTTTATGTATATGGAAATAGAAGGTTTAGTTTTACCAAAATATTTTATTTTTATAAAACTACGTTTTATTCTTTTTCAAAACAAACGATTATAGAGTTTTTCCTTCAATTGAAGTTGCTTGGACGGAATTCCTAATTATGTAACTACATCTTGTGGATATAAGCAATTATATGGATAATGATGCTATGAAATAACGCCAAGTAAAATAAGGCCAACATTAGAAGCGAAACGGAAAATAATTTGTTGACATGAGAATCTACTCAAATTTCACAACCGAAACGCGAAGCGGAAAAAAATTTTGACCACGGGAGAAACAATTTTGAGGTGTGAAAATAAAAATTCGCGCGAATTTTTATTTTCACACCTCAAAATTGATTCTCCCGTGGTCAAAATTTTTTTCCGCTTCGCGTTTCGGTTGTGAAATTTGAGTAGATTCTCATGTCAACAAATTTTTTTCCGCTTCGCTTTTAACCAATTATTACAAGAGGGGTTGATATGTTTTTGATCATTAAGTTATCATTATTTGTCCGCTTTTTTTTGTAAGATATTTCTTCAAATCACGCGAACTAAAAACTATGAGACTTAAAAGAAATCTTTTAAAAAAATCCCCACGCCTCTTCCCCACCCCCCCAGATACCGCACGCGCTGGGGTCAATTTTCACCGAGTACGAAGTCATTTGCGGATGATTATCGTATCGGCACTTTTTAGTGTTTTTTGAAGGTAAAAACAAATTCAAAAGAATTAAATAAGTAAAGTGTATTGTGATACGAATATCAAAGGAAGGTCAAAGATTAGGACTGCTTCTTCCTCTTTTCCGTAAATTATTGTTCTGCTATGTCTTACTTTTATTTGAAACATAAAAAAATCAAAGTTGACTTTAGACTACCTACTTATTAGCGACACTGCTGTTTTTTTAAGTTTTTGATCAGTTTTTGTATGAAGAGCATGTAAGTAGTTAATATATACCAAGACATAGCTATGTTTCTGAAACTTACAATAGAAATATATTATATTTTCCCAGATCGAATTGGAAAGACTCTACTATTTTGTATGCCATGAAAATGGTTTATAAACTGAAGGTACTATCCATTTCCGCAAAAATGCAGCTTTTTTCCAGATGGCACATAAAATACAAACATAAAGTAAAATCATTCTAAAAAATGACAAGAAATAAATCACCAAAATTGAAGGTGAAGTTATTTCCCAATTAAAAGTGTAATAAATTCTCACTCGGGGCGGGAATTTATTCCACTTCAAAAAGTGGAACAGATTCCCACATAAGGTGGAATAAATTCCCATGTGGAGCAGATTCCCGTGGAATTATTTCCCTGCACCATTTTTGCAATTCCAGGCTGACTTCAGAATGATAAGGTGTCAAAGTTTATCTACTTGGCATTCAAAGGTATAGCAAATTTGACCCTTTTAAAGGACGCAAGAATTTGTTTTGGCCAATATAACTTAAAAATTGGGCCTTTTTTACTTGCGATATAGGTACTAGTCTGTCAGTCTGTCTGTATAAGAAGCTACAGCCTAAACGGATGGACCGAATGACTTCAAATTTGGAATGTAGCATTTTTTGGAGACTCTCCAGAGGGGTTTTTGGAATCAATTTTTTTGGACCAAAAATAACGGTACTTGTCATATAACGATTTTAGTAAAATTGAAATTGCTCAAAAACGGCTCCAACGATTTTGCTTAAAAAATTCAAATGTAAGGTTTTAAGACAAGGTCTATCTTTAAATGATTTTTTTTTTTTTTTTGAAAATCATTATTAATGGTACCTGCCATAGAACGGTTTTTTTTTTTAAAATCCGATATTCTCCGAAACGGCTTATTCGATTTCAACGAAACTTTTTGTGAACAGGCACTTATATAACTCAAATATAAGCCAAAAATAAAAATTCGAAAAAAATAATTTTTGGATTTTTAAAAAAAAATTTAAAAATAAAATTTTCGAAAACGGGACATAGTATTTTTTTGGAATTTTGTTTTTAGATGTTGATTAGTGATATCTACAAAATGGCATACCAATTTTGTTTTAAAACTTTTTTTTTCAAAAAATTTTTTATAAAAAATTAGTTTATTTAAAAAACGGCTCTAAAATTTTTTTTCTTAAATGCATTTTAATATATCAATAAAAAATGCATACTTGTTTTGGAGGGCAATTTGAGTTCAGATTTTATTTAATTTTTTTTTTAAACGAATTTTTTTTTGTGCATACAGAAATTACCTACATTTTTCAAATTTCTATATAAAAAGTCTTAAAAATTTAAGCAACTTGAACTCTTAGAGCAAGTTCGTGCATTTTATTTAATTAGGTTCTCAGACCTTTTAGTCCGTGGGAGATCCGTATGGGGATATAGGGTCTGAACTCCAGCGGGTACGCTTACCGGAGATGTACTACGGCTCAATTCTGCTCTTTCCAAGAAATGTTTATTTTGTTTTTTGTTTTTCCCCCCAATAACTCAACTTATCACTACACATTTTCATCTTCATGAAGGATGTGTTATTTAGATCCATCGTATGCTTGTATAATGAGTTTGTCTGCTCAAAAAAAATTTTAAATTATTATTTTCTAAGCATAATAACAATCTGATGTTAGGAATTTTAAGAAATACTTGATGAACACTGAATCTGTGATTTCCAAGTGTCGAACAGAAAATGATTAAGGTATTGATTTCTTTGTCGAAATAATGGATCCAAATCTGCGTACCTAATTGTTTTTGAAATTTCATTAATTTAACAAGAAACGTTTTCTATTCGAAATTATTCATTAATTTTTTTTTTTAAACAAAAAACAAAGGTTAACTTTTCAAACCACAAAATGCAAAATTTTACTGCACACCATAAAAAGTATTAGTTAGTTTTTTGTAACATAATTTCCTCTCTTTTTTTATTTTTGATGTGGAAATTCATTTTAAAAAATAAAAACAATTTCGTAGAAAACCAACAAAAAACCTTAAAATGTAGAAAAACTAGAAATATGTATCATGTTCATCACTTGTACAGCCAGCCACACACATGGTGTTTTTTTAGCACTTGTTTGTTTTTACTTGCAATTTTCCTAGAATTTCAACTATGTTCATCACGTGCATTTTTATAGTTCTTGAAACTCTTAGCACCACATTGTAAAAAAAAATATACAACAACAAAAAATACAACTCTAACTCAAACCATATTTTTTAGATTCTATAAAAGTGATTAAATATTTTTTTTTTTAAGAGTAAAAGATACAAAAGATTTTGGTTGAAAGTAAACCATAGATATTAGTCCCGTATGGTGCATAATGCTCGTTGAAGTGAAACATACAAAAAAAAAATGGAAAGAAAAAAAATTCGTAATGTTTCCTTTCTCATACAAATGTGTATAAAGAGATAAATCAGATGTAAAATATTAAAAGATACAAATCTATATGGGAGCATTGTATAGACATTTCCGTTATCTATCTTTACATATAAAATATTTATTTTTTTCTATAACTGTTTTTCTAAACAAGGAAAAGCAAAAAAAAAAGAAAAAATAGCAAACGACTGCGAAAAAAAGGGTTTTGCGTAATAAATCGTCTTTGATTTACGGTGTTATGTTATAGATATTTCTTTTTTTTTGGCATCGTGTAAATATGTTGTTTTTTCTTGTTGCCATTTCCTTCCTGATATTTTTTTTTTTCCTTATTTAGCTTAAACGAAAACATGAGTAGAAATTTATGGCTAAACAAAATGGAAAAAAAACAAAAACAAATTGGAATTTAACTCTACATGTATGGAGATGAAAAATAAAGCCTTTATGGTTATTATATCTACTGAAAAAAGTTAATTTCTCTCAAGGGGGGCTTTATAAAAATGGCTTTTTTAATAGAAAACAAAAAAAAATACGAAAGAGCTTGTAGGGGAGTAGTTAAAAATATTTAGATTTTAAAATTAGCAAATATGAAAATAGAAAATGTATTATTTAAAATCTTTTATAGCCTTTAGACACAAACGTGCAGAACTTGAATGCGTTTGTTTTCATTTTTTTTTGTTGAATATTTGATTTTCTATCCCTTTTACGTCGAGTATACGTGATAAATATGGACATCACTATTATTCCCAAAAAATTAGTGAAAATTCATGAATATCGCCTTAAATATTCTTAACTTTCACAGGGTATCTCAAATAGTATGATGAACCCTGTCAAAAAATCTATTCCTTGTGTCTTACTTGTTTCCGGTGCTATGAACCTAATAAAAAAAAAAAACCCATTTAACCACCTTCTCCTGACGTCAATTCCCGATCTGTGAAACTGTAAAGAGATACAAAATTAATCATTTCTGTTTTTATATGAAAAAGGTTTGTAGTTTGTTTTAATTTTTTTTATAAATCCAGAATCGAATTTATTATGAAGGCGTGATAAAACTTACCACTTCACCGTTTCAACAATCGGGTTCTAAAAATATCAATGTATTTGAAATGAAAAAAAAAAATCATGTGTGCAATTCACACGTGGTAGAAGTGAAAGCTTAAAAATTATTTTTATTGCAAAAAATAAAAATCGAAAAAATTTACCTTTTTTTTTATTCCATCACCTTTAAATCCATATTTTGACAACCTTTTAAATTAAATAATAATAAATTTTATATCATCTGAAAGCTTATTATTTCACCTTTTATATGACTTTTCAATCATGTTTCTACCATGCCTACAAAAATAGTAAGAATTTTTTAAAGCCAACCATCTCGAAATTTAAAACTGAGATTACGGGTACTTCCTACACTGGTAATGGCTGGTCATCAGCAACAGATCTCCACACTTGTTTTGAGGTATTTTCACGTTTTTTAATTTAAGATTTTGTAACTTGTAGATTACGTACCGTTATGTGTGATATATCAAATGAAAGTTAATACTATCAGCATGCGTATTAAACTTAAATAAAATTGTCATGTGCCCTAGATCAAAAGACATAACGAACATCTTTTCACCGTTATCTCAGGATTTTGAATATTAAATTTAATGAAATTTTGCACATTTATAGTTTATTTAATTACCTATCATTCATCTATCTATTAAAACAAAAAAAGTTATAATCAACTGATTTTTCGTGTCGCTTTTTCGTTTCATCTTGTTTCAAATCACTACGATACTAAAGAAGTTTTCACTTCAAAAATATTTATTGCAACTTTAAATTTTTGGAATTAAAAAAAGAAATTTTTTTAAGCTTATAGCTGCATATATTAAATGAGTTTTGTAAACAAAAAACAAAAAAAATTAATTTTAACTTAGTTTTTTTTAATGAAAAATAACATTTTTTGTCGAATTTTATATTCTTGACGATAAAAAAAACTTATTTTTTAAATGCTTAAAATTTTACGTATACATAATTAACTAGGCCGTATTTTTTTTTTTTTGCAAAACACAGTGTGAATCATAAAAACAATAACTAAATAAAATCAACAGCTATATCAATACTTTGTATTACTATGAATTGTTAGACTCTCAACTTCACATGATGTAGATCGCCTAATTCGATTGTTGTCAGTGTCAATTGTAAAAAATAAAAAAAAAAATATGTATTAATGTCGTTTCTTCACAAAAACTTGAGGGTGCAAGTAACTAGATTTAGTCCTTCATAAAACACAAATATATTTATTTTTCAGCACGGATACTTTTCACTTTTAATAACTTATAACTCAGGTACTAAATATTGCACATGACATAAAAGCCTCAAAGTCTTAATGTTCTTAATGGCTATATAAATTGTCAAACTTTGTCTCTTTGGGTTTTTAATATAAAACCTTAAAAAGGCGTTAACCGGCGAATAAATTTAAAGTAGCTTAAAAGAAAATTCTATCACCAATCTTAAGTCAATAAATTATAATTTAAACTCCTCAAGCGATATTTTAATTTTCATTGAACTATTTTCTATTTAATAACCTAGAATACTTAGCACCTCAATCACCCGCACCACCTCAAAAAATATTATATCCATCAAAGTACAAATCCTACTTCAAACATCTTTTTCTCTCTTAAATAAAAAACTCACCTCTTGTTCCTCTCTTTCTTGCTTGTTTTCTGTGTGGAATAATTTATTTGAAACATTGACTTTAAAGGTCATGGTTATATTCGAACAACAACGACGACGAACAAGAAAAATAATGTTCATTTTCAGTTAGATTCGTATCTTCAACTTGATTATGTGTCAAGTTCTATCAAAAAATTCGAAAAAAAACACAAGAAGAAAAGTTAGGCACTTTTCTGTGTTGAAATGAAATAAAAAATTTACAACAACAGCAAAAAAAAAAAAAATACATAAATAATTCACAATAACTAGGTCAAACAATTTCTCAAAGTCATTCGGACTGGAAAAAGGTAAAACAATGTCCTCTTCTAAATCCTCTCCTACTTACTCAAAAATATACAAAAAAAAAAAAAAAAAAAAAAAGTTTGACTAAATTTTCCCAAAAAAAAAAAAAAAAAAACCATAGAGAAAAGAACAACTTTTGCCTTTTGAGAATATTTAATGACACAAAAATATGCCAACCAACCAAAACAAAAAAAAAAAAAACACAAAAATCGAGTCCTTTTCGGCGAAAACTTTATTTTTTCTCATCCTTCAGGTGTGAGTGGTACAAGTAGTGACTATACAACTTATATGCACCCGCCCGTATATCACCAGTCACGACACGACTCGAGAAAACAAAATTTTCGACAAAATTAATATTAATTATGGAAATTTCAAATTCGAAACATGTTCATTTTTTTTTTATACCTAAATATAAACTTTTTTTTTTTGCTGCACTGAAAAAAAAGTTCTGGTTGATTCTAAACGGAAATAAGTTAAATCGTTGAAAGTGTTTTGAATTTGGTCATCCGCTATATATGAATTACATTCGTTTTATATGGCGCCCTCTACAGGCACAAATCATGAACTAAATTTTTTTTTTTTAAATTACAAAAATATTGTTTATATTAAATTATAAACCAAAAGCTTAGCTCAAAAAACCAAAAGCTTAGCTCAAAAAACTTAAATCCGATTAGTTCACGATTTTCATCTCTAGAGGGCGCTCTATTATAAAACATTAATAGCCTATAACCAGGAGACAAACAAAACGCTTCCAACGGTACCTCATTTGTCAAATGATGATAAGTAGTTGAGAAGTTATGAGGTAACATACAAACTCACTTACATAAAATGTTGAATACCCTCTTTTTTTTTTGCTAAAACATGTTGTTAAAAATTTTTGAACCTTGAGACAAAACATTTTGTTCTGTGTTTGATCTGAAAATCTTGATAAAGAGAAAAAAATCCTTAAAAGCGTCCTAATGTGAGAACCTTTCTATAAAATAAAATTTATAATTAAAGAACTTTCTTCGTATTTCCTTTTTTTTTTCATTCTGACAGAATGATTGCTTTTCAATCTTCACACGTAATTATCCCGCAAAAAAAAACATTAAAAACAAACAAAACAAAAAAACTGTTTTTATTGTTCAAAATTTTGAAGGATTAATGACCAAAAGAATTTGTATGTGTATCAAAAAACCCTGAAGGCGTGCGCGCTTATATAAATCAATGTCATGCAAGTGAATTAATTAAATTATGTTGCATAATTAGTTCAAGCGTAAGCAATGAAAACCCAACACAGCAACAATAACAAAAAAAAAAAAAAAAAAAACAGAGATGAAAACGAAAAATAAAAAAAAAAAATTTGCGAAGAGTGAAAATTCCTCACAAAGAGTGTCAGAGATTGAAAAATGTATCTCACCGCGGCCAAAAATGGATTTAAATTCATGTTTTATTATTTTTTTCCCTCTCATCACACATCCCTGTGAATATTTCTTTATATACATATTTTTTTTTATTATTATTTAAAAGGGTGTCATGATGCTGCAATTAAGCACAAATTAAATTGCAAAAAATGTATATTATGTATAATAAATATTGAACAAAAAAAAAAATTCAGATTCACACACATCTGTTTTTATTATATATTCTTTCTTCCTTCATCGTCAGTCGTTGTTATAGAGGCACAACTTAACAAAAAAAAAAACATAAATCGCACATTATGTCAAAGGAAACGATTCACGATGAAATTAAACACACAAGTACACACAAAAAAAAAATTTTATGTATCTCAATCGTGTGAAATGTATATCTTTTTGAGTAAATTCCGCTTGAATTGATATTGCAAGATAATAGAATTAAAAAAAGAAATACACAATTTATTCCAGCAGCAACAGCAGAAAAAGAAGAAAAAAAAATTACGCAAATTTTTGTTTTATATTTTTCACTTTGATATGCGAACTAGATTGCATTTAGAGTGTGTATCTGACGAATGTTGCTACTTTATCTCAATCACATTAGACTAGTTTTTTGCTTTTCCTTTTTTGTTGAAGATAAGTTATTGAATTGGAAAATATTCAGTGCAGAAAAAATGTAAGGCACTATGATGTAACTATACTTGCAAAGTACCTACCTACCGGCTTTTTATCTTCTGTTGTGTATCTTTTGATAGAAGGTAAAGTTGTTAAATGTAAAATAATTGTTGTTAGATAAGGTTTCTTCAGAAGAAAAGATTAAAACTTTGGCATCTTTTTCGTTAATTTTCCTAAGAGCAAACAAAGATGTTAATTTTTCTCCAGATTATTGCTACAGGAATGTGAGAAAGTGAAAATCTAGTAATTACATTTAAATTGGTGCCCAACGTGAGATTTTTGTTTGTATTTTGAAAATGTAAAGGAATTAAATTTCTGTTCAAAAATAACTTTCAAAAACAAAACTATGTCCTAGTTTTGTATGGCGCCCAATGTTAGACATTTCGTTATTTGAAATAGGGGGTTGCACATCAAGAAGTAGACTCAGAGTGCATCATTTGAACTTTTTGAATTTTGTATTTCGCTTTGAAAAAAAAATGTTTAAAACTCATTTTAAATTTTATTATACAAAAAAAATGGCTCCCAACGCTAGTTTTTTTTATGACATTTCTGTAGAAATATCAGAATTTCTTTGTATATTCTGAAAAAAGTGAAAAAATAAATTGCCTTTAAAAAACACTCTCAAAACAATTTGTGTTCTCTTGTTATAGGTACATTTTGTTTAAATGGCGCCCAATTAAATAAAATGCACGACTGGGTCGCACGAACTTGCTCTTGGAGTTAAAGTTGCTTACATTTTTAAGACTTTTTATATAGAAATTTGGAAAAAAAAATAAAATTTGTTTAAAAAAAAAAAAAATAAAATAAAATCAGAAATTAAATTGCCCTCCAAAACAAGTATGCAGTTTTGATTGATATATTAACGTGCATTTTTAGAAAAAAAATTTTCAAAATCGTTAGAGCCGTTTTTTAAAAAAACAATTTTTTATAAATAATTTTTTGGAAAAAAAGTTTTAAAATAAAATTGTAATGCCATTTTGTAGACATCACTAATCAACATCTAAAAACAAAATTTCAAAAAAATTCAATGTCCCGTTTTCGAAAATTTGATTTTTCAAAAATTTTGGTTTATATTTAAATTATATAAATGCTTCTTCACAAAAAGTTTCGTTGAAATCGAATAAGAAGTTTCGGAGATATTCGAATTTGAAAAAAACGGTTCTATGGCAGGTACCGTTAATAACGATTTTCGAAAAAAAAATTTTTCATTGAAATATAGATCTCAGCTTAAAACTAATATTTGAATTTTTTAAACAAAATCGTTGGAGCCGTTTTTGAGATATTTCAATTTTACTAAAATCGGTATATGACAAGTACCGTTATTTTTGGTCCAAAAAAATTAATTCCAAAAACCCCTCTGGAGAGTCGCCAAATAACGCTACATACCAAGTTTGACATTAATCGGTCCATCCGTTTAGGCTGTAGCTCCTTATACAGACAGACAGACTGACAGACAGACAGACAGACGGACTTCCGGGACCCACTTTTTTGGCATTGTCTACCATCGTAATGTCATGGAAAAATGTTATCTCAACTTTTTTTTTTTGTACGAATGCATAACTTGATATACAGGGTGTCCCAAAAGTAATGGATCAAACGAAGTATGTTAATAGGGGATCTTAAGGGCTCTCAGAATTTGGTAACTTGTTCATCCCAAATCCTTACGGTTTTCGATTTAATGCATTTCTTGTGAAATTTCGAAAAATCTCGACTTTGCAACAGTATTTTGCTTCCTGCTGCCATTATTGATTTTTGTTTTTTACAATTCTTTTACTAAAACATTGACAAATAATTAGGAACAATTAATTAATCAAAATATTTTTTATTCCATAAGGCATTTCGATGCAAATTAACTAACAGTTTCAAGTTTTTTAAAAAATCAATTTTTTACTTTTTTTTGAGAGCAACACCGCAAAACAAATTTCTATGGTGTGAGAATGGTTTATTATTTTAAAAAGTTGCCCTGTTATTGTAGTTTTCAAAAATGTATAAAAGTTTCCAAAGTTGCAGTTAGATCGCAAAATATTACAATTTGAATTCAACAAAACAGGGGTTTTCAGAGCAAAAAACAACCAAAACAAACACATTTTCTCGAACTGTTATTTGTTTATTTTTCTTTGAACAAAAGCCTCTATTTTCGTTTGTATTTTTGCTTTGAAAAACCCTGTTTTGTTGAATTCAAATTGTAATATTTTGCGATCTAACTGCAACTTTGGAAACTTTTATACATTTTTGAAAACTACAATAACAGAGCAACTTTTTAAAATAATAAACCATTCTCACACCATAGACATTTTTTTTGCGGTGTTGCTCTCAAATAAAAGTAAAAAATTGATTTTTTATAAAACTTGAAACTGTTAGTTAATTTGCATTGAAATGGCTTATGGAATAAAAAATATTTTGATTAATTAATTGTTCCTAATTATTTGTCAATGTTTTAGTAAAAGAATTGTAAAAAACAAAAATCAATAATGGCAGCAGGAAGCAAAATACTGTTGCAAAGTCGAGATTTTTCGAAATTTCACAAGAATTGCATTAAATCGAAAACCGTAAGGATTTGGGATGAACAAGTTACCAAATTCTGAGAGCCCTTAAGATCCCCTATTAGCATACTTCGTTTGATCCATTACTTTTGGGACACCCTGTATAGTACCTATATCGCAAGTAAAAATTTCGTATGTCAAAAGAAATAAAATGTAGAACTATTATGCTGCAGTTGTACAGTTTTAAAGATTTAATTTATATTTTTTAATAAACTATCAAAAAAAAAATGGCGCCCAATGTAGGAAACATTTGTTGCTGGTGTCAAATTTGTCTATAGTTTTTGTTCTTAGAAAACCATTTTCAGGGGTATTTCAATGCAGTAGTATCGTATATGAAAAATTACACAAAAATGACAAATGTTTTAAAAAATTCAAAAAAATTCTTTAAATAAATTTTAATTTGTGTTAAGGTTCTTAGTGTAACCGATTACTTTAGGTACTTGGATCGTATTAATTTACTAAACGTAGCTCACTGATTTTTTCTGTTAAAAAAATGGCGCCCAACGTAAGATTTCTTTTTGTTCTATTAAAATGATTTAATTTCATTAGTCTGAAAATATAGGTCCAAAAGCAAGAAATATTTCGAGTTTTGATGATGAATGAGCATATTGCAAATGGCGCCCAACGTAAGGCTTATGTTTTTTTTTTTTTAACATTTAAATGAAGGATAAGGAATTTCCCTATAGAAAGTAAAATAAGTAAGAATTTATTTTTAATATCTGAATTATTATTTCTATGAGGTCTATGTTTCTTCAAAAAAAAACTTCACTTTTTATTTGCTCTTCAACATAAGATTCTCAGATAATTCATCAATTTTTTTTTTATGCCGGACCTAGTCTTCTTTGAATCTATCAGTTTTTCCAT
This sequence comes from Episyrphus balteatus, assembly GCF_945859705.1. Taxonomy (NCBI): domain Eukaryota; kingdom Metazoa; phylum Arthropoda; class Insecta; order Diptera; family Syrphidae; genus Episyrphus; species Episyrphus balteatus. The sequence goes on along the minus strand of NC_079137.1, from coordinate 37,529,455 downwards.
GTTCGAGAATTTCATTCAATTTCATGGGAATTATATTTTTGTATATTTTGTCAAACAAGCTTCGAAAGTAGTAAATAAAAGTCAATTAGAAAATGGCGCCCAACTGTAAATTCCTAACAAAACCAACAAAGAAAAAGCTTTTTTTTTGTTTTGTATTTTTAAAAATAATGTCAATCCATTTCCTTTACCAAGGACAAAGATATTTTATATTGAAACTAGTTTCATTGCACTTTCATGGATATGTTTATTGTTGTAGGATAAAAATAAAAGTAATTCTCATCATTCACTCACTACCTGGTGTATATGTAATTCTTAAATCTATGTTCATCGTCGAGTTTTTTTTTACAGACGCAGGTAACAATTCTATGAACCAGGAAGAAGAAAAACGAGAGCACAGAAAAATAAAAAAAAAAAAAAAACAAGAAACAAATCATCCTGACAAAAGCACAAAAAATCTGATTGTCTGCGTACTCGTTTTTTTTTTTTTTTTTTAGTCTTCTTTTCAAACTAACGAACATTGCATGAATCCAATTCATATCGAAATCGATGATGCACGTCTCGTTAAACGATTCGTGTCTATCTGTTATTGGACGAACAGACAACACTACGATACTGAATGCGTTCGAAGACGACTACGACAACGCATCCATATCTCTTCTCTATAGTAGAGACAGAAGAGACGACAGCGCAAGGACAATTTATCAATTCTGTTCATTGCAATGTTGAAATATCAGTCGAAAAAAATCTACACTCTGTTCGATGTTCAGATGTTCGATTTATACACAATAGATATTGCAACGCAAAATAAAAAAAAAAAAAACAGCAGGAAAAAAAATCATAGCAATGGAAAAAGGAAGTAAATTCCCTTCCTGATTGACAGTGGTAGACTAAGACACAAATGGGCCTTGATGCACTTCGAAAAAGGGCGCAATTTTTTCTACTACCATTTTGTCTATATTGGCCAAATTCTTCTTGAAATTTCTCATAAGTAAAATTAGTTAATTTATTTTTTGTTAATTAAAGCTTAATAGAAGTCACCAAAAACCAAGCGCCCTTATTCAACTTCCTATATCACCTTAGAAAATTCCACTCCTGTTAAAATAGAAGCCATTCACAAGTAATTGTACGAAAAAAAAAGGGAAATTGTTATTTTCACTTTAAACCATAACAACTCACCTTAGTTCACCGTGCCAATGTACATTATAGGCCATTGACTTTAGCCAGCCTACATCCTTTGGCCAGCAGCTCAAGCAACTCCAATTCGAGTTACTACTTTCAAGTAAAAGTTAAACACTTCCAATTCAACTCTGTGGTAAAAGAGTTGAGATAGTTGTAGCAGCAGGAACCTCCATCAATGCATCTAAAGTTGATCTCGTTCTTCAGCTAATGTGGTCCATAAAATAAAATAAAAAAAAAAAAAAACAAAAACATAAAATTGGTAGTTTCACTTTGAAGCAAGCTTAGAGTCAAACATACAAAAAGGAGTTGCAATTGCAGCAGTAGAAAGATATACCTACAAAAAAAAAAAATCAATGACCATGTGTGTGCAACTTAACCACCAGAATTGGACATAGCGTGTGGTTAGTGGTTTTTATTTCTACAATTTTTTTCTGTTAGTGAATAAGTGGACTCTTTCAATTGCTGCTGGTGCATTGTTGCCCCGCATTTGATCTAGTGGTTTTTTAGCGAACAACAAGACTTGTAAGGAATTTCTTTAGATTTTATTTGGATTTTTATACTATTTTTTTGTAACTTTCTCGAGAAATGAAAGAAAAAAAAATGGAAAAAGTGAAACTTTTTTTTAAAATGAAGATAAAGTTGTGGTCAGTAGGTATTAACTGCAATGTTTTGAGGTGATGGTTTTGGTGTTATAATCGCAGCTGTTGACGACGATGATGACGATGACGGACGTTACAAGGTGTCATTATATTAAGCCAATCATCCAATTTGATTTGTTGCAATTATTTTCTATTAAGTAACTGACAGTTGGGACATACATAGATGGCATTTGTTTGTTTATGACATCTCAGGAAATTAAGTTTTTTTTTAGTTTTAAAGCTGATGACGGATAGATGACAATTAATTGAATTTAAGTATTTTATCCTCATGGGGTGTCTGGGAAACCCAATCAAAGTGAGGTTATTTCAAATTACGAAATGATGTAAGACTTTCAGATATGTCAAATTATTGATATACATGGGGTGCCAGCAATTAAATTGACACAAAAAGGCAGCTCATATACCAAATCCAATGTTTTCTATTGAATACCTTCTACACAAAACCAGAAGACTTTGTGTGTGTGTTTTTTTAATTTCTCGACGACCCTTTCTTTCTAAATACGATATTCCTGCAAATAATTTAAGATAACATAATTTCAAGTGTCATCCTTGAAAATAAAAAACACCATTTCACCCTAAAAAAAACTGTATTCAGTCTCGATATCTCAAATGTAGCTTTCAAAAAATTTCATACAATTTAATTTTTTTCTAGTAACAAAAAACCCTGTTATTAGTAGAGTAACAAAAGCTCAAAAAATGGCAATATTTAGCGAACCCAGCCGAACAGCTCTGATTTTGATGATCTTTTTAACTTGCGATATAGGTACTTTATATCAAGTTATGTATTCGTAAAAAAAAAAAAAGTTGAGATAACATTTTTCCATAAAATTACGATGGTAGAGAATGCTAAAAAAGTGGGTCCCGGAAGTCCGTCTGTCTGTCTGTCTGTATAAGGAGCTACAGCCTAAACAAATGGACCGATTGATGTAAAACTTGGTATGTAGCGTTATTTGGCGACTCTCGAGAGGGATTTTTGAAATTAATTTTTTTTGCACCAAAAATAACGGTACTTGTCATATACCGATTTTAGTGAAATTAAAATATCTCAAAAACGGCTCCAACGATTTTGTTTAAAAAATTCAAATAATAGTTTTGAGCTAAGGTCTATCTTCTAATGAAATTTTTTTTTTTTGGAAAATCATTATTAACGGTACCTGCCATAGAACCGTTTTTTTTTTTCAAATCCGATTATCTCCGAAACTGCTTATTCAATTTCAACGAAACTTTTTGTGAGGAAGAATTTATACAATTTAAATATAAACCAAAAAAAAAACAAATTTCCAAAAAAATAATTTTTGGATTTTTAAAAAAAATTTGAAAATTTTTTTTTGAAAAATCAAATTTTCGAAAACGGGACATTGAATTTTTTTGAAATTTGGTTTTTAGATGTTGATTAGTGATTTCTACAAAATGGCATACCAATTTTATTTTAAAACATTTTTTTCAAAAAATTATTTATAAAAAATTAGTTTTTTAAAAAACCGCTCTAACGAGGGGAATTTAATTTCAGGAATTTTATTTTAATTTTTTCAAAAACGAATTTCATTTTTTTTCCAAATTTCTATATACAAAGTCTTAAAAATTTAAGCAACTTTAACTCTAAGAGCAAGTTCGTGCGACCCAGTCGTGCATTTTATTTTTTCAAACATCGGTAATTAAAAAGACTTTAAAGTCTATAGATTAAAAATTGCCGCTGGTGCCATTTTGATTTCTTAAATTTAATTGAAGATTTTTGTGAACAAAAAATTTTGTTTAAATTTCATAAATTTAATAATGCCAAAAGATTGTCTAGGGAATACAACTATTCCTTTCAAAACTTTTTTTTTTTTTTGTGTTTGAAGTCAGCTTGATCGTTCGCTTAATCGATGGAAAATTGTCTTTTAGTCTCATATATTTTGTTTTCCTTAAATTACCTGGAGAATCTTTTGTTATCATTTATTTTAATAATTTAAGCAAAAAAATGATATTGTTCTAAAAAAAAATTAATTTTAGTTTAGAAAAAAAAAACAATACGGCAACATCGGCAATTTTTAACATAGGTATAGACTTTAAAGTATTTTAATTACCGACGTTTGAAAAAAAAAGATCATCAAAATCAGAGCTGTTCGGCCGGGTTCCCTAATAATTTTCTTTAGTTACTCCACTATATCTATGATATTCTAATAGAAACAATTTTTATAATAGTTTTCGCAATAAGCTTCCATATTTTCTAGTGATGGGAACTATGGAATGATTTAAACTATCGATAGGTAGTAACTGAATGATTTCAACTATTGAATAGTTCATTCATTCATTTATTCATTCGAATAAAAACTGTCGAATAAAAACTATCGAACAAAAACTATGGTATAAAAAAACTATTCAAATGAAAAAACTATCGTTTAAGAAAACTATTCGAATGAAAAAAATAACTAAACTATCGAATGAAAAAGCTATTCGAATGAAAATAGTAACTAAATGAATGAATGATTGAAAACTATCGAATGAATGAATATTTCACAACTATCTATAGTTTGATAGTTTTTATTCGATAGTTCCCATCACTAATATTTTCCCAACAAAAAAAACAACACCCTTTTAACTTCAATATTTTCAAAGACTGTGGTAAATTAAACATTTTTAACTTAATTTCACTACTTGTCGCTTACCACTTGCCATTTATAGTTTCCCATTTGTTCCTTACTAATTGCCACTTTCCGCATGTCACATGTGTTAATGTCACTTGCATCTCCCATTCAATTGTTGCCCTGGCTTTTAACCGCTTGTTTCTTGCTGCTTCAATTGACTTTTGGTGCTCGTTTTCTGCAACTTGCTTCTTACATCTTGTTTCTAACTACTTGCTACTTGTTTCTTGTGACTCTTACCACTTTCTACTTTGGCACTTACCACTTATCAGTTGCCAACTCCTAATTGATTCTTCTCACCAATTACATTTATTTTTTTAAGTTTGAATATTTTCGCCAAAGGATTTTTGGGATGCTGAACTCGTGTCCAAAGTCAAAAACTTTCTATCAGCTCGTGTTTTCAAGATATTCCTGTTATAAACTTTCAAAAATCGATTTTTTGCTATTTAACATTTCAACTTTATCACCCAAACTACAATTGCTAGAAAAATAAAAACTGAATTGAGATTTAAAAGCCGTTTAGAAACTTCATAAAACAAACATTTTATTTACCAGTGTTTGACGATGTTTGTTGGTAGTTTGGATTGGTTATTCTGACGGAACACACTGGTCGACTGATTGTTACGGTTTTACACTTTCTCCGTTTTGGTATTGATTAATTTTCTTGTTTATTACTTCAGTTTTAATACTTCTCAATTTCAATATTGACAATAATACCCACCATCAGCGTTTGCTGAATTCACTGAATTCTGACCTTGATATTCGTAAGCTATCAATTCTGGAAGTAAACCCTTCTTCTAATAGACTAAATGCTCTCATTACAACCGAATAAACACCTGATGTGAATTCATTAGTTACTCTTGATTCTAAGAACCTCAAGCCGCATAAAGTTTATCAAAAAATTTATCGGAATGAAAATGAATCCTCGGTTAACTAACCTTCAGCATTGATATTTTGTCTAACGAAAATTTCTTTACACGAGAGGCTTATAAAATCCTTTTCCATCTCGCAACTTTTTCGATATAAATCACCAAAATATCTTTCAAAATATTCTTTTCACATTATTTATATGAAAATTTATCTCAAAAGAACCAAAAAAAACCCAAGTAACCATATTTCCAAACTGCGATAATTACTTATGAGATGAGATGAGATTTTCGCTTTTAAACATACACAGCACTCGTAAATCTGAGCAACCCCAACCCCCAAACGCTCTTGCTTTTCCTTATTTGCACTTTGGTGGCTTTCTTTATGCCCTTATTTGAAGAGTGCACAATTTAACGATGCATAAACCTCTGCGCTCCGCTCTGACGACGACCGAAGAAGAAGAGATGAAAATCATTTCAAATTATGATGTTGATGACGATAATGACGATGGTTTCAATTGTGAAAATTTCTTCAGCGGACTACGAATCCGGAGGACTTTTTTTTTTTTTTTTTGCTTTACGGCTAAAGTTTTGTACTAAAAAGTATATAGAAATTATACAAAATGAAATGCCATCGTCATCGTAGTCATCATCATCATCATCACCATCATCATTATCGTTGTCGTCTCGTGTAGACTTTTTTTGGCTTTTTTATATACAGATACAACGAATCGTCACTCTCTCGTTGCGGTTAAAAAGTATAAAGATGTTTCTAGTTTTAAGTCCCTTCTTCAACAGCAGCAGTACCTATTCCCAAAGGCACAAGTTGCTGTCGTTGTTGAGAAATTATTATTATTTAGAAGTTTACCCTAACCTAGCAGCAGCCATCATCAAACGGTAATGACTCAAGTCGTCGATTTTTGTTCTATGTCGGTCGGCCGTCCTCGACGTCGTCGTAGACTAAAGAGAAAGAGTGTTCCAAAAAGTTTTCTTTCGGTAGCAATTTTGTGTTACCTTCTGTTGAACAAACTGCAGTGCAGCAGTCAAAACAGCAGTAGATTGAAGTTTGAGGAAGTTTTTGTTGAGGAACGACGACGTCGAGGTGGTTTTTTGGTTTTGACGGTTTCTTGGTTAGTGCCTTAAGTTTTTTTCAAAAGGAAATTCTAAAAGATGGAGGGTTTTTGTAGGTTGTTTTTGTTGTGTGTGGGGGAGTGTTTTTGAACTTATGGTACGATTTGAAAAAGGTCATAAGTATGTGTGAGTGAGGACGATATTTTATTCAATTATACGGATCAGAGAACTTTGTTTATTATACAAATGCATAAGTTTTGTTGTTTTTTTTTTGTTTTACTATGTGTAAAGTGGTTTTGGTAAGGTTTAATAGTGTGATAACGTTGTTTAGAATTATTTGCAAAGTTAGGTAGTTTTTAAGGCAATATGGAGATATGAATATGAATGACTTAGTTATAGAAAAGAGTGAGATGTTAAAAATTACTTACTTAAAAGGTTGTGTTTGAAATTTGAAATATTGAGGTTATTTTTGGAACTTGAAAAGTTAAAAAAAATTATAAACTAGGTCAAACAAATTAGGTTAAACAAAAGTACATAATTTAGGTGATCGATATTGACCCAAATTCCTCGAGGCCTGTAATAAATAGCAAAGGACTAAACACATACAATCAATCAATTTGATGCAAGGAAGTTTTTGTAGAACGTTTAATCGCCTACAAGAATACATCTTGCTAATTTGAAAATAATAAATTTTTAGTGAACTGGAAAATTTTTAAAAGTAAAAAATGTTTTTATAATTTATTTTAACTTTGACCTCGAATATCTTTAGAATGGTTAGATTAATGGAAAAAGTTAATAAGACCTATTTTGTGGAGCAATCTGTTTCCTACATGAATATGTCTTGCGCGTTTGATTATTATAATTTTTCAATTTGCTATAAAATTAAGAACAAAAAACGAATTTTTAAAGATTTTCTTGATTTTTGGACCTCAAATATCTATTAAACGGTTAGATAAACGAAAAAAGTGTTTAAGGCCTTTTTTGTAGAGCGTTCAATTTCCTACAAGAATATGTAAAGAAATTTGCTAAAAAGTCGATTTAAAAAAAAATGATTTTTTTTAGTAGAAGCTTGATGTAAAAATGGAAAATTGCGAAGCGGAGGACCTTCCCATTAATATTAAGAGCTCATATTTGGTGTGTATATTCTAGAAGTGTCTAGCAATTGATTTTTCGGAGTGCCAAATCAAAAAAAAAAAGAATTTCAATTTTTTTGACCCACCCTTTAGGTATTTAAAAAGAGCGGCTCTAACGATTTTCAATAAAAATCTTTGTTATGTAAGAAATTGTATGGCATTTTTCGTTTGGAGCTTAAAACCACTTTAGGCGATGTTGTACTTTTTTATTATTTTTAAATTAAAATTTAGCTAAATAGTATTCCTTCATGCATTTTTAAAAACCTTAAGTATTTTAGCAATTTTTATCATAAGAGCAAAGACGTGCAACCGATTCGTGCATTTTATTTTTATTAAGTCGGTATTCTTTTTTTTTATGTATCTAAATCTTTAAAGTAAGCTTTGAATTCCAAAACCGTCTTTTTCACTACTTTGAAATGCTTTTTTTTTCTCTACAATAAGTGTAAGTGAATGCGGGTTAATTTTTTTCCTCTATGAGATATTTTCCCACAACCCACTCGCTTATATTTTCAAAGCCAAAAAGTATATTTCTGCATCAAATGGTTTTGAATGTCAAAGCTTTTTGAATTAATTTACCATGAATAATGTTGCTATATACTTGATGAATAGTGTTTATTCAATTTTTTGTAAGAGTTTTGACTTTTTTACAACAAAAGGACATCTTTTCGTCTGTCTAATTTATGCTATAGGTTGGCGTAATCATCAAGTACTCAAACTATTGTAAACAGTTTTTTATCAGACATAAAATTTTATTCAAAAAAATTATGGAGATATTGATTAGAAAAGACAGTCGAATAAGAAATTAGGACTCGTAAGTTTCAGTTAAAAATTCATAAAATTTGGTCGAAATCATTACCATGTTAAAAGATTCCATTCATTTATTTTATAATTTCATTATATTTTTTTTTGTTTTAAGAAATTCTTAGAATTATTATTCCTTTGTCTTCCCTATCTTTTTAACTACTTTCTCTTAAGCAGGATTTTTTCCGTCTAACAGAATAATAGATTTACCCTTCACCATCACACCATCGCATTATCATGCTAATCTTTTTCGCTAAAGTTTTATCTCTTTACTTTCACAGTGAATTTTCAGCTTAAAAAAAAAAGAAAAAAACGTATCTTGCAAAAACATTGATAAGGTGTTTCCCTCTATAAAAAAGGAAGAAAAACGACAACATCCTTTTGCTAAACTACTTGCGGCGTAGGAGGTAAAACTATATTACCTTCATACTTTTAATTAATTTATTTTCCATTTTCAAATATTTTACGATAAAATTTAAACAGAAGAAAATCCCATCTATATGAAATTGTTTGCAATTGTCTTCTCAAGGACGACTATGAACGACGCAGGTACAACGAAGGAATTATTTCTTAGCGACGGACGATTCGGAGCAAATGAGATTTTATTTAATATTTATGTTTCTGTTTTTAATAAAAATTTATAGAAACGATTCTTCTTTCCCAACTCAATATCAATTTAGTGTTAAGGTCAGGGGTGGGAAACCTATTCCACCACTACCATAAACTTGAAAATATTTTAAAAAGTTTTTAGTTTGATTTGTTTTGTTTAGTTTCGAATGAGTAAGATGCAAAATGACCCAAATTATATGAATCTAAATTTCTCGTCCTTTTAATAAAATTAGATTTCTTAAATCAATGTCCTTCTTAATGTATTTATCACACTTTCATTTGGTTCGCCACCACTTCTCTAGTATATTTCCATTTCCATCTACCTTTAGAGTTTTTAACTTTTCGTTCTATCGTATTCTTGTTTTATTTAATTAAAAATTTACATAATAAATTTATGTGTGTTTCTTAAAATTGTTGATCTTTTTTATTTTACTTCTCCTCCATCTTTATACTCCTTATCCACAACACAGCTGCTTTCAAATTTCTGTACTGCTGGTTGCGGTTTTACAAAAACTAACAACGACAAAGTTTAAGAAACACTATTAAGATGCATTAGCTTCTTTGTCAATTAAAAGTAGTCAAGAAAGATGTGTTTATCTTTTAACTAACTGAGGATATATCTTTCTGTGTGTACACAGGCACACTACTATAATGCACACCAAGGGTATACCTACAAGAAACTTTGAAATGACTGTCTTTTGATGAGGAATTTTTAAATGGAAAAATGCTTTTTTAAGGCAGATAATTTTATTTTTTGTTGTAGTGTTCGGGTAAAACAAATGGAATTCATAGATACAGCTGTAGTTGTATAATACTTAGTACATTTCCCACCCGTTACATCACTAAATTGTATGTTTCTATACAAAATATTTCAATGTCAATACGCTTTTTTATAGAAACTATGAATTCTTATAGAATATGAATTCAAAAAATTTAAAGAAGTTGTGTAAAAATATACTCAACCACCCGTGACAGTAAAAAAAAGACCCTGTCTAGTATCAAAAATAAATAAGCAAATTTGTCTTTACAGTTTCCTTAAATTAAAAAAATTGTTTTTAAAATGAAAACAGTAAATTTTTTGTCAATATGTCCCACCCGTGACGGTAAAAAGTCCCTCAAGACTATTTTATTCAAAGTAAATATTACTTTAATTATTAATATCATTAATATACAACAATTTCAACAAAAAATTGACCGATTTAAATAGTTTTTGTAAGAAAATACTCACATAACTGCTGTCCCACCCGTGACAATAAAAAAGACCCTGTCTAGTATCAAAATTAAATAAGTTAGCATATTTTTCTTTGCACACTTTCCTTAATTTTAAACAATTGTTTTTGAAATGAGAACAATAAATTGATTGTACTCACTTAATTTTTGTCTCACCCGTGACAGTAAAAAAAAGACCCTGTCTAGTATTAAAAATAATTAAGCATATGTATTTGTCTTTGCACAGTTTCTTTAATTTAAAAAAAAAATTGTTTTTGAAATGAAAACAGTACATTTTTTGTCCTTATGTCCCACCCGTGACGGTAAAAAGTCCCTCAAGACTATTTTATTCAAAGTAAATATTACTTTAACTTATTAATATCATTAATATACAACAATTTCAACAAAAAATTGACCGATTTAAATAGTTTTTGTAAGAAAATACTCACATAACTGCTGTCCCACCCGTGACAATAAAAAAGACCCTGTCTAGTATCAAAAATAAATAAGTTAGCATATTTTTCTTTGCACACTTTCCTTAATTTTAAACAATTGTTTTTGAAATGAGAACAATAAATTGATTGTACTCACTTAATTTTTGTCTCACCCGTGACAGTAAAAAAAAGACCCTGTCTAGTATTAAAAATAATTAAGCATATGTATTTGTCTTTGCACAGTTTCTTTAATTAAAAAAAAAAAATTGTTTTTGAAATGAAAACAGTACATTTTTTGTCCTTATGTCCCACCCGTGACGGTAAAAAGTCCCTCAAGACTATTTTATTCAAAATAAATATTACTTTAACTTATTAATATCATTAATATACAACAATTTCAACAAAAAATTGACCGATTTAAATAGTTTTTGTAAGAAAATACTCACATAACTGCTGTCCCACCCGTGACAGTAAAAAAGACCCTGTCTAGTTTAAAAAATAAATAAGTTAGCATATTTTTCTTTGCACACTTTCCTTAATTTTAAACAATTGTTTTTGAAATGAGAACAATAAATTGATTGTACTCACTTAATTTTTGTCTCACCCGTGACAGTAAAAAAAAAGACCCTGTCTAGTATCAAAAATAATTAAGCATATGTATTTGTCTTTGCACAGTTTCTTTAATTTAAAAAAAAAATAGTTTTTGAAATGAAAACAGTACATTTTTTGTCCTTATGTCCCACCCGTGACGGTAAAAAGTCCCTCAAGACTATTTTATACAAAATAAATATTACTTTAATTTATTAATATCATTAATATACAACAATTTCAACAAGAAATTGACCGATTTAAATAGTTTTTTGTAAGAAAATACTCACATAACTGCTGTCCCACCCGTGACAGTAAAAAAAAAACTTTGTACACTTTCCTTAATTTGAAACAATTGTTTTTGAAATGAAAACAATAAATTCATTTTCCTTATGTCCTTTAAGTCTATATTTTCAACTCAAACAAAAATAGTTAACACCATCAAGTCATCTGTCAAATAATTCAAAATGAAAATAATTTTAAAAATCAGCAAAATGTCATTTCAATATTTTACCTTGAAATTCCAATAAATAATATATAACAAGTTGTTATATTTCTGCAATTTTCACCTCAAATGTCAAAAAATGCAATTCCCTCATGATCAAAGATTCTTTTCTGTCAGGCTCAATACCCTACATATCACAAAAAAAAAATCTACCATATGGCTTCATTCGAAAATAAAACTTTTACTAATAAACCATTAGTGTCTCAATCTCTCTATTTTGCTGTGGAATTTTATCTTATTTTTCTTAAAGGTGGGTGGATGCAAAACAGAATCATACAGATGCAAAATGAACAAACTGTCACTTCTAAGTGCATAAAAATCAATTTTCCATCAAGTAAAAATACGTTATATCTCGTATCTTAAAAGCACAAACCTCACGTCCTCGAAAGAATATATTATATTCAAGAGGTGCGCAATAATTATATTGTAAGAAAAATATTTTTGTGTGTAATTGTGTTGTTGTTTTTTTGCATCCTTCCTACGTAGATTTTATTGAGTTGAGAAGAGGAACATTTTTAAATGTGTGTTTGCTCTCTATGCATTTCCAGCTTTTAACTGTCAGTTCCAATTGCACTCAACTAACATCCGAAGGAAGCAAAAAAGAAAATTTATTAATATGCCTTTAATTGCAAATTGAATGTGCAGAGTGTGTGTATTTGCCTGTCTGCCGCCGTGCAATGCTATCACGAGAGCATCGTTGCCACCATACCACACAACCAACAACCACCATCAATGACGCGACCGACGCCATCGTTTTAGATCAAGTCATTCAATTGAAAATCAATTAAAATTGCATTTTGTTCTTATAAATTTATTTTAGTTTTTTGTTTTTTTTTTATTTAATTTAAATATTTTCTATATAGCATTAATTTAAAAGTAGGAATTTGAATGTTATTATAGCAGCACTTAAAATACTAAAACAAAACTGTTGTTATGGTTAATTTATTATTTTTTTGAATGGATGATTTCGTCAGGATATGACGAGGAATTAATTGATAGTTTTACGTTAGTTTGATTCAAGTGTTTTTCTTTTGTTTAGAATTTTTTGAAAATTTATTGATAATTTTTTTTGTTAAAATCGAATGCCAAAATGCGTCAAAATACGTTTAAAGAAAAGATTGTTATCGAAAAACTGAAAAAATTGTGTTTCGAAAATTCCGATCGAAGGACCAATTTGCTTTCAAGATTTTTATTTATTAATTTTTCAGATATCTTTTGCAAAAATAGAATAGATTTTGTTTTGAAATCTTATTCATATCTGTATGAAAAGTGCCTAAAATTGCTTAAAAATTTTTGAAATAATAAAAAATATAAAAAAAAAAAAAATAAACAAATTATTCCATACAATTTTTGCACACTCATTGTAAAATATGCATTTACACATTTACATTTTTAATGCAAATTAAATTTTTACATATTTCTCACTTTATTTTGTAATTTTTTCTCAATTTTTAATTGAAATTTCAATTATTTGGAAGATTAAAGCTAATCAATTAACCGCATCCAAACCATGAACATAGCAGGTGTAATGGTTTGTTTTTATAATATACCTACGCTCGCTATACTCTTAGTAAGAAATGACGAAAATTATTATTCGAGGTGTTACGAGATATAAAAGTGTGAATGGATAATATTATTTTTATAGATACTTTGGAAAATTTGTAAATATATAGAAACTTGGACAAATAAACAAGACAAAGAAAGATAGAAAGAAATTTTAATGAGTAAACAAGGTCAATTAGATTGAATTTTTATTTTTTTGTTTGTTTATAAACAATGCGAATGCACTTAAAAATTTTTGGGATCATAAATCTTTTTTTTTTATTGATTTTGAGTAAATAAATAGAATCGGAAATATTTCTTTTCTATATTTAAAGGCTATTACAGATCTGATCTTATTTTTTCAATTTAATACAAAAAATCATTGAAACAATAAAATTTAAATTCGAACGTACAAAATCTTGTAGTACTATGAATTTATTTTTAATATTTCTTGATAGAAATTCGTAAAATTCCTTGCTTATAACTTATAATACAGTCAAATAAGGAGAAAAAAGGGGTAAATCTCGGAATGAATGTTAGTAGAAATTTTTTTTGCTCAATATCTTCCTTTTGCCATTCTATAACATATCTCAAAAGTCTAGAAAAATCTCATGTCCGCTTGTCGCGATTTCAAGGTCAAATCGCGAAATGGGGATTTTCAAAATTAGCAAAAATAGGCTATGGTATTATATACACATATGAAACATGATTTCAAGGTATTTTTTAATGCTGATTCCAAAAAATCTAAAATCAAGACAATCTTACGTCTCTGTAAAAAGTTATACCCGTTTTTCATCTGTCAACTCATATTATTATAACAGTTGCAAACTTACTGCCGAAAAACCCTTAAAAGTTATGGTAGATGAACCAAATTTTGCATGAAGATTTAAGAATCCATCATTATTAAAAATCGAAACAATCCATTACAAAAAATATATATACCTACGAAATAATGGTATTTTTTGATGGAGGGGCAAATTTTAGGATATGCACTAAAGAAGATTCTTGTTCATCTTAGGAATAAGTGCTAATAGGCTAATTTTTTCATTTTAATCTTTGTTTGGTTATTCTTTAACTACCCTCAAAAATCTAAAAAAATCTCATGTCCGCAAGTCCTAATTTTTTTGGTTTGAAGATAAGGTGCAGATTTGAAAAAATTGAAAAACAACACTTCAGATATTTGTCAGATCAACATGAATAAGGTGCATTACTTTTCAGGGATGGTCAGGTTGACTTGTTTGTGAGTTTTGTTGGAATAAGTGTTAAAAAATACCTTTAAATCATGTCGCTTATGTTGGTATACATATACAAATTTAAACTTTTTAAAATCTGCACCTTATTTTCAAACCAAGAAAATTAGGACTTGCGGACATGAGATTTTTTTAGATTTTTGAGGGTAGTTAAAGAATAGCCAAACAAAAATTAAAATGAAAAAAATACCCTATTAGCACTTATTCCTAAGATGAACAAGAATCTTCTTTAGTGCATATCCTAAAATTTGCCCCTCCATCAAAAAATACCATTATTTCGTAGGTTTAAAGAAAAATTTGGTTCATCTACCATAACTTTTAAGGGTTTTTCGGCAGTAAGTTTGCAACTGTTATAATAATATGAGTTGACAGATGAAAAACAGGTATAACTTTTTACAGAGACGTCAGATTGTCTTGATTTTAGATTTTTTGGAATCAGCATTAAAAAATACCTTGAAATCATGTATCATATGTGTATACAATACCATAGCCTATTTTTGCTAATTTTGAAAATCCCCATTTCGCGATTTGACCTTGAAATCGCGACAAGCGGACATGAAATTTTTCTAGACTTTTGAGATATGTTATAGAATGGCAAAAGGAATATATTGAGCAAAAAAAATGTCTACTAACATTCATTCCGAGGTTAAACCCTTATTTGACTGGATTATTAATACCTTAAGACGATTGTACCACGCAGTTAAAGAATTTTGCTAGATACTAATTACCTCTAATAGACAGTTGTTGATTTACTTGATTAAATGCGTTTTTGTGCACTTCATCAGAGTGAATTTTTCATCAAGAGAAACAATTTAAAAAAAGAACATTCAAATGAATTAAACTCAAAATAAATTCGTTACAATCGAACCTCGTGACGACTTTTCCTATGATGAGCTGTCCATGATGAGTTGTCTCATGATGATTCATAATGTATGCTATGTTTTTTTTAGTTTAATTCTTAGAAATATGTATTATTTCTTATTAACACCTTAACGTCCACTTGAAAGTGAACCTGGATCCAAATTGTGCAAAAATTACTATTTTTAAAAATTAAGTATTTAACATTTAATATGCAGTTTCAAACCATTAGTTTGTTTATTTATCTGAATTTTCGAATTTTCAAACACAGAGAATAGTGCTTGAAATAAATCATATTGCATATTTGTATTCTCTTTCTTGCAGAGCAATTTGCGGGTATCCTACCTGTGACAAAAAGTTGTCTGACCCGCGACATTAATAAATCACTTAACATCCATATGATGTTAATTTGTTTTCCGCTATAGAAGCTTCTCATGTTCTTGGTATGAAGACAAAAAACCTAAAATGAACAAAATAATTAATTTTTATTGTCCCACCCGTAACGGAAAAAAATCTTGGATAGTTTCTTTAGACAATTTATTTAATAAACCAATTCTACTCCTGGTTGTCCAATAATAAGGAGAATTAAAGGAAACAATAAATAAATTAATAAATTAGTGTCCCACCCGTGACATAGTTAATTATCATAGTCACCTAAGTGCAGGATATTTTTTTTTTTTTTTTTTTTTGAGAAAGTGTTATATCAGTTAGGTAATGGAAAAGAATAAAATGTAGTGAAATTATGTAAAATGATCTACATATTTCCTAATATTATTTGTATGCAAAATTCATATAATTGGCAAATAATAATTACAAAAAAGTTTAAAAATAATTTTCAAGTCTATAAAAAAGTTGATTTTTTTTTAAGTAAATCTTTGAGCCGAATTCCAAATTAAAAATGTTCTCGATTGTTCAACTTTTGAGTTCCTCATAATTCTGCAACAAAGTAATTCCTCAAAATTTCTCAAATCAATGTCAAGTTTGATAGTCATCTAGAACTTAAATTTATAACGAATCAAAAATATGCCCCATATACATATGTATAAAATGTACCAAACGACCTCTTTTACACCCTTTCATAGATCCTTGAATTTTTGTATTTTTTTTTTTTTTTAACTTTCACCCCTATGCATTTTATTGTTTTTTTTTAGTACACTTATGGTGTTGTTAATGAACTATTTGTGCAACACTCTTCCCCATCATCTAGACTCCTTCATTTTTGTTTTAGGGTCCTCAAATTGTCGTCGTTAGTATAAAACGTTGAAGAATTAATATTTTTCTCACGTATTCTTCATATGTTTTAAGAAGATCTCATTATTTTAAAAGAGGATGTACCAATTTATGAGAATGTGTCATATACTCAAGAAGATATAATTATTGCAATTTTTTGTGCAGAAAACAAAAACAAGATAAACTTAAAAGGTTAGAAAATAACTAGAAAAGTGTGACAAATAGTTGTTCATTCTTTTGGAACTCTTTAAAGTCATTTGAGTGTTCATTGTTTTATTTGTCACTTGTTGAAAAAAAGGAAACCAAAAAGTTTCCACTACCAATAACTGATTATGTGCTGAGTGTGCATAACACCTACTCATTTATTGACGTCAAAGTCACTTCACCAACTCAGTTTTGCATGATTTTTTTATTTTTCCCATACTCACTGGGAAAATATTAATTAAATAAGACTACTAAGCACTTTTTTTTTTTTGCTTTTTTGAAAATGAAAACAAAATGCGTAATAATTAATCATGCGTAAGACTCGACTATTAACATTAACAGACAATTTTCTCTTTCAACCTCACTTCGATTCCATATGACACACACAATAAATTTCAAGACATTGACCTAGACTTTGTGCCTTGAAAATGTGGCCCATATTCTACAATTTTATTGTTTTTTTTTCTCACTTTTTTTTTGTAGCAAAAATTAAAAAAAAAAAATGTAAACAATGCATAAATTGAATATGAATTATAATTTGTATACGCAACCAAATAAGAAGCAACGCTGAAAAATAACAATAACAAAAAATTAAAAACGACCTACTAATTAACCTTCCATCAAGACACTGACCTTAAAATTTGAATGAATCAAATGTAAAGGAGAGATATTGGATGCAAAAAAATTGGTTTAATGAAATTTAAATCATAAAAAACAAAATTAGAAGGGAGATTTTTGGGTAAGGGGGTTTGTGTCGTTACGGGTGTGACACTTTTACTCATATAATCTTATGAACTATTTAGCAATCCTTCAATTTTATATAGTAAAATTAAACTTGAACTACATATGAGTTGCATGCATATTGAATTTACTTGAATTACGGGTGTGACATTAAAAAACTTCGAATTGGAGATCAAATTTCTCGAAAGTAGGTACAAAACACATATCAATGTTAATCTTCCTCAAGAAGACAGAAAATCATGAAAACTAGTAAAATTAGTTTTGTTTCGGGTGTGACAGATAAATGTCACAGGTGTGACAAAATAATGTTGTGGGTGTGACATATCAAATAAATTATTACATGTTCCTTAAATAAGCGAAAACGCTTAAAAGGACTTGTTTAAGGACCAAAAATACCAGTATTTTCCGTATAACATTAAAGGCATTGAGAAAATAATTTATTGCAATAGCCCTGAGATCGCTACGTTATCATCCTTTTTTATGTTACTTCCATCAATCATTTACTTAAGTGCGTTTATATTAAAAAAAAAAAAACAGTTATTAAGAAATATTTTTTTCCACCTAATTGCGCCACCTCATCTGCCAACGGCACATATCCTTAGCGGAAGCTTTGGCAAATAAATAACCATTTTAACAATGCATCTTTAGCAAAGTATCTTTGATTAAAGCAAAGAATATCCTACCATATTGCCAAAATATTTATGTTTACTTAAGAAAACGAAACAATTTTTTTATTTTGATGAATTTCCACATGAATTTGGAATGGTTTTTAAAATTAAAAAAAATATACAAAAATTCTCCATAAATTTATAATGAAATGAGTGAATGGTAGATACAACTTGCACTAAATCCATCCTGAGGAAATATGTAACAACTTCAAAATGTATATCATCAACAAATAAACAACAAGAACCAAAAAAATTGTATTTTTGAAGTTTGAATTGTATTTTTGGAGTATAATTGGATTTTCCTCGACACCTGTGCTCATGTTATGATATATACACGACGATGATGTTATAACAATGTTAAAAAAAAAAAAAAAC
The DNA here is from genome assembly GCF_945859705.1 of Episyrphus balteatus. NCBI lineage: Eukaryota > Metazoa > Arthropoda > Insecta > Diptera > Syrphidae > Episyrphus > Episyrphus balteatus. The sequence continues at coordinate 37,510,909 of NC_079137.1, read as the reverse complement.
AAAACTTTATTAAAACAGAAATAAATAAATCAAAAATAATGTATCTTGTTTTTTTTTACATAAATACCAAATGAGGGCAAAAGATATCCTTGCATTCCAATTTGCCACGGTTCTTTAGTTTTTTTTTTGTATTTTATACAAGGGTGTTCATTTGGAGGCTTATTATCCCCGAAAATAAAAACGTTTTGTGTTAAAAAAAGAACAACGACCTTTCACGAGACTGGCAATGAGTTCTTTGCTCTCCTCATTAATAAACGAATTGAATATCATTTGTGTCAGAAGTTAGTAGATTTTTTTTTCGTTGTTTTTTGCTATTTTCCCCTTTTTTTTCTTGAAAATAAAAGGAATTTTTTTTGCTGAGAAAAAATGTTTCCATCTGGAAAAAAAGGTAATAAATATCTAATAAATGAAAAATATTTTCCATTGAAAGCAAAGATGCAAAAGAAAATGAGAAGGAATCCATTCGTTTTGGTGGTATGAATGGAGAAAGGTTGCTTAGAGTATTTATTGGGAGTATATTCAAGGAAGGGTGTTACCCCGAAAAAAAAGAAACATTGTGAATTTATAGAAAATTTATATTTCTTCTTTTGTTTTCGGAAGGAAAATTATGGCGATGAAAGTATTAAAATGGAATTTGGTTTAGTTTTTTTTTTTCATGCTTGAAAAAGAAAAGAGATTAAATGATTATTTTTTCATGAAAACATGAAATAAGACAGTAAATTATTTTTCACAACAACCCCAAGGGATTTTACTTCTTAAAAAAAATAACAGGCAAAATTAAAACCAGTGGCATAAGGAAAGGTTTCTCAAAACTCGTAAATTACTATTTAATGAAATTGTTTATTGAGAATAAAATACAAATTTTACAAAATATTTGTTTTTGTCTGGGAATTATCTTCTAAAGCTCCCTTTTAATAATGACAAATTATTTCTAAATTGATAACACTGCCCAAAACATAAAAATTTTCCACACCGTTGGTTGTTTAGTATACATTTTTCTGGAAAATTTTTAATAAACGCTCAAAATAAGAAAAATTACAAAATAAGTATGAATATTTCCCCAAATATGAAAAATTAAATATTTCAAAAACTAGAGCTGCTAGAAAGAAACCCAATATTATTTTTGAGCTAAATGAACCCAAATCTATAAAATTTGATATGTATAAATCTTTCTGGAAAATTTTAAAAATTTTATATTCGTGATTTTTATTGACAAATTAAAAATTTATGTAAAATTTACCGAAACCATTCCTTTAAAAACGCAAATTTTTTATTCAAAATAAATGCTATTTAAATAATTTGGACTTTGTTTTTTAACTGGCCAAAAAAAAATATGTTCTCCTGAAGACCAATTTGCAGGTGTCTAGCTCGTGCAAGAAAGTTGTCACTCCCGTGACAATTTTTTTTTTTTTTTTTGTAAATTAGCTTTTTTCATTAGAAGATATTCTAATTTCTGTATGTAACCAAAGGCTTTAAACAAAATATTCTTTTTTTCTCCCACCCGTGACGAAAAAAACCTTGTCTTTTTTTAAACATAAGTTTGCACAGTTTAACAAATTTTCTTCTTGATATGATTAAGTCTACGTGAGTTTTGAAATGCAAACAATATATTTACTGTACAAGTTTCCCACCCGTAACGATGAAATGCGACTCCTCCCCACATAATAGGTACTTTTTAATTAAAAAAATATAGGTATACTGTTAACTTGAAACTATTTTTATTTTTATTTTTAAAGAGCAAACGAATGTATTTTCTACGTAGAAACATGCAGGCCCAGTTAAGTGTCACATTGAGAAAATGAAATGCTGAACGCTGAAGTATAGATCAGGCGCGGATCTAGAAATTTGGTTTGGGGGGGGGGTCACAGAATTAAAAAAACTTCCTTCCAAAATAATCAAAAAAATGATCAAGTGCTCAAAATATATGCAAAATTTTAGCTAACATAAAAAATTCTATCCAAATTCTTAGATCAAATGTATTTTCGAGAGGATTTTGTTTCGGATCTTAAATTAAGCTAAATTTTTTACAATAAATTTTTTTAGAAAAAAAATTTTCGGCTGTCAAACATTTACTTTGCTCTGGGAGCCGGTTAAACTTTTATCTCCAGAGTATAAATTGTTTGCAGAAGGATTAATGTATTTTTTTAATTTATAATCAAAAACTGAAAATAAAGAAAGCAAATTGGGAAAGTAATGTCGAGTTTTCACGAGTCGATTTTAGCCGCACGATAGCATACAATAAAATCAGGATTTTGTTTTGTTAGTGTTTCGCAAATAAATACAATGATCTGATCTGGTTCACGAGAAAAATAAAAAACACAGCCTAAAACTAAGACTTGAAAATTATGTCCCGTTTTCGAAAAATTGATATTTAAAAAATATATGTATATATTTTTCTTAGTGAATGTTATCTTCTTCGTTGGCTACAGGTCGTATTTTGATTTTACTTTTATTACCAGAGTATTGGATATCAGTGAATAACATTAACAAAATCATGGATACTCTGCTTTCAAATTCTTTTGCAATAAATATAATAAAAACATTATTGAACCAATATTTTAATCCATTGGTTCAACCAAATTTAGTTACAAATACAACACAGTTTTCGTACAGAAGTTGTTTGTATATTCCTAATCTTTCTAATCGACTTCAAGGTGCTCTTATTAGAAACAAAGATAATGTTCGTTTAGCTATCTAAATGTTTTAAGAAATTCACTTTTTTCAAACTTAAAAGTCGAATTTTCTAAAATATAAATCAAATACCGTATATAAAACAAAATGTTTAGGTGATGGAACAAACAATTATCCATCAGTTTATGTAGGTACATCCATGCAAAAATTGAAAAACCGTATAGCCGGTCATAGGTAAGATATAAATAACGGACATTCACAAAAAACTGCTCTAGCTTTACATTGTATAGATGAGGGACATAGTCCAGATTATAACAATGTAGATATTTTACAAACAGAAAAGCATTATAGTAAAAGAATGGTATTAGAAATGCTACATATTTTAGATATAGAGAATACTGTTAATAGGGAACAGATTGTGAAGGGCTTAGCAGTATTTATAGTCAGTTTGTTAGAAGGAATTTCTAAGTTGAATTTTAAAGTCAACTTAAATTCTTAAAGTTAAATTTGATAAGAAAAATTTTTTGAATTTCTTATCAAATAAAAATATTTTTATATTTTGAAATTTCAATGATTATAAACGTCTTTTTCAAGTCATTTTTTATTGAATTTTAAAATATTTAAACAACAGCGAAAACAAACTATAAGAAATCAAGCTAGAACTATAAGAAAGCCATTATGATAAAGATAAGTATATAAAATTTAAATATATAAGCAATTTTTAGAACATTGTTTCTTAGAGTCCTGGGGAAGATTGTAAGCACAATCGAAACGTCGACAGAAAAGAAAAAGTAAAATCAAAAGACGACCTGTAGCCAACCAAGAAGAAAACATTCATTAAATAATGAAAGGTCACGTAAAAAGGAAAACTTTGTATGTTTCTTAATCCAATTAATTAATTTTTCTTTATTGAAGTTTTAATTAATACAATCAAAGCTTTTTTTTTTAATTTGTTGAAATTATTGAGGTTGTCAAATTTAGAAGTTAATAACTATTCTACTCTACACTGTGTGAATCTTGAACCTAGTTAAAATAAACAGAAAGCACTTTGATTTAACTGTTTTTCGGAATGATTTTTCGTTGAAGGCCATCATTTTACATTGCGATTGCAGTTGAATGTTTTTATCAAAATCGCAGGGACCGGTTTGGAGAAAATTACCTATATTTTTACAAAATTCTTACGTGGAAGGTACCTTAATTTATGTTTCAACTGTACTAAAAGTAGGAAAATAATTCAGAAATGTTTTTCTTCCACATTCGTGTTTTGAGTGCCCTTCATTTAAAAAAAAATTTTGATGTTTCGATTACATCGATGTTTCCAAGAGCGATGTTTTCAGCATCATTATTTTTTTGCAGAAACATCAAACCATAAATTAAAAAAAATGTACAAATTAAAAAATACATAGGTATAGGTATGTTTAGGATGAAATAAATTTCCTCCACACAGGTTTGTTACAAAGAAAAGCGTATATCTCCTTAAACCAAAATATCATATTAAGTTATTGCGATTATGTAGTTACGATAAAGCGTTCGTGGATCGAGATACATGTAATCATGTACCTAATAGTTATTATATAAATTATATGATTTTTCAGGTTTTAAAAGTTTTCATTAAAAAAATGTGTAAGAAAACAAAAATTTTTTTTCATGGCCTCATTTTTTAAAACTAAAAACGACTTCTTGCTAATATGCCCATGAATCATTTCCTAAAGCATAGTCATATCATAACAATTAAGAAACCCTTCTTATGGTTTAAAAGCTCGTTTCCACCTTTTTGCCTTATAATTTTCTGTTTTTCATCTGAGGTTTTGGGGGGGGTCATGACCCCTACGACCCCCCCCCCCCCCCCCCCTAGATCCGCCACTGGTAAAGATTTTTATTTTTGAAAAAATTGTTCCAAAAATACTTTGAAAGTAAATATTTTAAGAGCAATTCAAAATAATTATTCATTCAATACAATTTTTCGATCGTTTTTTCAGCCAAAAATCACCGGAGAACAGAATCATTGCTCTACCAAAAATATTTTCACTTCCACGAAGATTTTTCGATGTCCTGACCAACGATTCTATTTACCCTTTTGTGGGCCATCGCATCGTGCGGTAGAACGGATTTTTCTATTTATGAATTTCTCGTAAACGACATAGCCGATTTGAATCAAAATTTTTTAAGGCAATCATTATATAAGAAAATTCACAAAATTTTTGAAAAAAACACATTTTTGGATTTTTAAAATATATTTTAAATTTTTTTTGAAAAATCAATTTTTAAAAACGGTTCGATGAATTTTGTCGAAACTTTGTTTTTATGTATTGAATAATATTATCTTTAAAATGGCATCACAACTTTTTATTGAAAAATGTTAGGAAATTTTGTTTTTTTTTCAAAATTTGTTTTCAAAAAATTCCTTTTTATACAATAAATCAAATAACATACTTAAGACCACTTAAAACGGTGTTTATTTAATTATAAAACTGATTTTTTTTAATTACTTATGAAATTCCTTGATATATAATCTTATTATAAATTTCCCTAATTTTGTTCAATGAAAAGCTTTAACATTAGAGTTACTTTTACCATAAAAGAGCAAGTACTTGCGACATAGTCGCACATTTTATTTACTTTTAACATAATAAAAAAATATTTAAAAAACATTATATGCAAATTGAATGCCTTATAAAAAAGTTTAATCACCATTATCGTTAAAAAGTAAAAAATAAAAATATATTTCTATTTTCATAACTTTCTTACTCTCAACTTTTCACTTTCTAAATTTTTATCACAATCACCTGCCAATTTGCATGGACAACATGACGACACAAATCCTAAGCGACACGAAAATGACGTCGGGAATTAAAAAATTCTGTTTGATTACTTTCTCTCTAGGGGGCAGTTGATTATAACACAAACGTTGCCGCCACTAACTACCACTGACCATCAAAGTGTTTGCATTTTGTTGCTCTTTGTTTTGTCAACAAAAAGACCATAGTTAAACAGTATGACGATATTATTAACACATAAACAGTAGTTTTGCTTATTATAGTGAATGATGTTTACTTTTTATTAGGTCTACCATCAGTTTAAGGAGTTGATTAAACTAAAATAGAATATATGGGTACTTTTGCTAATTCCACTAGTCACCAACAGGCGGCGCACGGTTGTCCAAAATGACTTATCTCGTTGCAAAAATCATAACTTTTGAACGGATTGAGTTAGCGGTACAATTTTTTTTTTATTTGAAAGACATTTCTAGGGCTGTTATACCAATGAATTTCAATAAAATTATTTCACAGGGTGTTTCGGAATCATCGGCCAAAAACAGATTTTCTTTAAAAAAAAAAGTTTAAATTAAAATTGGTATGCCATTTTGTAGAAATCACTAATCCACATTTAAAAACAAAATTTCAAAAAAATACAATGTCCCGTTTTCGAAAATTTTATTTTTCAAAAAAAAATTTCAAAATTTTTTTAAAAATCCAAAATTTATTTTTTTTTTTTAATTTTATTTTTGGCTTATATTTGAGTTATATAAGTGCTTCTTCACAAAAAGTTTCGTTGAAATCGAATAAGCCGTTTCGGAGAAAATCGGATTTGAAAAAAAAAACGGTTTTATGGCAGGAACCGTAAAAAATCCATTCGGTTCCATGCATTAAGCCGAATAGGGTATGTGTACCAATCAATTGTTGATCCAAAATAAAAATATTTAGCTGCGCATGCTTGCGCACTGCCGAGATTTTGTACTTTGAAAAAAAAAATGAAGGCAGAAGGAAAAGATTTTCTTTAAAAAAAATGTTTAAATTAAAATTGGTATGCCATTTTGTAGAAATCACTAATCCACATCTAAAAACAAAATTTCAAAAAAATACAATGTCCCGTTTTCGAAAATTTTATTTTTCAAAAAAAAATTTCAAAATTTTTTTAAAAATCCAAAAATTATTTTTTTTTGAAATTTTATTTTTGGCCTATATTTGAGTTATATAAGTGCTTCTTCAAAAAAAGTTTCGTTGAAATCGAATAAGCCGTTTCGGAGAATATCGGATTTAAAAAAAACCGTTCTATGGCAGGTACCGTTAATAATGATTTTCCAAAAAAAATTTTTTCATTAGAAGATATACCTTGTTTTCAAACTTACATTTGAATTTTTTAAACAAAATCGTTGGAGCCGTTTTTGAGCAATTACAGCTTTACTGAAATTGGTGTATGACAAGTACCGTTATTTTTGGCCCAAAAAAATTAGTTCCAAAAACCCCTCTGGAGGGTCTCCAAAAAATGCTACATACCAAATTTGAAGTCAATCGGTCCATCCGTTTAGGCTGTAGATCCTTATACAGACAGACAGACAGACGGACTTCCGGGACCAACTTTTTTGGCATTCTCTATAATCGTAATATCATGGAAAAGTGTAATCTGAACTTTTTTTAGATGTGAATTAGTGATTTCTACAAAATGGCATACCAATTTTAATTTAAATATTTTTTTTTTAAGAAAATCGGTTTTCGGCCGATGATTCCTAAACACCCTGTAAAACAATTTTCTTGAAATTCATTGGTGTAACAGCCCTGGAAATTTCCTTCAAATTAAAAAAAAAAACTGTACCACTACCTCAATCCGTTCAAAAGTTATGATTTTTGCAACGAGATAAGTCATTTTGGACAACAGTGCGGCGGCGGCGGGGTAAACATTTACACATTACAAATTTTGTTTGTCTCGTTGATTATACTGTGAAATATTCTATTTGCCATTTGGCGACATTCATATTATAATGATGAAGACAAAGAAAAGGAAACATTAATGGTTGACAAGTGTAAGTTAAAGGAAATTAAACCCTAAGGACTATTACTTTTGCATGATGTCCTTTGGTGGTTTGCATTTGACAGCATTTACTGGTCATTTTCATTAAAGAAGAGAATTAGGATGTTTTTCAAGGAAATTAAAGGATCTTGATGCTTTCAAATGATTTCCCACAAGTCATCTCTCAAGTGCATTGAAAAATTGCCAATTTAAATCTCATTCTATAGTCTGAACAATTAACAATCCACTATGGTCATTTCCACTGACAAACTGATTGCCATAAAATTATTAAAATGCCAAATAAAAACAATCACCCCCACTTTTTCTCTCTCTTCTTCTACAATTTCCGAGATTTAATTCAATAAATTGACTGTAAATTCAATTTAATTATCCACAACAACAAACAGACAGACAAAATTTTTAGTGCCATTCTGCATTGAATTATCGTCTGTTGCTACTGTTGCAAACACGGCCACACACAAATTTGTGTAGTTTTCAAATTTGAAAAAAAAAAAAAACAAAACAAAAATATAAAATCTACAAATATTCGAAAACTAGAAAATCCAAAAAACCACATGAAACTATTCCAACACTGCTGTTGCGCTGCTATACTAATGCTAATGTGTCGGGGTGCTAAATTGATGGTTGACGGTGATGGCGGTGGTGGTGGCAGAGGGAACTTGAATGAATGGTTGGGAAAAATAAAATTTACGTCTCTTTCCTTCCGTAAACCTCCAAAACTTTGCGTACTTTCTGTCATTCCTCTCACCCGTTTCCAAACCCGAGACCAACGAAAAGAAAAACACTCAAAAATCCATTAAATTTCTTGGAAAAAACTTTTCAAATATGCCCGAACGAAGAAGATACAAAACTAGAAATGGAAAAGTTTATGGAAAAACGCAGCATAGTATAGTGCGCGCGATAGAACACTGGTGCTGCGGGTTGGACGGGCTTCTAAAGAGGAAGCAGATCAACACACAGATGATTGCCGCCAATACCACCAACATCGTCGTCATCGTTTCCGACATTGAGCCCCGTCAATTCTAGGGGCTTAGTACTGGATTTGTTAAAAGTGTTTTCCGGGTATTTAACAGGGATGCAGGTATTTTTTTGCATATTTTTCTGTCTTGGTAAAAGTTGAACAGAAAATGCTACTATAAATGCGGGACAGAAGGATGAGTGTTGGAAATGTTTTCTTATTTCTTTTTTTTTTTTTTGTCTAGAGAAAACACGACGAAGATATTTTGTGTGTGTTTGTCTTTTTGAGAGTTAGACAGTTGATGCAGTTAAAAGAAATTCAAATAATAAATTATCATTTTTTATTTGAATTTAAGAAAAATACCTTAATGCTGTTGATTACGAGTTTGGTATTTATCGTTTATTATTTCGTTTACTTTGAAAAACACTTGAGTGAATTCGACAAATTTTGTCTTGGAATTGTTGAACATTATTCAGAATTTTAATTTAATTTAAAAGCTTTTGAGTGGAAAAGGTATTTATTTTATATGTTTTTCAATAATTGCTCTTAATTTTTTGAAAATAGAAATCAATAAAGGATTATAGATTTCAAGCTTCTAGGAACTTTTTTGGCATCACAACTTTTGTAACTGGTATTTCTCAAGAAGAAAAGGTAAATTTCAAGTCCGTTTTGCCCGGTCACCCTCCAGTTTTCAGCTGCGGCTGCATTTTGTTTGAATTTTTATGACTTTTTTGGAGAATTTTTATGACTTTTTTGGAGTTTTTTGCATTTTTCTCAAAACTGGTGGGTGTTCGGACAAAACGGACTTAAAATTCAAATTCAGCAGGTCATATAGAACATATAGAAAGATAGGTCTGGCTCCTGGTACATGACACTTTTATTTTTTTTGTGTGCCGGTGTTATTAACACTGTTAACAACTGATAACTGAAAATCCAGTCTTAATCAACTGAAAAGTGAAGAATTTTTCAATCAATATTCCTTTCTTTCATTACCAAATCTCTGATATTTCCAACAGAATTTTCTTTTTTTACTTCATATCTTTCCTATATAAAAAAAAACACCCTTTTGTCCTATATACACATAATTACTGGCATTCTTTATGAATATATCCGTCTTTGTCTCTAATTAATGATTAAATCCTTTCATTCAATCACTTCACTGCCCTACTGTGTGTGTAATCCATTCACTATATTTTTTTTTTTTTTTTTGCTTGTCTGCCCATCACTCTTTTGTCCAATCTGGCTGCTTTATACTTCGATCCCTTATTTATCAGAAAAAATTACTTTATACATTCGTTGGACTAATGACTTTTTCGTAATTTTATTGAACTGAAAATCACCATATACTCGCACATTGTGTGTGTGATGAAAATATGTAAAACGAAAAAAAAATCAGCAAAAAGCCACGTACTACAAGTATTCAAGCAAACGAACTTACAGTACATACCTTCATTCTTTTGACGTAATGACTGACGGAAAAATAATATGATTGATGGTGTTCATTATCGCGACCATATCCAGAGTAAAAAAAAAAAAAAGTTTATAATACTATAGTTTCTTCACTTGGTTGGTATTTTTTGACGAGTGGTTGAGAAGAAAATTGTGTGTTATTCGCATGATGAAAGGAATTATGAAATCAAGAGGAATTTTTTGATTTTTTTTTTTTAATTTTTAAGATTTTTTGATCAATTTGAGCATATTTAAAGGGATCGCATTTTTTTGCCATTGTGAAATTTTTATTACAAGATAAATGAGAATTAAGTCATTCGACCAAAATACTATCTACAAGAAACAATATCAATAAATACACACACTCAGCTAAAAAAAATTAAATCAACTTTTTTCTTTAGAATTGGAATTTTTCAAAATTTTCACAAACTCTAAAGAATAATAATTAACCATTTCCACTTCCCATTTCCACTATGAAAGGTTTTCCAAAACATTTTCTTCCTTCTTTTAATGATTTATTAAAATTTTTCATAGAATAAATTTTCTTTTTGTAAATGCAGTCAAAATGTTTTTTAAGTTGTTCTCAAACTTAGTATTCGTCAAAAGGCTTTAAAGTTTTAAATTTAAAGTCTTTGAAGTTTTGTATGGTTATTTCAACAAAGTAAAAAAAAGTATGGCGCAGCCAAACTTTATCCAAGTATTTTAACTGGAAAAAAATGTAGAAAAATAACATGAAAAAATAAATTGCACGACTGGGGTCGCACGTACTAAATAGTTAAATACCGCTTTAAATGATCTCTTACAAAAAACTAAGTATGCCATTGTATTACTTGTGTAAAAAGATATTTTTAGAAAAAAAAATTCGAAAATCGTTGGAGCCGTTTTTTAAAAAAATAATTTTTTATATGTGCCCTTAATTATAAAAGTGGACTAAGTCACTCCTAAAAATGGCCTCAAATCTAGCCTTAAAATAATTATTATTTAAGGGGTAGGGTTTATTTAAAAGCAAAATTACAGTAAATAAACTTCTTTATTGCTAGTCTAGTGATTTCATAAAAGAAATATAACTAAATCGTTATAGGAAAATTATTATGTACGTTTTTCTTTAAACAATGCAAAAAGTGACTTAGTCCACTTTCATAATCATGGGCACATATATAAAAAAATTTTTACATTTTTCAAAAAAAAAGTTGGTATGCCATTTTGAAGAAATAATTAATTTACATATAAAAACTAAATTTCAAAATTTTTCATCGATCCGTTTTCAAAAAATTGATTTTTCAAAAAAAATTTTGAAATATTTTTTAAAAATCCAAAAATGCGTGTTTTGGAAATTTTCTAAAATTTTAATATTACCTTTACTTAAACACTTTTGTATAAAAATTGTCATTTAAATCGGGTTAATGTTGTACGAGATATTCAGAAACGAAAAAAACCGTTCTATGACAGGTACCGTTAATAACGGTACAAAAAATATTTTTTTTATTTCAAAAGTTGGCTCTTATGTGTAGTACTACACACAAAAATTTTAATCAAAATCGTTAGAGCCGTTTTTGAAAAAAATTAACTTTTCTATTTACGTTATATGGCAGGTACCGTTAGTTTTGGTCATAAAAAAAAATTTCAATTTCCCCTCTAGGGAATCACTAAAAACTGCTAAATACCAAGTTTGAAGAAAATCACTTCACTCGTTTAGGCTGCAGCTCCAGATAGAGACAGACACACAGACAGACAGACAGAATTGCCATACCCACTTTTATGGCATTCTCCATCATCGTAATGTCATGTAAAATTGTTATCTCGAGTTCGATTTTTTTTACGAATCCTAAACTTGCCCTATAGTACCTATATCGCAAGTAAAAAGAAAAGGCATCAAATTAATATTCATAGTTTAAAATAAAAAAATTTATCAATTCTGATTTATATAAATCAACACGAAATTGATTAAAAATGCAGTCAAAATAATTGAACTAGTTTAAAATGTATTATTTTGTTTACTCGAATTTTGATTTTTTTTTTTGTGTAAACATTATTTTTTAAAATTCAAAATTATTTTTTCGCGCATTCTTGTATTGCTTAACACATTTGCAAATTTTAAATATTTTCTACGAACTTTTTGGTCAAGTCTTTTGTATTTTTTTTTTTTTTATTTTTTACTGCAATTTGGCATTGTTGCTTTTTTATGTTTTGAATAATGATGAAAAACAAAACAAAGTCAAATTTTGGACATATCCAAGTGAATTGAAATCATGAAATCACCAAAAGAAAATTTAAAAATCTTGAAAAATATTTGAAATTTGTACTTTTTTACAATTTCTTAGTTTAGTATTTTAGAAGTATTTTTCTTATAAGCATTTTTTTTTTTTTTTTTTTTTGCTATTATATTTTTTGTTTTACTTTAACAAGTCTGACGGACAACTGCCCCTGACCTAAAAATTAATTTGAAACTAATTTCTTAAAATCTAACAAATTTCCATTGGATCTTTCCAATTTGAATTTTGCCAAAAATAAACTTTTTTTTGCTTCAATTCAGCAACAAACTTAGCCATTTCGATGTGTCATATAATTTATCAACGCTCGCATTCAATTTGACCTTTCAACTAAAACAATATACTATGTTTCATCCATTTCCGCTTTTAAAAATTCGGTCAACACTTGTGTTCTATACTATCTATCGTCCCGTCCATTTCAATTAAATCATTGCTCAGGCAAAATTTCCTCTCTTTAAACAAATATTCAACTCTTCAAGTCTTGGCCAACAAACAAATAAAAACGAGCAAAAAAAAAATAAAATTAAAAACACTTGAGGTTCTTCTGAGTGCAGTGACATGAAACAAATACCTTTTGGTGACATTTTCTAAATTAAATTCAAACCAAACAGCAACAAAAACCTCCCCTGGGGTGGTTGTTGGTTTAAAAAAAAAATTGAATAAAAATAAAAAAAAAAATTGCAATCTATACTAAAGCATTTTAATGTTCCTCAGATGAGAAGGACTCTCTCTCACTCGCTCTCTTAGTGCTGATGATGGGCTGCATGTTTACTGTGCGAATTCAAAACAAATGTTCGTGTTAATGTTAAAAATAAAATTTATCGAATAGGTTTTTATTTTTTTTTTGTTCATCATGCAAATTGCTACAATTTACAATTGCAAAACATGAAATGAAAGTTTAATGATTTTCTTCTGTGTCTATGAGGAGGGATTTTTTGTTCATGTTGTTGTTGTATTGGTTGGTACTTGTATTGAGATTTTAAGTCATTCTGATGATCGACTGAGGATAAATTTAGATTTTTTGTCGAGCTATTTGTAGTTTATTTCTCGCTCGTCTTTATAAATTTTTTTAATGAATTACAAGTGCGATTTTGGTGACCGAAGTCATTGTTCGAAAGCAAATAGCATAGCAAGATGGCGATGAAAATAGATTTCAAGAAGTTAAATAGGTTCAAGAGATATTTTTTTTAAAATTCTTTAAAGAAATTCTGTTGAGAGAATTTATTTTGTTTGCGTCACATCGAATTTTCTTTCATATATTGAAGTCATCCTTATTAAATTGTGTTTTCGATGATTTTTCATCTTTGAATTTCAAATTTGGAGTCCAATTGTTTTTTTGGTTTTTTTACAAATTAACTTTAACATTTGTTTCTATGTTTTAATAGAATCATGAACTTTTTCTTTCAAAAGATTTCTTGATTATAAAAAAAACTTTGGGACATTTTTGTATCCAGTTTCTCAAGTCACCTACATTATTTTTTTAAAGCACAGTTTTCACTAAAAATTTCTGGTGATTAATTTTTAAAATCAATATACTTTCTGTAAAAAAAAAAAAATATTAAATAGAAACGTATAGGTACAGTACAAGAAAACTTTACATATTCTATTTTTTTTTAATAGAATTTTCCTTTAAAGTAACTCTGTTAATAAATGATCTAAAAATAATAATTCAAAGGAAATTTTCTAAGCAAATATTTTCTATTTGATCTTGATCTACAAAAAAAAAAATAAATTTTCGATGTTATTTGATAACATTTGATAAGTCCTTTCTATATAATCTTATATTTATGTAAGGACAAAAAATATTGGAGCAAAAATTAATAATATTTTTTCTACATTTACGTAATATTTGAGTGAAAAAACCATGAACTGAGAATATTCGGTTACAAAATTCTATGTTTTTCAAATATACAAATTTTAATTGTTTTTGTTGAAAAAAATTTACAAAAAAAATCGTCAAAGAAATTTGTTTAACATTTGATGAAAGAACTTTTGTAGTTTTTTTTTTGTCAAAGAAACTTCTATCGGTGTTCTATGTTATTTTGTACAATTTTGTATGCCATGTTATTGTTAGTGGACAAACTTTTTTGTTCAAAATTTGATGATCCTTTTGTATGTAGGTACTTTTAAAAATATTTCTTTTATTGTTAAAAATATACATAATTACTCTATACGAATAAAGATTCTATGTTTTTCATAGAAATTTGTATTTTGTTACTTTGGTTTATATTTATTACGATTATTTTTAAAAGAAATTACATATTAAATTGATATTGCATGCTTGGAAAAAGTACTCTTAATTTAGCCACATTTTCGACATAAGATTTTTTCTATGTTTAAAAGCAGAACTTCGCAATTCCTCAAAATCTAGTAAATCATAGAATTTTCTATATTCTTACAATCTTGTAGAAATTGTAGGTAGCTGCTATTTGAACCTTTCATTTTCTTGTAGGTATATTAGTGACAGATATCGAGCTAAAGGCTTTCTATGTTTTTAGCGATATTTATTGTCAATACCCTGTCAATATCAAAAAAAGGATATTTTATATATTGTGTGTAGACAATGCGTTAAATTAGCAAATGTAAACAGTTTTCTATGTTTTTAGTAGAATATTGTATGACCTTAAATCCTGCTAAAAACGGAAGGTATTTTGAGAATAATCAATTAAGATACACTTCTTTTCAATGATGTCTTTCAGGTAAATGTAGGTAATCAGATGTATACTATTTGAAAAAAAAATTATTTTCTATGTTTTTTGGTAAAAAATTTTTAACACGTCTAAATGTAGCTTTAAAACTCACAAGTTCAGTTTTTTGTCAAAATACAAAGAGCACGAGATGCTTTCAAAATTATTTTATGAGCGAATCCCACTTCTGAACTTAATAAAATTTTTGTTTTCAAAACTAACAAACTCGCAGATATGAATGTACCTATATAAATATTTGAAAATTATATTCATTTCTTCTCTTCTCTTCAAAATAAACACCTCGTTCTGCGGTCTGTTTAATTCTAAATGACCATTACCCTTGCTTATATAGACATAAAAAACAAAACACAAAATAAAACTCCTAAATGCAAACACAAATTTTTTGTTTTCATCTACATAACACAACACAGGAAGCATTCACGCCGCATTTCAAAATCATGTCAGCAATTAGTCTGGTCGTATGTTTATGTCAAGCATTTGTTTTTTGGTTGTATGTCGGTCGCCACTAATTACCAATCGTTTTAATTTATTTTTTAATTTTTTTTTTTTTTTTTTGCTTTCGTCTATTTATTCAAAAATTCTAAATCTGGAGCACAACTGTGCAATATTCCAAAAAAAAAAGTACCCAGAGGATTTATATGTGTATAGCAATATCTTGCGGGACGATTATTTATCTACCAATATAATCCAAGAGAGTATAAAATCTCATGAATTTTATATAGTGTTTTTTTTTTGGTTGGTCTCCTTGGGTGCGTTGTGTTTGTTTTGGAAATTATGCAAAGTGTAATTCATAATTTTCAAAAATACACAACAAGACAAGATAAACCAAAAGCAAAAAAAATAAAAAAAACAAGAAGAAATTATTGGGTAATTTTTTTGGAAGCTGTATTTGTGTGACTTTTTAATGGCAATTTTATAATTTCTTTCTGGTGAAACAAGGATAAAAAGATAAAAATGTGTAAAAAAAAATAATAATTTATGATGCCTGGATTTTGATATTTTTTTTTTTTATAGGTGCAAATGTGTATTTCTATTATCTTGGGGAAAATTTGTTTCGAGGTTTTCTTTGGGAATTTTGTGATAATGGTTATGATGAAGATGAATGAGAATATGTCTGCCCATTATGTACACACCTTTTCTCTGATTTGTATGAATGAATAATTTTTTATAAGGAACCTGAGACAGAAAGGTTGACGAAGTTATGGCTGAAGTGAAAGAGATTAAATTGGGAAGAATACATAACTAAGCCGATAAATGATTAAAAAATAAGTTTTTTAAGGGACTTATGAGGTTATTAAATTGGGTTAGATTTCTGGTAAAGAAAAAGTTCGTATTGTTCGCCTGAAAATGTACCCGATTCAGATTTATTTTTCCTTAAGTTTCAAATTAATTTTGAGAAACTTAAAATGATAGACCAACTTATTGCCTCGGTTTTCCAAGATATATAACAATTAAACCATTAATTTTGCCTTGTAATTCCTATTATAACATATTTTCTAGTAAAGTTATTTATTCCATCACTAAATACTATCCCAATTTTTGTGTAGATTTCTTTTCGTTTTGCAAATTGGAATTCATTCTCTCTTAAAACACAAAGTACAAAAAAAATTTAGTTATAAAAATGAAAAAAAAATCGAAATTTTAGGGATTTTTCAAATAATAAATGGAAAAAGTAATTTTAACCTTAACATATTTAATATTATGTAAGCTACAAAGACGACCATTTTACTAAAGAAATGGCTTATTGAAAAGAAAATTCGGAAATTTGCATACCTATATCAGATACTTCTTTCCCAGTAATTTTATGGTGTAGCAAAAGGCAGCCATTTAGGTCCTATTCTTTTTATTACCATTTTTTATAGTTTAGCTTGGAAGTGTAAAAAATAGCTGTGTTTTTGGAATTTTGTATTTCAACGTCATTAGTTCATCTTTCTGCTATGATTTTATTAGCGCATTGAACTCGGTTTTGGCTGCAGTGCTGCTTGCATTTTGTAAAATGATTAAATCTGTAAACTAACTAACTTAAAAAATTATTCAAATATTTTTGAAACACAATGCTTTACTGCATTCACTTTCTTTCTTTAAAATCAGTTGTATTTTATCAGTTTTGAAAGTTGTGCGCTTTCTTATATCTTTTATTCGACAATTATTCAGCTTATTTTTTCAAATCTGTACAATTTTTAATCCGAAAAAAAATTCAAATGTTTATAAAACACAATTCTGTGTGCAGTGCTTTATGATTCGATTAAATCAAAACCGCATTCAATGCCACTCCTCTCAAGTCGAAAAGTCTCGTATATCGTTTAAAAAAAAAAAGAGAAAATATAGAAAAGAAATATTAGGAAATAAAAAACCTGAAGAATTTCCTGAAAAATTTGTTTATCTCTCAGATTCTTAAGTGCTTTATGATTAATGAATTCATTTCATTAAATAATTTTTGTTGCTATCGATAACTTTTTTTTTGTATCTTTTGTCTTATCTAAATAAGTAATCATCAAAAAGAATACGCAGTGATGCACAAGTGCCACTACTTCACAATGAGTATATTTTGAAGTGTACCTACTAAACAAAAAAAAAAAGTATCTAAATACATACTCGATATCAATAATACTCGTATACTCTTCAGTCTTTTACTGAATACAATCTAGGTCATACTAATCATCTATTCAGGTTTTCTATATTTTTTTTGTTGTTTTGTTTGCTACCATCTTCTAATTAAAAACGCAATCCGTATTTTTTTTTTGTAATAGAAGAACTACCTCCAACAAAAAAACCGTTTTATACGGAAATCCATAACATCCCCCGATAACCCGAATATAAGTTTCAATGGTTCTACATACTTACAAAAATCAATTGAAATCGACCACGAGAGTATAAACCGAAAGAAAAATACAACTTTTTTTTTATTTGAGTTCCATATCTAATTCAAAATATAGCTCATATCTATGAGATATAAAAGAAAAAAAAAAATTGAATAAAATATCAAACTACGACGACGAAGCTGCCGCCGTCTTTTCTGATGATGATTATTAGGATACTGCTGATGACTGACAATTATGATGATGATGATGTCGGGGAGTCTTGTGCTTAACCTAACCTATCCTATAAACCTCCTCCTGAGAAACATCTGCAACTATACCAATTAGTTGAACTATCTCCACCACCTCCACCAGCCTCCCTACTTGTGCATCAATTTTCTATTTTATAAAGCTATTCCAACAAAAACACTCATAATCATCAATGAAACCATCAATTAGCATTTAAACGATTCGTATCTAAATAAATATTTGTTTGAAAGAATCTTTTTTGGTTTTATCTATCTCGTTTGTGTTTGTTTTTTTGTTGTTTGTTGGTTTTATTGGAATTATTTTGTTACTTATTTCAGTTTGAATTGAATTGGATTGTGGGTGGTGGTTGGTGGTGTTATAGGCATAGGAAAGTTGCGGAACTATAACAATATGTGAATGGAGGCAAAAGATATTCCAAGTAGTTGAGGATTTTCGGTTCGTGAATCATTTTTGGCATTTTGATTTTTTTGTACAGCCTAAATACTTTGGTGTACAATTAACTGCCAGTGTTTTATTTTGTTTTCTATTGGAAGCATACAAAATCTAAAAATACAGGATCTTAATTAGTAAAAATTTTGCTTTTTAAAAACTGGCAACTTTGTTTAAAATCATAGAATTGCTTTCGATTTTGAATGGAATTTTTTCCGTCCGTATTTTTGTCCAAAAACAATTTAAATAATTCTGAAGAATTTATTAAAAGTAATTTTTTAAAAGGAAAGCTTTTTTAAAACTAGTTATGTCAATTAATGCCCTTACTGATCATTAAACGATAAAATATAGCCAGACGTTGGTCGAATGGTGAATATTTTTCTCAAAAAAAAAAAAACCTTCGTTGGCAAAGCTGATGTGTCCATTTTGCACTTGGATATAAGGATTGTTTAGGAGGATTTTGTTGCGTTCAAGTTGGAAAATTCATTAATTTTACTTGAAAACTGTAATGGCCGTGTAATGGAATCACAAAAACATTCAATGATAGTAAAAGCCAAAAAATTTGTGTTCCAAAAAAAACCTTCCAATCGTTCTCACCCAAAATCTATTGTAGAAACTTAGACTATGTATCTAATTGTCTTAACGAATTTATTTTCAGAAAAATGATTCCAAAGATTTTTAAGGACTAATGTTTTTTCATGAGTTTGTTGTACCGCACAGTGGTTCAAATTGGGTGAAAAGACGAACCAAAACGTTTGAAATCCGAATTGGTACTCCAAAATTTTCCAAATTGTTAATGTAAAGTGGATACACCGCATTTTACGTGTATCCATTGTCACGCCCACTCTTTGAAAAAAGTAATAAATTTATCAAAAAATTAAAAGTTCTTTTTTTTTCATCAATGATTTCAAAGAATTAAAAGTTACATAGTTAAAAGTTCTTTTTTTTTCATCAATGATTTCACTGCACAACAAGGTTTTGGATGAATAAACTATACAATACTTTTTGGTGTGCTGAACTCGGATCCGGTTTCAGAAATATTCTATCAGCTCTAGTTTTTGAAATATTGCCATCAGAAAATGCAAAAACACGTCATTTGGCTGATAGCTCTGGTCAACAAAATTTGACTATTTTTATTATGACTAAACCAAACTATACTTTAGCAATAGTTTTCGGTGTGCTTAACTGGAATATGAAGCCAGAAATATTCTATCAATCTTAGTTCTTGAAATATTGCCGTTATAATTTGCGAAAAAAACGTGTTTTGTCTGTTTTTGAGGTTATGCTATGATGTGGGATACCTTATTTCAACATAATTTTTAACGGGTTCTATAAGAACTGTTTTTCTTCTTTGAAAATCTGTTTAAATCTTTCCGATATCTGTTTTATTATCCGATATATCTTAAGTTTAAGTACGTGTGTTTTGGCTTATTTTATCAATAACGTTATTTCAAACTGCACTAACTTCAAATTAAAATATCTCGGAATATAAAAAAGGTATCGCAAAGATTTAAACAGATTTTTAAAGAAGAAACCTTCAAAAAGAGTGTTGAAAAAAATTCCCTCACATTGCAGCATAACTTCAGAAACAGGTGTTTTTGCATTTTTTAGCGGTAATATTTAAAAAACGGGAGCTGATAGAATATTTCTGATTTCGGATTCGAGCTCAGCACATCAAAAACCTTTGGAAAAGTATTGTTTGGTTTATTCATCATACAAAAACTTTAATTTTGTTGTGCAGTGTTTTCAATACTATAAGTATTTTACCACGCCCACTTTTACGGATTTTTTTTAAAACTGCGGCTAGTCAATCATGGTTTATAAGTTTTTTATGTACCACAAAACTTATCTATTTCTCAAAAACGCCTGTACGATTTTGTGAAAAAAAATTGAAATTTTTGTAAATGTCAAACTAACTCAACCGCTTCTATAACAATAAAAGATTTTAAATCCCAGACTTCTATAAGGCTTCTTTGAAGCTTTCTTTAGAACGAATTATCTTACGGAAGTCATAACTTCCTTTACACCTTACATAAAGTAGTTGAAATGTATTAAAAAAATTTAAGAGAACTTCGATAAGTAAGCTAATGGAGTTAATTAACTTAACATTTTTGTTCGTTATTTTATTTTGCGAAGGCATTTAAAGACAAGCTGCAGTTCGACAGAAAAAAAAAACGCTTCCATAGTACTTGTAAACAACATTATTTAAAGAACTCAAACTTATACAGAGTTCTCTTTTTTTAATGCATATAAGCTTTATGAAAGCTTTACCGAATGTGAATGTGTATTTTGTAACATTTTATAGCCATTTTCGATACAAATAATTTTCCAACTACTTCAAAATTAAGTGCAACTTTGTACGACCAATTGCGTACATTAAATTTTTGTGTAGACTTATATTTTATTTTGTTTTTTTCTGATGCCATCAGCCAACAATAAAACAAGCTGTAGATTGTAATGAAATTCCAATCCCAATCTCGAATATATCTAGGATTGCCAATTCAAAGTTTATCTCTCTGTCTGATTCGTGTAATTACTTTGATTCGCATAAAAAGATAAATAAAAATGTTAAAGATGTATTCAAAAAGTTTTTTTTTTTTTTTCTATTTTGTATTGTTTCCATTTATTATGGTAGGCTTATCTGGGATTTACTTTTTCTGCCTCTGATTTTTTGTTTGTGATTTTTTTTTTTTTTTTTATAAAAAGTTCATTCATCTTTAAAGTGTGTATTGGGTGTGGGGATTATAGTTTATTATTGCATAAGTTTCAGCCAAATTGAATTTGGTATAAAAAAGAAATTGTTTGACTTTGTTTCTATTTTATTTCTGCAACATTTTATTAAATATTCTGATATTCCAAATAATTGTACAAAATTTTACAAAATCTCCATTTTGTTATAAATGATATTTTTTTTCCTTTGAAGTTTTCAATGAATTTCAAAAATTCATTCAGTAAAATGTCAACGTTCTCTAGTGTCAAAAACTAAATTCCGAAATTTCACGATTTGATTTCAAAAACTCTTCAATTTTTCAAACAATGTCTTACATGAATGAATTTTATTAAACAATTCCCAATGACTGATGACAATCTAAGCCAAAAACCCATACAAATTCCAATTTTATTAATCGTATTTCTATTTTCTTGTTCCTCTAACCTCATAAATGCCAATCAACTGTCAAATATTCAAATACAAAATCAAGCAGAAAAAAGTGTTAACGGTCACATCAAACATCAAAAACCAAAACACAAAAAAAAAATACAAAAAAAAAAAACAACTAAAAGTTCAATAATCTTGACATTTCTTCCTCAATCGAAATCAGGCAACTCGTGTGGCCTGCCATATATAGAGGAAGCCAGCTACCATTCACAACAACCAGGCACATATACACACTATACACAATTTGCCGCAACCTCTAACATCACGTTTTTATATATCCAATAAAAATAATTCAAAATATAAAAATAATTCACAAAGAAATTAAAATAAAATAAAAAAAAAAAAACAAACAAAACAAACGAAAATTAATTCAAATTATGCTCGATACTCGTAGTTTTTTTTTTTTTTGCTGTTGTATACTTTCACGAGATTAACGCGCAGAGAAATTGAATTGATATTCGCATTCATTTCCATTTTGTATCTTTTGAATTTTTATTTTTTTTTCTGAATTTGCTCAAAAGATACAACTAAGAGGGAAATGGAATGGACGAACGTGTTTTTTATTTAATTTTTTTTTTTTTGTAAACAGATACGGTGAACAACTTTTCTCTGTACATTGGTCTGGCCGCCCGCAAATTCAATATATATTCGAATTTGAACAGAAAATATCAATAGTTTCTGCGATAAAGTTGAACAAAAAATTATTTACTTTAACGAAGAAAATTTCGAATCGAACCATTCCGAAGAAAATGTCGAAGTTATACTTCAAGTAAAAATTCTAAAGACTTGGTCAGTTAGTCAAATTATTACCTTAAATTACAGCTTTAATGGTCTTTCGCAGTTCCCCAAAAATACACAAATTGTGCAACTTTTGCTTCGCAAACTATAAAACTGCCAATGTGAGTCCCCACAGAAAAGTCCAATTTCTTTGATCTGCGTTATTTTTTTCGTGATTTTTTTTTTGTTTTTCAATACTACCCAGAAAAGCAGAGTAGAGCGTGTATTGAATTCAAAATTGAAATTGAACGAAAAAAGAAAAACAAAAAAAAAATCTTGTATAGTGAGTGTTCTGCTCCTACAACTCTGTGATGTGATGATGATGACGATTTTTCTGACGAACTCTGGGATATTAATTTATGGATGATATACACTCATCATTCATACCCAAACAAGAATAAGAATTCAAATTTCACAATACACAAAAAATGACGACAGAAAATGATTAATAAATGACAAAAGAAAGGATTCTCTAAAGAGTATATATTCGATGGAGAGATATTATTCAGTGAGCATTTACTCAAATAAAAATTGCAACAAAATGCATCAGCTTGACAATGTGGTGTACAAGAAAGTTCTTTTTGAAGAGGACAATGACTCGAAACTTCAGATGAACGAATTGATAAAAGTTGAAAGCATTCTTGCAACAACATAATTTTCAAAAAAAAAAAAAATTTCTGATTTTAAAAACTTTTTGAAAGTTGGTTTTTGAAAACTTAATAAAAAGGTTTTTTTTTGAAAGCTACAGCAAAACAGAGTAAAATCTTTTAAAAGCACTTTGATTTAATAAAATTATAAGGAATAAAAAGCTTTGATGCACATTTTAAAATCAACGAAGAAATAACATTGATTTTTATGAGTTTCGAAATTTTGAAGCAACACACAAATCAAAGTAGTTTACCGTTTAAAATATTTTTCTTAGTTAATTTTCGACCGATTTTCATAAAAATATCGTTTTTTTTTTTGTTTGGTTTTGAAATAAGTATTTTTTTAGACTATTTTTTCAAAGCAGCATGTTGTTTATAGTAAATCGTTTTTAAATTGATCTCAAAGTTGGCTAAATAACCAAAAAATGGAATTTTTGAAATTTTTCAGTTTACCTAGAGATACAGTCTAGAGGTGGTTTAACCAAAGCACATGTTTTGTATGTTTTGTTGAAAAGGTCTAAATGCTTTCTTTCTAAAATAGAAAAAAAAAACTAAAATTGTTGAAAATTTTAAGCTAAATTTTTTTGCAATGTTTGACGCTGCGAATGTACCGATTTTTGTCCCTAAGTCCAGATTTTGGTGGCGTTATATTATTTATACAAACCGTATTGCAATCATTCCAACGCAAGCTCTGCGATTATCTTACATTTCGGCACCTACACGCAGAAAAATAATGAACCTACCGAGAAGTTTTTTCGTTGGGTAAAAAAAAAATGTATTGAAAATAACGTAGCCTTGGTAAACTACTAAGTTAAATTGTTTAAAATTACCATTTTAGAAGGTTATTTTAACCGATCAACTTGTTTATATTGATCAAGAAATCAAGAAATTTAAAAAGTGTGTTTTTGAAAATTTAGCTTACTTTTAATATCAGGGTTGCTAAGACATTTCTGAACAATTTATTTTGTTGTTGTTCGTTGAGTAGATTACTACAAACTCAGAAATAAGAAAACCAGTTCATTGACAGATGTCGTTAAAACCGTGTCAAAAAGTGTTTTTTTATTTCAAAATTATGACATATAACACTGGTCGGCAAAAATTAAAAAAAAGTCGGGTGCAAGAACTTTGTAAGGTGATTTTAATTGACTTTAGTGTGCTAAATTCAAAAACTGTTTACAGTTTTGTTCTATCACGTCTGGTTTTTTGAGCTATACTCATCTCTATTTTCACTATTAAGTCTCAAAAACTAATTTTGAATGAAGTTCTTTTTGATGTTTATACATTTTTCCTTAAAATGTTGCTTTTAAAAATCCAAATCAGAAGTAGCAAACTGGAATTTGGATAAAAAAAAACCATTCATTATGATATGTACTAAGGTTTTGAGATATCATACATTTCTTTGAGAAAAAAATTAATTTTGAAAAAAATGTAAAATATATTTAAGACAATAAAATATTGCGTTTTGAAATTGCATAAGAAGATTTGCAAAAAAAATATTTTACAGTGGTGTAATTTGACTTCAAATGTACCCAAAAAACGCGTTTTTGACTTGTTTATATTCAAGTATTTCAAAAACGTGACGTGCCAGTGAAATTTTGACTTCGGATTCAGCATAAAAAAGTCGTTTAGAAAAGTATGGTTTGGCTCTAGCTCTATTTTCGTTGCCGACCAGTGTAATTAATGATGGAACAGTGTTTTTTTTTTTTACATTATCGTGAAAGATATTTATGATAAAAGTAATTTCTTCCATGTGAAAAAAAAATTTTTTAGGAAAAAACATTACAGTCTTGATACTTGCTTCTTGCTACAAGTCACTTGCCAATTGCCACTTGACATAATCCAGTTGCCGGTTATTTCTCCACATTTGCCAGTTTATCAATTGCTCCTTGTCAACTGTGATTTTTAAGCTACCAACTACCAGTAACCACTTGTCATGAAAAGTCATATACAAAGCCAGTATTAAAATGTCAGTAAAGGAGATTTACCTAAAAAAAAAAACAGTAGATATTTCAGATATTTAATTACAGTTTGATATTTAAAGACCTCTGATTTGGCTAACATAGAAAAAATCAATAAAAACTTAAATATTTGAAATTTTAATCAACATATCTTAAGAATGGAACAAAAGACGAAAGTTTTTCTTTGTAACTCTAAATTCCCAAAATAGAAACTTCTTAAAAATGTATTTCTGCTTGAAATCTCTGTGTCATAAAGGATGTTGAAACGAGGACACCATAAAAAAATATTCCTCCCTCAAAGTTTTTTTTTTTCTTTTTATTATTATTTTGCCCACTTTATGTTTAAGCATAAAAACCAACACTAAAAAGGCTATTCTTACATCTGTTTTATTATATATCATGGAGTAATATTCTCAATGAGGCTAATTTTGATATTAAATCGATAGTCGTTGAGTATACATATACGTTATACGAGTTGGATATATAATAATCCAGTCAAATAAGGGTTTAACCTCGGAATGAATGTTAGTAGAAATTTTTTTTGCTCAATATCTTCCTTTTGCCATTATATAACATATCTAAAAAGTCTAGAAAAATCTCATGTCCGCTTGTCGCGATTTCAAGGTCAAATCGCGAAATGGAGATTTTCAAAACTAGCAAAAATAGGCTATGGTATTATATACACATATGATACATGATTTCAAGGTATTTTTTAACGCTTATTCCAAAAAATTTAAAATCAAGACAATCTGACATCTCTGAAAAAAGTTATACCTGTTTTTCATCTGTCAACTTATATTATTATAACAGTTGCAAACATACTGCCGAAAAACCCTTAAAAGTTATGGTAGATAAACCAAATTTAGCATGAAGATTTTAGAATCCATCATTATTAAAAATCAAAACAATCCATTACAAAAAATATATATACCTACGAAATAATGGTATTTTTTGATGGAGCGGCAAATTTTGGGATATGCACTAAAGAAGATTCTTGTTCATCTTAGGAAAAAGTGCTAATAGGCTAATTTTTTCATTTTAATCTTTGTTTGGATATTCTTTAACTACCCTCAAAAATCTAAAAAAATCTCATGTCCGCAAGTCCTAATTTTCTTGGTTTGAAAATAAGGTGCAGATTTTAAAAAATTAATAAGAAAAGTTTAAATTTTTATATGTATACCAACATAAGCGAAATGATTTAAAGGTATTTTTTAACACTTATTCCAACAAAACTCACAAACAAGTCAACCTGACCATCCCTGAAAAGTAATGCACCTTATTCATGTTGATCTGACACAAATATCTGAAGTGTAGTTTTTCAATTTTTTAAAATCTGCAACTTATCTTCAAACCAAGAAAATTAGGACTTGCGGACATGAGATTTTTTTAGATTTTTGAGGGTAGTTAAAGAATATCCAAACAAAGATTAAAATGAAAAAATTAGCCTATTAGCACTTATTCCTAAGATGAACAAGAATCTTCTTTAGTGCATATCCTAAAATTTGCCCCTCCATCAAAAAATACCATTATTTCGTAGGAATATATATTTTTCGTAATGGATTGTTTTGATTTTTAATAATGATGGATTCTAAAATCTTCATGCTAAATTTGGTTTATCTACCATAACTTTTAAGGGTTTTTCGGCAGTAAGTTTGCAACTGTTATAATAATATAAGTTGACAGATGAAAAACAGGTATAACTTTTTCCAGAGAAGTCAGATTGTCTTTATTTTATATTTTTTGGAATCAGCATTAAAAAATGCCTTGAAATCATGTATCATATGTGTATATAATACCATAGCCTATTTTTGATAATTTTGAAAATCTCCATTTCGCGATTTGACCTTGAAATCGCGACAAGCGGACATGAGATTTTTCTAGACTTTTGAGATATGTTATAGAATGGCAAAAGGAAGATATTGAGCAAAAAAAATTTCTACTAACATTCATTCCGAGATTTACCCCTTTTTTCTCCTTATTTTACTGTATTATAAAGTGATTTTGGGTTTCGAATGTAGGTATATGAACTCTTATATTGATGCGCTACAATTTCCGAAAATCACAGAGCCAAAGTACAATAAAGCAACATTGCTAACAGGAGACAGCAGTAGCAGTAGCACCAGAACCAGAAACAGCAGGACATAAACATTTGTCATTTGGTGTTTTTCATCCATGTGTGTGAATAAGTGTGAGTTTGTGTGAAATGTTAGAGAGAGAGAGAGACTTGGCGATATCAAGCCCCAGACGTCTCGTTCAATATCTTTCTAGTGTCTGTTTATACAACGCCACTAGGGCCATTAGGTCTGTGAAATATAGATGTGAACATATAAATTATCCTTCGAAAGAAAGGAGGCAATATAAGCAATAGCAGGCAGGATTGTATCGTCGTCGTATATGGTGGTCGTGGCTTCAAGGACTCTATATCTCTTGCTTTCTCTCTATGCACAATGTATAATGAGCATAATCATTGCTATCTGTTACCATACCAACGTCAATGACAAAATGACAACAACGACGACCGTGATGGGACGAAAGATAGCAAGGATACGAACGACGACGGCACAAGAGCCAACCAACCACGCTTACAAATGTCCTGACATTTATCCTCAGCCTGATTACCAGAGAGTTGGTAAATTCTTTTTTTTTTTTTTTTCTGGGGAATTTTTTTTTTTTTTGCGATTTGTATGTATGTCCTGGCCATGTCATCATTACACATATCCAGGCGTTGTGTCACATTCTATTTGTGTCATCATCGTCGCGTTGTTGATTTTTTTCATTTTTTTTTTTTTTTTTATTTTCCTATAATTTTTTTTTTATTTGTTCTCTGATGAGCTATTAAATATGAGGTTGAGGGTTGCTTCTGATTAATGACGTGAGGGATGGTCAATATTTTTCAAGAATAAATTACTATCCAATTGCGTGCAAGAATACTATTTGAATTGTATAAAGAATCAGGAGCGGATTATGAACAACTAACAACTCTAAGGGCCCAATGTTTCTGTGGGAATTGATAAGAATTTTCATTAAAATAATTAATTTTTACTATGGCTCTTTTAAAATAATACATCACTTAAGCAAATTTCGACAAAAAAGGACATTAAATCCGGCCCTGTTTACAATCTAGCCGAGTAATGATAATTGCCTCTTATTTGCTGATCAATTATATTGCCACTCAACCCCTCTGTTTTAATGGACAGCAAATACAGAGGGAGTTGGTAGGTATACAATCTTATCAGGACATTTACCTAATTACCGACAAACTGAAAGAAGGACTTTGCTTTAATATTCTCGTGTGTGTGTTTGTGCTATGTCAGGATTTTCGTTTCGTTTACAGATAGAGAGACTTTCGAGTTGGAATATTATATGTATTTACCTTCGAGCGCGATGTATTTAATATCTGTCACTGAAGTAGACAGACAGGAATATTTTGTAAAATCATCTCCAAACATACGTACCGTACAGTTACATTGATTTTATCCTTAAACGTTAATATAATATTTTGGCTTGTTTGAAAATATGCAACTTATGAGACGAATAAAACCTCGACAATTGTTGAATTTGAATAAATTTTCAGAGTAAATAGAGCTTTTTTTTTTGTGGAAAAGAGAAACTCCTTAAAAATACACATACACACTTGTTGTTTAGATTAGACTCTTTGTAAAAAGGATGTATATCCTGGATGCAGATAAAATTCAAATAAACTAAACCACACACAGCCCACAGATATATAGCTAAGCTGTCTTCCTGTCCGGATGAGATGATTTGGAACAGACGTTTTTGTGATAGGCAACATGAATTTAACGAATAGGTTTTAGACACAACTTGATGTTCTGAAACGTATTTAGGTACTTGTACTTTGATTTTGGAAGAAAACAAAATTTAACGTTTAAGGATTTTATTTCAGTAATATTTTGTTTGGCTTTAAAATTAAAGAAGGGTTTGAATCGACAATTTTCTTAAGACTTGTGACCTTGTTTGTAGTATAAAGTAATTGATATACGACTATTAATCATATCCTTATGATAAACTTTTACATTCACTATTATTTTGATTAAAGCATTTCACATTCGTGGAGTGCGGTTGAAGAAAGAATCTCTACACTTAAAGTAACGTTGAAAATGAGGTTTAAGGTTGAATTTATGTTTGATTTTTATTCCACAACGATGAAGAAAAAGGAAGTGTAAAGTATTTGATTGGTACTTAGTAATGTAGGCATGTTCACCTGTTCCATCAATGCTTCTAAACTTCTTATCGTATTCTAACAACTGAGGTATCGTTGAAAAGGTCTTTCTTGCCCGCTAGTTATGTAATGTCACATTAAATTATAAATAGCACCTTAAGGGGACTAAAATCAGTAACAATATTGTAGTTAGTGTAAAGTGGATCTGAAAATACTTTATAAGTAAATTACAGCTCAAAATAATTTCAATAAAAAATTAGTTATGTAAATTCTTACCGTAAAAATGTATTTGTTTCTAAGGGTTTCTTTTTTTTGACCACATCCAGGCCAGAAGGAACCAAATTAGGAGCAAAATGATCTTGCCATTAGCCAAAATGGAAAAACGTACTTTCTCAAAAACGATTTTGATTAAAAAAAATTCATGAACTGTGTCATATAAACTACTACCTATTATGTAGAAAAAATATTTTTTTCGACCGTTATTAACGCAACCTGCCATAGAACTGTTTTTTTGATTTCTAACTTTTTCGTAAGCCAATTAAGCCGATTTCAACGACATTTTTGTACAAACACGTTTTAGTAGGTAACATTTATTAAAAAGTTAAGAATAGCTATCAAAAAATTCAATTTTGCATTTTTTAAAAATACATATTTCAATTTTTTTTTTTTTCAAAACGGATTGATGGATTTACTTGAAATTTTTTTTAAATATTAAAAAAATAATTTCTTCAAAATGGCATACCTACCAATTTTTTTTTTGAAACATTTTTGAAAATTTGTATGAAAAAAAAAATTATTAAAAAAAAAAAATAAATTTGCAGCCTTAAAACAGTGGTTAGAATCTAAAAAAAATATGAAAAGCTGAGGGTGGTTTTGGTTAAAAATTCGTTATAAAATATTAAAAAAAAAAATAGTGTGGGTGAAAAAACGGAGCCCTCTGGCAAAGCACCCGACAAACAATTTTGGTTCTATAAAGCTTTACAGATGCAATTGTTGCTTCTGTAAAGCATTATATAAGCAAAATTGTTAGTAGGGCACCGCTTATTCTGAGCTTAGTTTAAAATTTGCAGAGCAAACAATCACAAAATTTATTCACTTATAAATAATTTTTCCTACAATAAATTCCGGTATAAATTCTTTTTTCCTGAGTAATAATTCTGTTCTTGTAAAACGTCGATTCCACAAAATACTGCTGTCGTAGAAAATTGATTTGTTAATAAGTTAAAACTTAAACAATTTTTTACTCACTATTAATACACACATTTTTCACTTTTAATGTCAATATTAGTTTTTTTTTAACTAAATTTTTCCGTTTATAATATCTCCTGAGAGTAATTAGCTTGAGGTGTTATTTCTTAAAAACTTTATAATTTTTCATAAATCGCGTGGAAATGAAAAACAAATGTGTTTCACAGAACTCTAAAGACCATGTTTTGCATCTAGGTTAGCACAAGATAAAAAGTTAATGTAGTGTGAAATAGCTTATCATAAATTATTTTATATTTTTTTAATTAGTTGTGGAAGGTAAATTTAAATATTTCAATCTCACAATTTTCTATGAATATATCATTTTAATTCGACGAACCTACTAGGCTATAAAGTCTTATCTTTAAGCCTTAAAAAAATACAAAAATTATTCGTTGATCCGTAATTCTGATATAACCCATGATACCCTTAAGCCCCATTAGGTCTTGAGTTATGGATTGTATGAAAAACAAAAACAAAAAACAAAATTATATAAAAAAAAACCTTGCCTTGTTCATTTCAGGACATAAGAATTATGACTCCTCTCTGATTACAATGCCAGCCAGTGTTTATATAAAGTTCAGAGCTCTTCTATCTTTATAATGAAAAAAAAAAAAATGTACTTCATTTCTTAAGTTATAATCATATCGACCCAACCTCAATTGTTGACACGCGACAATGTGCTGCAATTAAGACAAGCACCCTCCAAAGATCCATTATATATGAAAATTCCCAACCCCTGACACACACTCTGGATATATTTTCACACCTATTTTTTTTTTCTGTCTTTTTTCTGTTCATTTTTCTCATTCCTTTTTTTTCTGCAATTTAATTAACGTCACGTATGAAATTTACGTGCGTAAATATTTTATGAACACACACAAAAAAAAAGTGGAGAAGAAAAAAATAAACGGGACTGAACTTTTAACCCCTACATAGTGTCACCGGTGTGCCCTTGCAAATACCTACATATATCGCCTTCAATTTCCACGGAAATACCTCGCGAAACATTTAAAGGATTTATTCACACAGACACACATACAAATAAAGCTTGTTATTCAACTAATACACTGTCAACACTTGACATATCCGTAATTTGCACACATTTATAAACACACACCCTGTGTCGCTCTATCTCTTCAAAAACTCTAAGCGCGCTTGAGACTTAAATTACGTTCCACTTTTCCGTGCTTTTTTGGACGGGGGTAAGGGTGGGTATGCTTTAAGTGGCGCCCTTATGATTTGCACCCAGGTAACATTTTTACCAGCTGGGGTATCCTTTTGGTATCATCACGATGCGATGGTAGCGCGTTGCTAACATCGCAGCCAACTAACAACGAAAACGAGCAAGCAAGCAAGCGAACCCTTCATCAGGATGAAAAGGGTTTTATGTTTTAATAACTTGTACATCCTGGTAATGGCGGTAGGTAGTAGTGGTGGTATATAGTAGGTTCCTTGTTGTTGCTATTTTTTTTTTTTTGGTTAATTGCTTCTGGCATTTATAACGGTGTAGTTAAATTCAGAATTAATTTTCATTTTTGATTTATATTCAGTACATGTGTCATGACAAGTTCGCGAAGGTCTTATTTAACCAGCCTGATGCGAAAGTAGCATAGAGAATTTTATGCGTTTTCGTATAGGTATACCCATAATATTATACAGAGAAAAATGGAGTTATGTAATAGGAAAGGATGTAAAGTAAGTGCTCTTACAAAATGGAGCTGGGGGAAAGCTTACAAAGTTTCTAACAATTTTTGAAGATATGGTTATTGCATATATATTTTTTTTTTTTTTGTTTCATTTTTTTGGGTAAGATATACGAGTATAAAACATGTCACAGAGAGTGAAGTATTGCACTTTGTTAAACTATAAAACTATGTTAAGAAGTTGTTTCGCGCGGGTGGAATGATTTATTAGGACATTTATGCATATAAGAGACTGTCAAAGTTAAGGTTTTCCTTTTTTTTTTCAAACGTGACTTTTGAAGAATGCATATATTTTTACATCACTGTCAAAGTTGTTTTGAATTTTTTTTTTTTTTTTTTGTCATTTGGGTTAACAATTCTTTGATACATGTAAGTTCTTTGGATTTTGGCCAGAAGAGAGTGACAAAGTTGCTCCCGAGTTAACGATGAACTGGTTTTTTTTTTTTGTCACTGAAAGTCCTGGAAGATTCAAAATACCAAATGATTGTTTTTTTTCAAAATTTTTACTTGACCCTAAATAAAAGCATCGAAAATATGTAGTTCCATTTATTTTTGAGCGTCTTTTGGTGCATTTTAGTAACCTGTGAAGAAATGGTTAGTGCAATGGACTGCCATGCCCGGGGCTCTGGGTTCAAATCCAGTCTCTACCACATAGGGATTTTTTTTTTTCTGGTGACAGGAATTGCAAGATTCTCATTGTAGGTCCCCTCATTCAAAATAAATTAAACGCACTCATGAATTATTGAAGATGTTAGTCGCTAGGTCATAGCTCTTCAAGAGCTTGTCCCCCACAAATGTATGTAAAAGGTATCTCTTATTATAGAAGGAATTTGGCTTTGCCCGGTTTTCGAACCCAGCCCTCTGTCTTAAAAAAATACTAAGATCAATTTAATTCACTCAAGAAAATCAAATTTTTAAAAAAAATTTCATACGATTTTGCATTTTGCCTTTCTAAGTTCACATTCACTTTAAAAAAAAAAAAAAAAAAAAAACATTTCATGGGCTGAGAATATGAGAACATCGTCGTTTTCTTTTTTAAGTTGAGTGCACCAATTTGGAGATTTAATTACACGATATTTTATCAAGTTAAAACACAACTTTCGATATAAACGTTTTGATTTCCTTAATCAATTTTGAAAGTCCAAAATATTGTTACTCCTCATATCTGTAATTGTCATTTCTTTCCTTGTTTCGATTCAAAATCAGTCCCATTATCGTCATCACATTTGTAGGTGGTTAAATCCATTTGGCCCTTGTGCCTTCATTTAAATAGAAAACTTTCATGTCCCCAAGACCAAGGTCATAAGAAAATATCAACTAGCTATAACAGTATCTCAGTCAAATAGTCATGATAAATGGAAATAGATTTCCCTAAAGTTTCAAGACTCAATTGTAATTAATCACCTAAGCCTAAGTATTTCTTATAAAAAAAAAAAACACGATTACAAAAATCCCCCAAAGCTAAACCAACAACAACAATAACAGAAAACAAGCAGAGAAATAAAATACAATTAGAATTTCTAATTACTGTTTGCATTATACTCCAACAATACAATTATTCGTCCAACCGGAAAAAGGATAAGCAATTAGCTTGAAAGAAAAGTTAAAAAAAAAAAATCTAGAAGAATATAACAAAAGAATAGAAAAAAAAAATCTAGAAAGAAAAAATAAAACCAAAGTAATTATAGCAATTCGTCATAATCAACGAAAAAGAGCGCGAGACTTAATAAAAAGTCACGATTATAAGAAGGATGATGGAGCTAAACAGATTTACTCTCTTTCTTTCTCTCATCTAGTTAAACCACTTGACATTCTTCTTCTATTTTTTTATTCTTTTTCAAACCAAAAGATAAGGAAGACATTTGAAAAAAAAAAAATAAAGGTTTATCTCCTGGTAAGTTCTGGAAAAAAAGCGAATTCTAGGATAGATTCTGGAATAAAAGTTCAAAAGCAGACTTTTCAAATATGAATATAATGAAAAAAACTTTTTTTTTTTTTTACTTACATTTCCCAGACAATCTAAAGAATGTGTTAAAAAAGAAAAAAACTCAATAAGAAAAAGAATCAATAATAATAATTAAAATGAATTACTTCAACCCAAGGACGACGCAGGATTGCTATGGCCACCGGCCATTGCAAGACTCCTGTTGTTGTTTAGCTTTAATCATTTTGACCGGAAATGGTAGTAAATATTCTAAAGAAAGAAAAAAAAAACTATTTAAGTTTCCCCCCCATTTTCTCATTGTGTACGAACACTTGACTATAAGAAAGACATTCTGACAGCAGAATAGAGCTTCTCAGAAAGAGGAGAGGAATAGACAACGCAATAGAATAGAAAAAATATGCAACAAAAACAGCAACTATCTCAAACCACCAACAGGACCACACCGTTGTGATTCAATGACAGGCAGAGCGCAGCAATAAGAGCTGTCAGCGATTTTTTCTTCTTTATTCTTAATTAACTTGCAGTCCTTTTCGAATATAAAAATGTGTAATAGAATATAGTAGCAGCATATAGAAAGTTTATATTGTTGTTTGGGAGGTTACCCCAGTTTTATATTTATTGTTATTGCTGCCATCTCGTAATTAAAATGATTTATGTCAGAGATTATGACGCAAGTCATACTTGGACATTTTATATATATATATTTTTTTGTATTTAATTGTGTTTTTTGCTGAGGATATAATTTTTTTTCTGAACCCACACGCACAAAAGACAAACAAAAATTGAACGATATTCTCGAGGATACTCCCTGATGATGAGAGATTGAATGAAGGATGAAAATCCTTGCATCAGCATGGGAATAATTATTAACATTAACACATGTCACATATATGCAGGATTAAATGGATATTTAACGAATAATACGACAGCTTAATTTGAGTAAATTTATTTTTAATGTCAACGTGGGGGATGGATTTCGTACTCTTTCCAATTAAAACCTGTTAAATTATTTAATTTGATTTAAGTTTTGTTAAAAATTTCCTTAAAATTCATCTTTTTAAAATTTACCAATTCAAAAAGAAATTAGACGAATTTAAAACATTATCAGTATGCGATTACGTGTAAAAAACAAAACAAATTTCCAAATTTAATAAGATAAAATGGTTTCTGTTAAATTTTCCCACTCTAGCTTAAAATTTCGAAAAAAGACGTGTTTAGTGCATTAAAAAGTAAGAAAATATTTATAAACTTCAATCTTAAATCTATACTGAACTCTAGTGAAAAAAAAACTCAGTCAATCTTTGACACAGACCATTTTTGGAGACTTACATAATTAAGAAATAAATTTATTTAACTTTGGAGAATTTGCTCTTCGTTAATTGTATAGTAAAAATCGACAGAATTGAATTGAAAGTAGCCATTGGAGAGATATTGATTTTAAATTCCAAACATTTTTGGAGACTTAAAAGAAAATAATTATTTTCGAAAAAAAGTTTTGAGATATCCAACATGAATTTGCTTATGAAATTTGTATGCAAGTATAAAATTCGTTATAAATTCTAGTATGCATATCCTGCTTAATTTTAGTTCAAATACAAAATTCTCTCCAAAATTTTAGCTAGGCAGAGAATTTCGTGCAGAAATAAATTTATCGTGGTCTGAAAACTATGGAAATTAGAAATTCATAAAAAATAATTATCGAAAAAATATACATAGGTAGACATAACCTTAATTTGAAATGAAAATTTTGGAGACTTATTTTCGTACAGTATCATCCCATTTTGCTTATTTTAGGCATTATACAAATTTTGAACTGTTTTAAAAAAGTTTTCCCCGATTAAGTAGTGTTGGAGACTTTTGATTTCTTACAAAATATGAATGGTTCTTGTTTGGAGACTTTGTATCAAATTTGATTTTTAGTAACAAAAAAATGTAATAAAATTTTTTTTAGTTACCTATTCATTTAAAATTATTTTTAGGGACTTAACGTTAAACTAATACTAGAATTTAATTACTTTTGGAGACTTATTGTTCTTGTATAGAACTGTACTTAATGTATGAATAAGACATTATTAATTGAAACACATTTGGAGATTTTTGATAAAAATTGAGCTATTCCAAGAGTTTTGAAAACTAGTACAAAAAATACATTTTTTTTTTTTGCCAAAAGTTTAACTGTACAATAGGGAAAACAAAAACAGGAAATGTTGCGTATAATGAATAAGATTGAAATTACACCGAATAACCCCCAGTCAATAATCTTCCGAAATATCTATAAAAACACCACACACCAAAAAGCTTATTAAAATTAATTACCCACGAAAAAAATACGTCGAAAAAAACCCTCAATTTTGTCAAGTCCTTTCAACCAATCTTCGTCTCGATTTATTTATTTATTTTTATTTCATGGTTCACCGTATTCTCTTACGTACCTTTATCTCTTTTAAGCCTATTTTCATCACCCTAATTAGGTTTGATGGGGATATATCACACCTATAATATTGTGCACTCGGGCGTATACGTAACAAAAAATAAATAATTTTTTTGTTCACGTGATGGAACAACATTTTTTTTTTTTTTTGTATACCTTTTAACATAATCCATCTTCACAGGTTAATTTATATGAAGAAAAAAAGGATATATGTATCTCCATATAAATCATCACACACACATACATTGAAACAAAAAAAAACCTCCATAACGAATGAGTGCGAGTGCTAAGAGGAAAGCGATTATCCATGCCTAATCGCATTTCACGAAAAACCTAATTTTGCAAAAGGTGTTTCGCATTTCGAATATATATTTCCACTCCAACCAACCGAATTGATTGAGACTTTGGCATCACAAGCAGCTAGCAAGCAAAAGAAACAAAAAAAAAAACCATCCAAATAAACGAATGAACGAACGCATTCTCTTTCTCTCTCCATTGGGAATTCTTCTCATTCCCCATATTCCTCATTCTCAAATAAATGTATAGGTAACATACACGCTCTCATTCTCTATGGAGCTTCACTGAATTTCCTGTTGCTTTTCATTTTGGTTATAATGCCAAAAGGCAGACAGAGCAAAAAGCTTCTGCTCCTATCACATACAAAAATCAATTTCACTCGACAAGGACATTATACCCAATGAATAAGGATAAGACCATGAATGTTGGTTTGGTGATGGTAACCTGTGTTTAACAACAACAACAACAAAACCAACCCCCCTGCTGCGTTCGCCCCATCAACCATCCAATCATAGTGTGAAGGCTGTTAATTATGGTTCAAGGCATAATTCCATTTAATTTCCTCATTTGGTGCGGAAGGAAACGTGGTGTGATTTTTGAAAGCAGCATCGAACGAGTGGGAGAGGAGACAACAGGAAAGATGAATAAAGGTGTGCAAAGGTGTCATGATTCTGAAGTGTGACCTACATATACGCATAATAAATATACATATACCATACCTATTCTATGCACTAAGACCTTTCGTCAAAATTAATGGAGCAAATTAATTGCGGGATTAGCTTTTGTATAAGCCTATATTTTTTCCCTCCTAAAATACACACACAAAGAAGAAAAAATTCAGAATAAAAAAAAAAATAATGAAAAACAGCAAACTCATCTTAATTGTCAATCATTTATATGGATTCAAAAGGAGCGCGGTTTTAATTAATTTCAATTGAAATCACATTCAATGCCCGCAATTTAATTGACAGCTTAGACCTTTTAGTAAATTGTTTGTGGTTAAGTCGAATTTAATGGGCGTCATTTGTGCCAAGGCATGGCCTCTATAAAAAAAAAATGGCGATTAAAAATTTTCAAAAAAAAAAAAATGGAATAGGGTAAAGTCGGGTGATATGGCACCACGGGTGATATGGCACCCTTTCAATATCTCCCACTTAATGACTTCTTTTCAAAGCAAAAAGAGCAAAATATAATTCAGTCTGACGTAAGCTTTCAGTGGATACATTTGGATCCGCAGTAACCATTGCCACTTTAATTTAAAAAATTGACAAACAAAAAAGTGGGTTCAATTTGAGCGAAAAGTTTTTTTGTGTAAAATTGTTGTACGTGTGGTTCCAAAAGTATTTGACGCCGATTGTTCATTTTAACACAAAAAGAATAGTAACGGTTATATTTTTGTGTTTGCTCATTGCAATAACTAAGCAAACGTGATTATTCGTGTCATTTGAAGAAAACAGAAGTGTAGTCAAATGGGGGATATGGCACCCAAAAACCTCGGGATATATGGCACCGGTGCCATTTCCCCCGCATCTACTTTTGAACCTATTTATTTTTCAACTGACAATTGTATTTAAAAAAAACTTCAGCAAACCAGGCCAAGTGGTCTAAAACCCAGATCACAGCAGCCGTTGGAGCTGTTGAATGTCAAAAAAGTAGGACCTAAGCATTTAGCGATTCTCTTCACACTTTAAAAAGGCTTCTTAAATGACCAGAACCTAAAAGTTTGCCAAATAGCTTTCAGATTGGCTGAAAAGTGCGGAATAAGGCGGTAATCATAATGTCACTTTTGGTCTCATGATTCGTGTACGTCTTTCAACAGCACATGCAACAAGTGTCACAAAAAAAAATATCAAGAATAAATAGGGTGCCATATCACCCTCGATTAGGTGCCATATCACCCTCCATTTTTTCAACCATGTTTTTTTTAATGTTTTTTATTTTTGCAAAAAATAACAAGAAATTATCTTTGAATTACGCTTATGTACCTATTTTATATTTAAGAAATAGTTTTAAAATAAATCAGCTTTTGTTTGAAATAGAAATCTTCTTTATTTTTCAAGTAATAACGAAAAAAGAAAATGGGTGCCATATCCCCCGACTTTACCCTACAAGAAAAAAAAATATCAAGAGTATTAGAAAAAGTTCGTCCTTATAACTTAATGTATCCGTTATGGTTCTTATATTGCAAAGTTGTTTTTCTTTTTTTTTTATTGGCATATGCATCAATGCCAGTTATGCTCTTAATACCATTAAATCCTCGTCAATATTTAAATCTCTAAGGATATACCTCAACAACGGCAGGAAAAAAAAACAGCATTGCATGTTTTCGTCCTTTTTTCATCCTTTCCAATTTTTTTTTTCTGTTTTTTTTTCCTCATCGAATATTGAATATGTGATTGGGGGTATTTTGCTTTCGGTTGCCAAACTAATATCGAAAGGATATGCATTATACATTGTGTGTAGGTTGTACATGAAAAAGTCCTGAACCTTCTGGCCTCTACTGATTGTGTCGATCGGAGGCAACTTCTCTCCATGTCTCTGTCTGTTGGTTGGGGATTTTGTATAACTCGAACTCTATGATATTTATTTCTGTATTTTTTTCTGTTGTTGTTTTTGAGGGGTAGCCTGCCTGAAGGATTGCTCCAAAAAAGAGAAGAAAAAAAAAATAATTGACATGGGGGTTGGGAAAAAATATTTACTTCCTGCCAATCGAATATGTATGAATAGTGGAAGTGAGTTTTAACTTTTTTTTTCCTCTATTTTTTTTTTTTCTAGGCTTAAAATTTTTATTTTATAGTAGTTGTTGGTTTAAATATATATACATATATATTTTTTTTTTCTTCCACACACTAACTAACTATACTCTTGCTGACTGTGTGACATTAATTTTTGAAAAAAAGCTTTAATATGTAAATTGGGGATTTATTTTTAGATTGGTTTTTGTTGTTTGTATGCGGATGTCTGTGTGTGTGTTTGTGGAAATTCCTGTGGGGGATTTAAGTGTGAATCTCACTATCGTGGTATATATTGTTGTTAATGTACTTCAATTGGTGAAAATAGAGTCCTTTTTCGTATTATATTTGGATATATTTGGCTTATTGGATTTTTTTTTTTTTTTTTTTTTCATTTAAACAAATACGAAAAATTCAGACTGACATGTAAATATTTACAGCGTGTGAATTTTTGAGTGATATATGGATTTGAGTTTTTTGTTTGTTCTATTTTTTTTTATTAAGAGGATTTTTTTTTTATCGTTTGAAAAATGGACGGAAGTGGTTTTGGGGTTTAAAGAATTCGCTGGCTTTAGCGAGTAACTTAGTTTACAATTTCCGGGAAAATATAAAAATATCGGTCTTCCTTCTATTAATATATAATTAATATGATTCCGGAAATTCTTCCAATTCTTCTCTTAATGCTTTTAAAAAAGTTGATTGATATTTTTTCCATATTTTTGCCAAAACACTCAAATTTCTGACTGAAACCACTTTTTCCCTACATTATATTTTATAAATACATTTTTTCTTACAGTGTCACACCCGATACAAAAATATGTCACAGCCGTTACATTTTTTTAATTTTTATAAAACCACATATTTTGTATCATTTCATTGAAATATATGTACATATGCTTACCATCCACGAATATTTATTCAAAAATCTACAATACGGCTTCTTAAAGTCACCGAGGCAGACTTAATCAATTTTCTAACGTCACACCCGTTACATCTAATCTTTAGAAATTCTGAAGTTGAAAGAAATGTTAAAAATATGTTATTTTAAACGTTTATTAACAACTAATATATTAGCTTTTAAATACTCTATTTAGTGAATAGCCAGGAACAAAAAAATGACGTAACTGTGTCACACCCATTACAACTATTCTTCTGTTTCTCCCAAACAGCACAGAAATCATTCCTATTCTATTCACTCCTGCAGTTAAGCCTTTTTCCTATATAAACAAATACCAGTAAATTAACTTAATAAAATTCCAAAAAAAAAAAAAAAAAACAAATTAAACACAGATTCTGTTTTGATAAATGTTTGATGTTAAAAATTCAATTTTACAAAACCAACCCTAAGGGTCCTCTTAGGATCCATGTTTTCTAAATTACCAATTCTTTTGTCTTGAAAGAAAATAATAAAAAAAAGGCAACAAATCCTCATTTTTTGAACTTACACATTCATTTTATATATTTTTAAACCTCGCCGGAAGGAACAATACTTTACAACTCAATTACTGTATGCAAATCAATGTTAAACCTCTAAAAAGCAAAACAAAAAAAGGAGAAGAAGAAGAAGAAAAAAAACCCAAAGTACCCAAGTGTCCTCCTCTTAAACCAAAGAAAAACGAAAAAAAATTCGCTTAGTAGCAACAGCAGTAGGTACCTATAGTAGCGTATAAAAGCGCGCAATCTGCCACTTAATCCACAGGTCAAATATTTGCCTTATGGTAATAAGTATCTATCCAAATAAAACTCTTATCCTCTTCTCTATCCTTGCCCTCTATATATTCTTGTCGACGACTACGACCGACGACCTGCTGTTTCCTTCATTGAATGGCTTCATCTTTTGCTGAATATATATTTTCTGTTCGTATACCTATAGCAGAAAAAACCACTCGTTGAATGTTATAGAATTTGTACTTTTCAAACGAGGAAGCAAAAAAACGAAAAAAAAAAGCTCAAATTGAAAAGCAAATGAGACTTCTACTACGTCGTTGTAGTCACAGGTGTTTTGTGCGACATTATAAGAGGGTGGTGCAACGGGGCATCATCATCATTTAAGATAAACACACAAAAAATAATTTACTCCTACAAGAATATTACAGAGACAGAAGATACTTTTAGGACTTTTTTTTATCCACCCTCGTCAAAATGACATACGCACATGTTACCGCACATAAATAGATTAGGAGGTAATGTGGGCATTTCGGTGACTATCCCACATGATATCCTCGAAAAGGATATATAAAGGTATTCGCAAGATTGTTCC
Source organism: Episyrphus balteatus (assembly GCF_945859705.1). NCBI lineage: Eukaryota > Metazoa > Arthropoda > Insecta > Diptera > Syrphidae > Episyrphus > Episyrphus balteatus. The sequence continues at coordinate 37,469,252 of NC_079137.1, read as the reverse complement.
CATGTCAAATGTTTTTTTTTTTTTTTTTTTCTCTTTCAATCTAATTTACTGGTCTTTCACAAGTGGACGTTCTCAAATACCTCCACTTCAAGCTTAATATTAATGCATACTAATATTTATATAAGGACTTTTAAGAGAGATGTATAAATCCTTGAATCCAATAATTCAATATGGACAGGACATTCAGCAACAAAAAAGGTATACGACTATTATAAGCAACAGTTTTAACTAGATATGGAACATGTAAATCTAAAAAACAGACATGATTCGGGCTCCATTTCAACTTGAACACACACGAATGTCCTTTTCAAGGATGACACTGATATGTATAAAGCATTTAACCATTGCCTTTCTTTATAGTCAATTTGACAGGTCACGTATTTGGCGTGAAATGGTTTGAATAAGGTCTTTTCTGACTCTAAACAAATGAGTGTTTCAACTCATGCATATACAAAAGGATGTAAATAAATTGGCTCTAAAGAAGAAGTTAAAGGATATAATATTTCATCAATTGGACACTTGATATATTTGTAAAGTCGAAAGATATTCGTTATTGTTTAAGATTTTAAAGACGAAATGCGTAAATTTGTTTTTAAGGTTTTCAAAAACGCCTAATATGCTTTAAATAATTGATTGAAATGGGTTATCCATTTAACTGTTTTGAGTGTTAGCATGGTTAATAACCTGCAATTGATTAGCTTAACATAACCTTTTTGTTCGATGCCTAAGCGTTTAAATCGTAAATTTTTTTTTTCTAAGCCAATTTTGAACTGATTTTCATAAAAAATACTTTGTTTGATTTGGAAATAAATAATATTTTAGAATATATTTAAAAAAAAAAAACAAGTTGTTTTGAAAACATATGCTTAAAATTGATGTCGAAGTTGGGTAAATGACGAAAAAATTGAATTTTTGAACTTTGTCAGCTTATACATTCTAGGTGGTGGGTAAAAATTTGACGAAGCTAGATTTTTTTTCAATGGATGAAGGTCGATCATGCCTTTTACCACTGAAGCGTGGCGGGAGTGTGAGTCACTTTCGTCAGATTTCTTTACCGAACCCGCCGCGGCGCCGGTGCGGAAGTGATAGGATGACATTTGGCTTTATAAATTGTCAACAATGAAATTTGTCGGTAAGCAGTTTAGTGCGTTTTCATAGATTGATAACAAAGTCCGTCCCGGGGAGTTCACAGATTGAAATTTGATTCGGTTACGGATCGAGTAGATTCTCGTGGAGTGAATCACTGCGTCTTCTGTAAATGACATAAATAAGTCTATTATCTTTTAATATTTTCTGTTAATTTGATCTTTCATGAATAAGATAATTTTTTTTTTTTTCAGATTTTTAGAAAAAATTAAAAAAAAATTCCAAAATTCTTAATGCGTCGAGGTCAGACATCAAAATAAAGATACCTTTAAACATTATTCATAACTGAAAACTAAACGTTTCTTCGAGGTCTGGTTCCTGAGATATTTTCAACTAAAGTTTTTTCTTTTTCTTACATTCCGAAGCCGATTTCTTTTGACCAAAGTCTCGAAATAACTTTTGGTTCACAGATATGAGTTCGCAGTGAACAGGCCTATGCATTCCCGTAAAAAAATTACAAATTTATTTTTTTCAGATTTTTGAGAAAAAATCAAGGTTAACCTCTTGCCAAAAAATATCCATTTTTAAAAATTTCCTCCGAATGCGTCGAGTGAGACATCAAAAGAAAGGTCTCTTTAAACTCTATTCATAACTGAAAACTAAAAGTTTTTTATTTTTCTTTCTTTCTTTTCCTTACATCCCGAACAAGCGGCACGGCCGCGGCGCGGCGCGGCGTGAGTCCAGCTATTTTACTTTATTCTGTATTTTCTATAGATTTGGTTGATATGACAAATTCAGCCATTTTGTGTAATAATGAGAAATAATCAATAGGGACAAGCAATCGATAAAGAGGTCCCGCGGAAGAAGATAATTTATTTGTCTTTTGTATTGTTTGGAACAAGTTTGTTAAGAAGTAAAAGTTTTTTTCTCCTTAACTGATTCCAATTTTGCGCTTCAAGCCATTTGAGTTAAACCTGAAACCGTCTTCCCTTTCTTTTCGGACCATCTATTCCAAAAGTATAAAACGTAGCCTTTTCTGATCAAACATACTGTGTTAATTTAATCTTTCTCAGAAAATTTTGTTTCTGCTATCAACACCAACCACATGACCGTGCTAGGTAACTCAAGCTAGCCGTCACTAATTTTGCACTTTAAATCTTTGAAGATCGCCTGGTGACTCCGTAAAAAGTTGGGTCTCCCCTTGTTTCTTGACACAAGGGTCTCAATTGTCATTAGCAAATCCAAATATTTTTGGAAGATATTTTCGGTTTGGTTTTTTTGTTTGTTCTTTTTGGAAGAACAATATTGTAGGAGCTGTGTAACAGTGTATTATCCTATGCAGTTTTTTTTTTAAATGATTATGGAACAAAACAAATTTTGGCACAAAAATAGATAATCCTTTCCTGATAACAAAATCATTGGTTCAAGTTGGCGCACTTGCTTTCAAATTCTTTCAGTGCATATTTTACATTTACAATTTCAGATACCACCATTTTAATAGGTACTAGAAATTGAAGATTATAGTGCCAAAAATTTTGTGATTTCGATAATTTATTTAAAAAACTGCATTGTTATTGCACTTTTTCCCAGAAGCGGTTTTTTGGATTATGATAAACTTTTCGCCCTCACATCCTTCATAATCATCGCAGCTCCCTTAGAGCATTTTTATTACATTTTTCTTCAATTTATCTAAACCTCACATCATTATCATTATTTGATCTATGACTTTTTGGGTATGAGCAGAATGCCTCAAAGCTCTCTCATTAATCCATAGTGATTTCTATAAAATATAACTCTCCATAAAGTTTGATCATTTCAACAACCTCTTCCTGCGGAAACCCCCTTTTTTCAACCATTTTTATTTCTCATAATAATCTATGTGCGTATACATTATTAATCTTGAAATATTTCCTATTATCTATCTCTTTCTCTCCCTCACTTCTCATTTACACACATCTTTTCTTTTTTGAAGTGAAAACTTCTTTAGTATCGTAGTGATTTGAAACAAGATGAAACGAAAACGCGACACGACTTCAACTTGTTATAACTTTTTTGTTTCAATAGATAGATGAATGAAATTTGTACTATAGATAGGTAATTAAATAAATTATAATTGTACAAAATTTCAATAAATTTCATATTCAAAATTCGGAGATAACGGTAAAAAGATGTTCTTTTCCAACACACGTTATATCTTTTGATCTAGTGCACATACAAATTTGATTTAACTTTAATACGCATGCTGATAACCTAACCTTTTATTTGATATATCACACATAACGATACGTGCTCTACAAGTTACACAATCTTAAATTGAAAAAAATTTGAATATACCTCAAAACACCTGTGGAGATCTGTTGACCAGCTACCAGTGTAGGAAGTACCGTAAACTCAGTCTGGAAATTCGACATGGTTAAAAAAATTCTAACTTCTCTTGTAGACATCTTTGAAATAAGATTTATGCATTATTATACAAGGTGAAACAATAAGCTTTCACATGGTATAAATTTTTTATAGGTTGTCAAACAAAAAATTGATTTAATAGCATGAGAACATAAAAATAAATGTTTTTTTTTGCTTTTTGGATGCAATTTCATCGAGTTTAAAAAATTCTAGCTCTTTTTGTAGATGTCTCATAGACTTGATCGATATATATATTTTTACCTAAGACAATAAGCTTACAGATGGTGTAAAAATTTTTTTTTAAAAATGCATTTAATAGCGTGAGAAGATAAAAATACATGTTTTTTCGCTTTTTTTTTATGGAAATTGATCGAGTTCAAAAAATTCTAAATCTTTTTGTAGATGTCTTATAGACCTGATCGATATATATATTTTGAGCTAAGACAACAAGCTTTCAGATGATATAAAATTTATATAGGTTGTCATATAAAAAACATGGATTTGAAGGTGATAGAATAAAAATAGGTAGATTTTTTCTATTTTATTTTTTTTTGCAAGAAAAATGATTTTTAAGGTTTCACTTCTACCACGTGTGAATTGCACACATGATTTTTTTTTTTTTTTCTTTCCTTCCTTCTGAAGTGATATGGTGTGTGAGTATATTTTCGTGCTAAAATATGACGTTAGCACCCAATAGTTCCGTATATCACAAGAAAAATGTCCTCAATTATTTCAATGTTCGTCCTTAGTTCTTTTTTTTTTTTTTTTTTTTTTTTTTTTTTTTTTCTATTTTTGCTGCCTCTTCCCTTTTTTGTGGCTAGAATATATAAAAAAAAAAAGTAGAACTAAAACCTATCTTCACTTCCCACATTTTATGTTCAACTTGTTCTGAGGCTTTATGTTTGCGTGTTCGGCTTTCACTTCATTCAACATAACTAACGGATAGTCCTTGGGAATAATATATTTTTTTCTCGCCATCTTTTTTTTTTTTTTTTGTATTTTTTCTCGTTTCGTTTCGTTCGTATAGTGCCAGAAACGAAGGGAACACAAAAATGAATTTTAACGAAATTGTTTCCACTTTGTCAGCCGGAAACCAAGGGTGAAATGTCCTCGTTGTGTGTTTGTTTGCTTGCTTCAACTTTATCCTTTTTCATACTCAATTCATTCGAGTAGAGAGATAGAAAGAGAAAGAGTGAAAGCTTGTGGTAGAAAAAAACATCATCCTACCTTGATGTTGTTTTTGGTTTGAGGCTGCTGCTGCTGTTGCCGCTACTGCTGCTAACACAACATTTCCGGTTCGGTCAGAGGGCCCGAGGAGAGGATTCACATAGAGTTAACACGAAAGTTGGTACCGCCATGCTCCATCAAGGGAGCTCTTCGCGTCCTTTTCAATGCTTGTTAATTCTAATTACTCTTGGGGGCGAATGAATACACATACACCGAACTATACTACAAGTAGTGATCCTTTTTTTTTTGGTTGCATGTAAAAATATTTCTGTGTATGTGTGTGGAGGTCGAAAGAAAAGTTCGAATGGTTTGAGTTGGTTTCGTTCTCAAATCAAAAAAACTAAATGTCCCGTATAAATAAATATTAATTGAAACTAAACAGTCGCTTGGTGAGCTGTTGAACGTATGATTTCCTTTTATATTACACACAGCTGACTTTGGCTTGCACGCGAAAAGCCAACAAGGACTTGTGGAATGCAGTCAAGTGTATTGCGTAGCGTATATATACCATATCGCACAATATAAATTCAGCAGTCCTTGTTGGGGTTTCACAATTGTATGAAAAATGAATTTGTAGGAAACATGAAGTGAAATTGATTTATGTTAAACACGATTGCAGTCATGAAAGGCGGGTTTTGTGTTTTCGTCTTTGGCGAATTGTGAGCAAAACTGCCATTAGTCTTATGGAGGTATTTCCGCTTATAGCTGGAAAATGAGGAAGAATTTATTTTCTCAAGAGGAAATATTTAAATATTTGTTTTTATAGTTTTTTTTTTTTTTTGTTAAAGTGTTGGTAATTTTTTGTATGTCGAATGAATTTGGAAAAATTACAATTTTGCTCCGATAATCATCCCAAAAAGTTTCTTTATCATTTATCACTTTAAGTTTTTTATTTTTTAATCTCTTTAAATATTTTTAAGCAATATAGGATAAGTGTACTCCAATAGACCTTCTATAACAATTTTATAGGAGCGTTAAAGAAGTAAACAACTCTTTTTTGCAATTTAATAAATGTATTATGATAAAAACTGACAAATTGATGAAAATTTTTTATTAAAAAAAAAAACAGTAGGTAGGTAATTTTGATCCTTGTGCGTTGAATTCTTTAAACAAAAATAACCCTTTTAAAAAATTGTTTCTAATACCAAACAAATATTTAACATTTTTTATTAATAATTTATTTTATTTTAATACAAATTCTAATTCTCTGTTAATTTATTTTATATATTTTTTTTTTTGTTTATTTCCATTTATCCTGAAAAAATCTTCCTTGGCACGCATGTGAATCCTTGAAAAATAATAAAACATTCATAAAACTAATGCACTAATGCACGAAAAAAAAATAATTAAAACAAACTAAAAAATTAAATTAAAATTAAAAAAAAAAAATGAAAATTGAAAATACAGTTGCATTGAAAACAACTTATTCTCAATTTAAAGAGCCACCACTATTGGGACCAGGCGCTGGCTTTCCACCTTTTGGACCACCGGAATTTCATCCCACCACCCCAGAGAATTGGAAGGGTGCTCCTATACATCCGACTGGCCTAATGAAAGAACCACCAATAGCTGCCGGACGTAATGGACCAGTTAATTTTGCTGCAACAGGACAACAACAGGTTAGTTTTCTAATTTTTTTTTTTTTTTTTTTTGTAACCTCTGGATGTGTATATTTCTAAACATACACAAACACATTTATGTACATATATATTTTGTATTTTACATCCTTTGAATGGAAATACTTTTTTATGTGTGTGGTAGGTGTATATGGCACTGCAAAATGTAATTTCAAGGATAGTTGTTGCTATATATTCACAGTCCAATGCTGTTAGTCGAATTAAAAGTTAAAGGGAATTAAGGTAATAGGTTTTTAGATATTTTTTTTTTTTTTTGTTTTTATGTTGCAAAAATGTTTGTTTTTAATTTTGTCAAGGATTTTAAAGGCAAAATATAGTTTTAATATTGGTACGTAGATAACTGCAATCTAGGATTTAGCCAGAATATGTAATAAAGGGAATGCCTGTAAGGGCATTATGAGCTTATAATATAACAGTTTGTTAGTTTGATTTTTGGTTTATTTGCATAAAGCAACGCATATCAAAAATGGATGCATTTTTTTTTTTTGGAATTGGTGCTGATAAAATCTCATCTAGGTGATCAAGGGCGCAATTTTTAATAGCTAAAATTGAAAATGGAAAATTAGCAAGATGTAAAATATGTAAATATAGTTTCAAGGTTTAACCTAGAATGCAAAATGGGAATTGTATAGACTACTAAATTGGCAAACTCTGAAATCGAAAAAATAAATTGAAAACTTAGACTAAACATTTACGTCAACAGCTACATTGTCAAATATTTGAAACTATAAACTAAATTGTATGATGATAAACATTTTGAACTCCGAATTCATAATTGTTTTGGACATTTCAATCTGAAAACAAAGCTAAAAAAGCAAACAAAGAATCTATTTTGAGAAATTTCGATTATATAGGGAATGAAGTGAAAGGAGTCATAGGCTTATAATATCGTAATGGCAACTAGGCAGAGATCAGAAATAAATCTCAAAGGTTCCTTAATAACTCTTATTTGTCGCCATTTTCAATAAAGGTCATAAAATAACTTTTATTTTTAAAAAAGGAAAATTTCGGTCAAGGTCTGAGAGAAACCTTTATTTTGTATTTTTGTATGTTTCGGTCAACCAGTGAGATTTATCGCTGAGAGAAAAAAATAAATCTCATCTGCAATGTATCAATTCCTAGAGACATAAGGGGTGCCATATGAAAGCTTATATTCTCAGCTACCCGATAGTGGTATAATCCGGTTTTTCGATTTTTTTTTTTCAAAATTCCGAGAAAATCGCGTTTGAAAGTTGGGGTAAATTTGTTTTCTTCGAAAAATCCCCGAATCTTTGAACGCTTCTGGAAGCTAAACCGCTTGAGAGCAATTTTTGGCAGTGATGCCAAATGATAGCTTGTGTTATGGGCCTACGCTTAGCACATTGTCAGATTTTTTAAAAATCATCTTCCATGTTAAACCGCCACATCATGACTATTTTTTCAGAATCAGGCTAAACTTTTTTTTACCTTTAAGTTCTCCCGGTTTGAGAACGCGTGCACCTACAGGGACAGGAGTGGTACCCAGATGTAGGTTAGAGTCCCCGCTACCTTTTGGCATCAAACTTTTTTTTTCATTTTTTTTTTTCAAAATTCTGAGAAGTTGGGCGGGCGAAAAAGCTTCTGGAAGCTGAACGCTTTGACCTAGATATTAGAAAATCGGTCTCCTGAAATATTCGAAATTGCATTGTTTGTGCTTGTCGTCCCAGCGACTCAAATCACAGTGGAAAACATATTTTCGTCTTTATATTTTACTTTAAACGAAAAGAGATATAATCATGTACCTAAAGAACTTTGAGAGTCTATTTAGTTCATACATTATTTAATACATAAACTTAGAAAAAACATTTTTTTCATATTTATTTTTGCAAAATAAAGACATTCTTGACATATTCGACATTTTCCTTTGAATTGGCCATTTTTGATTTATTTTCGCTGAAAACGGTTAAAGGTTGACCTTTTCCATTTATTTTTTTGTAAAAATCTCAACCATTGAGAGATATTTAAAAAAAATAAAAAATGAATCTCAACCGATAACCTTTATTTTTGATTTTTTTTAAAATAAATCTCAAACCTTAACCGAAACTATTTAAAGTAATGTGGTAACTCTCACAGAGAAACCGATTGAAAATAAAGGTTGACTGTTATTTCTGGTCTCTGCAACTAGGACATAGTCTATTTAGGAATTCCAAAAAATTATACTTTTGAGTTGCAAAGCTTCTAATTTTGATGAACTTACCTGCAGCGGGCATAAATAAATCAACTAGAAGAAAGAATTTTAAGAGCACCTGAAAATTGTGTTTTCCTTTTTTGGAAAAGAATATTTTTTACATCCATATGATTAACTAATCATTTTTACTAAGTGCATCTAATTACTTATGCTAAATATTCTCTAGAATAATATTCTGATCACCTATTTTCAGTCTTCTACGGAAAAGAGGACGATATCGGAAAACTTCCGAAAATGTACATTTTCACAAAAAATTGAGATTTTTTAAAATGAAGTCTTACCTATAATACCTTCTTCATACCTATACAGGGTGTCCCATAAGTAATGGATCAAACGAAATATGCTGATAGGCCAACTTTAGGGCTCTCAGAATTAGGTAACTTGTTCATCCCAAATCCTTACGGTTTTCGATTTAATGCAGTTTTTGTGAAATTTCGAAAAATCCCGACTTTGCAACAGTATTTTGCTTCCTCCGCTCACAATTGATTTTTGTTTTTTACAATTCTTTCACTAAAACATTGCCTAATAATAAGAAATAATTAATTAATCAAAATATTTTTCATTTCATACGCCATTTTGCTGCAAATTAATTAACAGTTCCATGTTTTATAAAAACTCAATTTCTTTCTTTTATTTCATAGCAACACCCTGAAAAAAATTTGTATGGTGTGGCACTGGTTTATTATTTTGAAAACTTGTCGTGTTATTGCAGTTTTCAAAAATGTATAATAATTTCCAAAGTTGAAATTAGAACAAAAGATATTACAATTTGAATGCAAAAAAACAGAAGTTTTCAGAGCAAAATAACAAACAAAAATCGAGGCTTTTGTTCAAAAGGAAATAAACAAACAACAGTTGAGAAAATGTGTTTATTTTTCTTTGTTATTTTTCTCTGAAAAACCCTGTTTTGTTGCTTTTAAATTGTAATATCTTCAGTTCTAACTTCAACTTTGGAAACTTTTATACATTTTTGAAAACTGCAATAACATGGCAAGTTTTCAAAATAATGAACTAGTGCCACACCATAAAAATTTTTTTCAGGGTGTTGCTCTGAAATAAAAGAAAGAAATTGAGTTTTTATAAAACATGGAACTGTTAATTAATTTGCAGCAAAATGGCGTATGAAATGAAAAATATTTTGATTAATTAATTATTTCTTATTATTAGGCAATGTTTTAGTGAAAGAGTTGTAAAAAACAAAAATCAATTGTGAGCGGAGGAAGCAAAATACTGTTGCAAAGTCGGGATTTTTCGAAATTTCACAAAAACTGCATTAAATCGAAAACCGTAAGGATTTGGGATGAACAAGTTACCTAATTCTGAGAGCCCTAAAGTTGGCCTATCAGCATATTTCGTTTGATCCATTACTTTTGGGACACCCTGTATACTACGAAAAAGAGAAAATTATATTTCATCATATCGACGGTTAAACTTCATAACCTCGTAAGTCGTTTTTGCAAGTTTTTCAGAAATCAAAAAACAATATGTTGTGTTTCTTGTTTTTGTATGGGATCTATCAGTACGAGCTTTTTGAATTTCGTCATTCCTGAAAAATGTTCAAAACAACATTGTTGAACTGAATATACCAAAAGATAGCTCTGAAGAATTTTCTGAATTGTTTGCATTAATAATATTTTTTCGAATTTTTTGACTTACGAGGTTATGAAGTTTAACCGTCGATATACAATCTGTTATTATTTGTCTTTCCTTTAAAATACTAAGATCTTCGTTTCAAAAAACGTTACTTTAGTTTACGTAACCCATGTTAATAGAAATTGCGGTCTTATTACTACAGGCAGAACCTCCGTTTTTATCTAAATTCTTAAACAAAATACTAGTGTTTGTAACTGCAATCGATATCTTTCTTAGTCTTCAGTTATTCAAAATCTAAGAATGATAAACCGTTGTAGTGCCAAACATTTTTTTTTTTTTGGTTCCATAATAATTTAGAAAACCTGGTGTTATTTCACTTTTTCTCAGGATCGGCGCCAGCTCTTAGGGGCAGTTTTGGAAATTAAGGCAACTACCATTAGTTTTAAGAATACATTTTTTCCGATGTTTGGTTGATATAATTTGAAAAAAAAAAACATCGAAAAAAGTATATTTCTGAACTTCTAAGGAACTAAGTAGTAGAGTAACTAAAGCAAATTATTAGGGAACCCGGCCGAACAGATATAGATTAAAAATTGCCGATGTTGTCGTATTGTTTTTTTTTAAATTAACATTTTTTTGAACAAAACCATTTTTTTTTTTTTTGCTTAAATTTCAAAAAACAAATGATAGCAAAAGATTCTCTAGGTAATTTAAGGAAAAAAAATATAACGGAGTAGAGAACAATCTTCCATCGTTTAAGCGATAAATGCAATTTTCTCACAATCTGACTTCAAACACAAAAAAAATATTTTGAAAACAACGGCAACACCTACAATATTTTAAAATACATTTTTAAAAAGCCAGAAGCTCATACTTATCTCTTAAATTTAAATCCACTAAATTTAATTAAGAGTTTTTGAAAAATGGTCCTCAAACTCAGAATTAAAAAAAAAAATGTTATTAAAAAAATTTTAAAATGACTTTTTTCCAAACTTTTTCTAATAAAATATGAATTTATTTTACAAAAATTTTTGGCCATAAATATTATCAGTTGAATTCAGAAGCAGAAAAGGTAATATATATCACACTTTTGAAAAAAAAAAATTAAAAATTACTTCTATTTCAATGGGTTTTTTTTGATAAAAACTGAATTTTTGCATCGAAATAATAAATTTTCTCAAAGACTTTGGTAAATAAGAACTTTAAATTTTTGCTATTTAACTTTCAACGGTAAGGGTTATTAAATGAATAAAAAAAAAATTTATGTTTAGATGTTGAACTTTGAAAAAAAAAAAATAAGATACATTTTTTTTTTTCAAAACTTTTATTAAAAAAAGTTCTTCGAAAATGAAATACTTTTTAATTTTTTTCATAAACCGTAATACATATTGACATTTCATTTTATAATTTCAAATCATAATAAATGCGGCCAAACAAATTTGAAAATAAATGCATTTTATATTACGAAAAAGTTTTAAAAACGACATCTTAAAATTTTTTCAATAATTTTTTTTTTTTCAAAAATCTGAGTTCAGATACCATTCTTTCAAAAGCCCTTAATTCAATTAACTTAATTTTAATTTTACAAATATGACTAGGCTTCTAGCTTTTAAAAAATGTATATTTGAATATTGTAGGTGTTGCCGTTGTGTTCAAATATTTTTATTTGTGTTTGAAGTCAATTAATAAGAAAATTGCATCTATCGCTTGAACTATGGAAGATTGTCCCTTACTCCTATATATTTTTTATCCTTGAGTTTCCTAGACAATCTTTTGGCATCAATAATTTCAATAATTTATGAAATTTAAGAAAAATTTTTGAAAAAAAATTAATTTTGTTCACAAAAATCTTTAATTAAATTTAAAAAATCAAAACGGCAACCCCGGCAATTTTTAATCTATAGACTTTAAAGTATTTTTAATTACCGACGTTTGAAAAAAAAAAGATCATCAAAATCTAAGCTGTTTGGCCGGGTTCACTGATATTGCCAATTTTTGAGCTTTAGTTACTCCACTAAAGGATAAACAAAAGTTTTTTATTTGTTGGTTTTCAGAAAAAAATTTTTCCAAACTTTTACATTTTTGACGCTTCAACAATAAAGGATAATTAATAACAAATAAAAGTAATCCTTTGTTGTTGTTTTTTATAGCATAAAATATTTACTCAATAAAATACTAAGTACCAATAAAACAAGGCTTATTTAAAAAGGTATTTTTCGACTATTTTCTGCCATTTTGAAAATATAGAGTTCGAACGTTTTGAAATCTTAGGTTTTGGTTAACCGTAAACAAATCGGACAAAAATCAGAACTACCAGATTTTACGTACGGTCCTCTATAGAAACGACAAGGATATTAGACTATTTACTATTAGCTCAGTTTTGGTTAAATATACACGACAACAATAGAACTATCGAATGGACTAAAAGTTATGCACACGACAAAGTCGTTCGTGTTTTGCTCTTAAAAAAAGGAGACTGGGTACTGACTAAAAAGTTGAAGTTTCTTTAACTTTTTAGCTTATAATGGTTTATATGTTTTATGGGATTGCTAAACACGAATTTAAAGGTGTTTAACAATTTTTTATCGCTGAAAATATTTCCATAAAAAATCAATGCAAAAATGTTCACAATTAAGAATAAAAAGTTTGCTTACTCATTAGTCTTTAAACAAAAGTGTAACAAATTAATATGTGTTAAATAATATTCTTTTACAGGGCGCCGTCATGATGGTCTATGGACTTGATCAGGAAACATCGAACACAGATAAATTATTTAACTTGGTCTGTTTGTATGGAAACGTTGCCAGGGTAAGTTTTTATTTATTTTTTTTTTTTTAAAGACTTCAACAAATTACCTTTAAAGACAATATCTTAAAGTGAACACGAAATCTAATTGCAATAAATTGCAATTTTAAAGTCATGTAACCTGCAACAGTGAGGTCCTTGAGTTAAAAATAAGAAAAAATCTTATCCTTCCTTTTTTTCTCACTAAGCCACTTCGGAAAACATCCGCCTTCGTCTCTTCTTTGATGATCTCTAATGAAATTATCTCGAGATGAAATTATGTCACCTTTAGCTGAGCAGTTCCAATAACATTTTTTTATATTCCAAGGACCCTTCAACGAGTGTGAAAAATATAAAAAAAATAAAAAAAAGGATAAATTCCATAAAAGTGGCATTTGCAACGTTAATGGCAAACAGCCGGTTATGTTATATTTTATATACCATATACTCCTTTAAGCTTGTAAAGTTTTTTTTCTTTGATTTCTTGATTCGTTATCAAGGATCTGCTGTTGGTTGGAATGAGGACAGACAACAACAGCAAAAAACATTGTAAATTGTGTAAAAAAAAATAATGTTTTTCTTTCATCTTTCACCAGAGGCGATTATTTGTGTGTTTAAAGAATCACTTAAAGACTTTTCGTCCTTATTTTTTGTGTTTTTCTTATCCACTGTACGGCGAATAACAAATTGCGCCTTCACATAGTATTATCCTTGTATTTTCTATTCTTTTATCGCCGTATGAAGTTGTTGTTTTTTTTTTTTTGTAAGCTTTCCATACATATTCGTATTTAAGCACATTTTCATTCACAACCATCAAGAAGCAAACGAAAGTACTTGACTTCTTGATAAGATAATGGAAAATAATGAGACCGAGAAAAAAAAATAGAAATTATATTTATTGTGTTAACATTAGTCTAAACAAGCCTTTTTGAAGAATGTAATTTGTTATCCTTAAAAACCAGAACCCACACATCCATTTGCCATTTATAGAGTGAGTATATCCTCGGCATCATCATCACGATGGGCTTTCTGAGTTTTATTTTATTTTTATTTTTGTGTAGGTTTATTTTTATTCCTTACGAGATGAGATCCTTGACTTTGTTTGAGCAGTGCAAACAAAACAGACGAAAAATAAAAAAAAAGTTTGACAACTCACATTCTCTCTCATATATAATCGAGGTAGGGTCAATGTGGGTAAATGTAAACAATTTCATGTCTTTTTTTTCTTTCGACTTTAGATTTTTTTATGTTTTCACGGAACAACTTAACAGTTATCTTCAAATGCAAATATGAAATGATGGCAATTCTTCTTTATAAATATAAACAAATATTTCTCAAATTGTTTTAATTACTGTCAAATATGGCATGTTTACAAATACCCCACCAAGTTTGTGTTTTTTTACAAATTCGGGGTAAATGTAAACGGTGGTTTAAAATTTAGAATTTCCTCTTTATCATATGAATAACAACTTGAAAAACGTTCAAGAAGGTATTTGACAAAAACTTTTTCAAATTCCAATAAAAGTTTTTGTTTTCTTCCTTTGATTCTTTATATAGGCGCCCAATATGCATCCTGAACAGCTCTGAAAGTCATATTTTTTGTTTTTTTACGTCAAAGACCGATTTTCCACTAAAAATGATGGTGTTGGCTACTTTAAAATGTGACTCCGCGGCACTTTAGCAATAGTAATTGACTAAAAATACGTTATTTTTATTAAAACCAATAATTTCACCAAGAATGTATGTTTATATTTACCCCCAGAATACGTTGTTTACATTTACCCATTATGAAAAATATTCTGGGGTAAATGTAAACACATGCAAATCGACATAAATGTCCTGTATTTTAAAATTTGCTTGTATCACATAGAATCTACATCAAAATTAAAAACAAAAAAGTATTTGCAAATTATACTGACTTAATTGAATCTGCAAAAATATTTAATTTTTCTGAAAGACTAACGGCTTGTTTGGCACTTCAAAAAATTATCTTTCACGGAAAATACGCTCGTCGAATGAATTCTCTCTTGACAGCAATGAGCTTGACGTATAAGTTAAAAGATACATGCGTCCGCGATTTGTACTTATGTATGCATCAAATAGATTTAACTGAAGCTTGTTATGAGCCATGTTTTCATTTACCCCTGTTTACATTTACCCACATTGACCCTATAGCTTCTATAAAAAAAAAAAACAGGATAAAAGGGTTCTCATAAAAAGGTTCGGGATATATGGTTTTGATAAATGGATTAGGAGTTGTATAGATATGTGTGGTTTTATGTGAAATTTGATGGATTAAGTGAGTGTAAATATAGCTTTGTGTTGAATAGGAGTTGGTTTGGAATATAGTGTATTGAAGAGATATATCAACTGGATTGACAAACAATAAATAAAATTACGAAATTCGGAAATATATGTGCAAATGTATGCCAATACGTTGAACCTAGATGTAAAGAGAAATTTGACAGATTTTCATTTGGAATCGAAAATCGATTTTTGTTTCGAGATTTAGTACTTAAAGTCTTTATTTTACGGATTTATGTATGTACTCGTATAATAATATTTCGTACTCTCTGTGTATTGACTTCCTTAAAATAAGGCAAGAAATTCTTTGGTAATTTTTCCTAGATTATAAACATATTAATGTTAGTCTCGCAGCTATTCAAAACTCAGTTGTTTGTTATAATTTTATCTATTCAATGCCATGCTACTTGGAAATCGTCTATTTTCAGTACCAGAATCGTGTAAATCAGTACAGTGGACGTCTTATCATTAAGCCTTCAAAAAGATCCGTTTGAACTGCTTAAAGTCCCATTTGTTCTCTTAAGTCTATCGATACTCTGAAAATTTAGAGTCACACCCAAGAAACAATTTGGCTTGCATAAGGTCCAATTTCTTAGATTGGACAAGCTATAGTTTGCATAGGTTTCGTTTAAGGCTTAATTACGCAAGTCAACCATTTTGGAAAGAAAGGAGGTCTGCTTAAGACTACCTAGAAGTGTTTAGAGGAAGCCTTTCAAATATTAGTTGAAGAAGGCCTTCTTAAGACCTTTTTGAACCGTTCTATGGAAGCCTCGTATTTTTAAGTGACAGAAGGCCTTTATAAGCCCTGTTCCAAGAAGTTCTTTTAAGTATGCAATGCTTTTATCTTTTAAGTATGCAATATTTTTTTCTTTTAATTATGCAATGTTTTTTCTTAAAAGTATGCAATTTTTCTAGTACATTCGAAAAAAAACATTGCATTTCAATGTGAGGTATCAAGTAGCTCCCTTTTTTCCACTCATCTTTAATGTTCGAGCGTGGCCTACTGGTAGAGTGCTGCGCTGGTATGCGGAGGTACGTCGTCGGATCGATTCCTGGCCGGGCCATTTGTGAAATTAAAAAATGTGTTCTTTTTCAATTAAAATAAAATTCTTCCCATTTCAGAACAACAGAAAATGCATTGCAATGGTCGAAAAGAAGAAAAACAAAATAGAAAAAAATTAAAAGAAAAAAAAAGAAAATTCAATAAAATCTTTTTTTTTATTCATAAATTCAACATCTTATAACAACCTCTATAAGGCCTTATTATAACATCCATTGCAAAGGATAGTTTCACTAGCGAAGCTATAGCCTCGCTAAAATGTTTCCTTGTTTTGTAAAAAGGTCTGCATAAGGTCGTTTTACGCTGTTCGTCACAAGCTATTAGCTTGTGGATTGCCTGTGGAGGAAGGTATTGGGGAAATTCGGTAATGTGCGCCAAAATGATTTGCATAAGACTTCAAGTCAAAAAATAGTTTGCATTGAACCTTATGCAAGTTAAATTGTTACTTGGGCAATCATAGGCTCAAAGATAATTCTGCAAGCTGATTTCGGTATATTGATACCAATCTCATAAACACGTTAAGCCTCTCAAAAGCGCTTCAAACACGGACATGGTTTAAAATATTAAAAAATAGTCACCCAGAATAAAATTCGGTACACTCCAACAAGTCCCTAGCCATATTATTAGACGCACTTGTAGATTAAAAAAAAAATCAAAATATGTTTCTTAAATGAGAGTTACTATCCATAAGGTTTAAAATTCAAATTTTTTGCAAAGAACCTACTAGAATCCATGAATTTATGAAAAATCTGAATTAAAAAAAAAAAGTCTTGACATAACGAGATTACAACAATTCGTTTACTTAGGTTGTGAGATCATAAACATTACTGTGCTTTGCTCACAATTTTTTCATACAAAATATTGATAAACTACGATAGTTTTGAAGAAATTTCCTTGAACATTTTGTAAAAGTTATAAAAAATGATCGAAAATTATTCAAATTTGCAAATATCTTCAAAACAAAATTCAAAAAAATACTTTCAATTTGTTTAAAATAATACTTAGCCAGACAAAAGTAACCATCAATATCATTTAAATAACGATAACGTAACTATAAACAATCGTCCTAAAATTTTGACAATCCAAAAACGTTCAAAAGCTGATCAATTTGTGGATTCCGGTTGATAATAATTTCATAAATTCAAGCATTTTGAAAAACATTTATTTTAAACGTTATGATCAGTCAAAATTGTTATCCTTAAATTTTTTCCAAAATTCGATCGAACATAAGAAATTAAATCGAAACTTTTTAGGGTTTTTGTGGACATATTTAACTGTAAAAAAGACTTTCAACATCCGATATTTTCAACTAAGCGCCTGATTATGACAAAAGCCTTTTTTTTCTGGAGTTTTCTTAATTAACGCAAAAAATAAAAAAAAAAGGTGGAAAGTTTATTAAAGATTTCAAAACACCACTATTTTTTTTTTTTTTTTCAAAAACCCACGGTGGAAGGTTTATTAAAGATTTCAAAACACTCCTTAATTTTCAAGTGCAATCAGCGGTTCCTGAGATATTGATGGTTTAATACAAAAAGGTCCTTCTACGTTCAAAGTTCAATATCTCGGCATCGAAGTGCTTTAGACCAAAAAAAAGTACCGGAATTATAAAAAATAGGATTGAACGGAACACGTAGTTTGAAAAAGTTTTTCATTGAAAAATCTTAAAATTAGAAAGTTTGAGCTTTAAAATCCTGTTTAAATACTAGTATTACCAGGTACAAAGCTAATAATTACACGGTGTAACACTCAAAATATACGCGGGCGGAGACCTATCAGGTTTTGTAGAGCTAGTCGCACTGATTACGAAACGGTATTTGAAAATCCCCTAACACCCCCAAAATCTGGAGTTACGGGCAAAAAACTGTTTTTTGGACCTTCGCCCATTGAAAAAATTCTAGCTTCGACAATTTTTTACCCATTTTCGATTTTCTTACAGTTTCTGATAGAAGATAAATATACCTTTTCAACAATGTATAAAACATGTAACTCGGTTAAACCACTTAGAATTTATAAGCTGTCAAAGTTCAAAAATTTCATTTTTTTCGTCATTTGCCCAATTTCGGCATCAATTTAAAGTATATGTTTTCAAAACAACATGCTATTTAAAAAATATATTCTGAAACTATATCTATTTTTTAATCAATCGAGGTATTTTTTATCAAAATCACTTCAAAATTGGCTTAGAAAAAAAAATTTTTCGATTTCACCCAGATACAGAAATTCGAACTTTTAGGTATAGAACAAAAATGTTGTTTCGGCACGTAGTAGGATAAGTTGGGCGCCAAGATTTGATGAAGGGTTTTTGTAGAGGTGCTCAATACAAACATTTTTTTCTTTGGGAGGGGGGTCTATCTCCCCCTGTTAAGGTGGGAGGGGCATTTTTCTAAAAAAAAATTATCAAAATAAAAAAAAATTATTAAAAAACAACGGCAACACTTACAATAATAAATGATACCATTTCCAAAAGGCAAAATTGTGCATTTGATTCTAATTTTTAAATCAATATAATATTACAAATAGTTTTTGAAATAATCGATTTCAAAGTTAAAAATAGGTGAACAAATTTTTTTTAAAACTCATTTTATACTATTTTTGTCCAGACAGTGAATTTTAGTAAAAAAACTACTCACACATAAAACTGCCTCAATTGATTCCTTATCGATCCGTGAAAACTATATGTTTCTATGTCTTCTAGTTTTTGAGAAATTTGAAAAATTATTTTATCAGATTTTTCTTTTTTCAAAATATTTTTTGTTTTTATTTGTTTTTATTTTCCAATTTTCTCAAAAACTAGAAGACATAGAAACATATAGTTTTCACGGATCGATAAGGAATCAATTGAGGCAGTTTTATGTGTGAGTAGTTTTTTTACTAAAATTCACTGTCTGGACAAAAATAGTATAAAATGAGTTTTAAAAAAAATTTGTTCACCTATTTTTAACTTTGAAATCGATTATTTCAAAAACTATTTGTAATATTATATTGATTTAAAAATTAGAATCAAATGCACAATTTTGCCTTTTGGAAATGGTATCATTTATTACTGTAAGTGTTGCCGTTGTTTTTTAATAATTTTTTTTTATTTTGATAATTTTTTTTTAGAAAAATGCCCCTCCCACCTAAACGGGGGGAGATAGACCCCCCTCCCAAAGAAAAAAATGTTTGTATTGAGCACCTCCACAAAAACCCGTTATCAAATCCTGGCGCCCAAGTTATCCTACTACGTGCCGAAACAACATTTTTGTTCTATACCTAAAAGTTCGAATTTCTGTATTTGGGTTGAAATCGAAAAATTTTTTTTTCTAAGCCAATTTTGAAGTGATTTTGATAAAAAATACCTCGATTGATTAAAAAATAGATATAGTTTCAGAATATATTTTTTAAATAGCATGTTGTTTTGAAAACATATACTTTAAATTGATGCCGAAGTTGGGCAAATGACGAAAAAAATGAAATTTTTGAACTTTGACAGCTTATAAATTCTAAGTGGTTTAACCGAGTTACATGTTTTATACATTGTTGAAAAGGTATATTTATCTTCTATCAGAAACTGTAAGAAAATCGAAAATGGGTAAAAAATTGTCGAAGCTAGAATTTTTTCAATGGGCGAAGGTCCAAAAAACAGTTTTTTGCCCGTAACTCCAGATTTTGGGGGTGTTAGGGGATTTTCAAATACCGTTTCGTAATCAGTGCGACTAGCTCTACAAAACCTGATAGGTCTCCGCCCGCGTATATTTTGAAACCTCATTTTTGTAACACCGTGTTATTGTAATTTGTAGCTAAATAAATAAATAAATAAATACAAAAACCTCAACAAAATTTGGTTCTTATTATCCCTTCATTTTTTCCAATATATGAAACTTAGTTTTTTTTTCCGTAAGCATGACGAGGACGACCTTAATCGTGGTTTGAAAACTAACGATATTTGACCCCTAGAAAACCATAAAAAGCATCAAATTCAAAATAATCTTTTAAGATTACGCTTGTCCAAAAAATTATAATGAAATTATTTGAACAAAACATCACAGTTTATAAACAAAATTGAAAATTAAACAAACCTCATTTAAAAAAAAATTGAAAATATGCAATTTTTGATTGGATTTTTAATTGGTCCATTTTTAATGATGAATAAAAAGTTTTAAGCGATTTTTCTGCATATAAAATTTTTTATTGAGCTTTCCATTTTTCACTGTTAATTTTGACTTAAGTATTCGCACCATATTGACTTGAACGTTTCATATTCCTTTGAATGGCTTGAATCCGACCAATTCGCCCCGTTTTGAACACGTACCTTGGATCAGAAACTTAAAACAAAGAATGTGTTGACGCAAATTTAACACATTATTCATTGTAAATATTTTAATATTTTTCATCAAAAATAAAAACAAATGAAAATAATTTGTCAAATTGCTTATGAAAATATTAAATTCTCAAAATTATTTTTCCTACTGAAAGTCAATTATAATGTTCAATGGAATTTTGCGGGAAAAAATAAAACACAAAAAGTCATAAATTTTTTCTATAAGTTCTATGAAAAAAATTCACAATTTCATTGTGTGATGATAACTCAGCTCTATAATAGCATTTACTATATTTTTTTTTTAATAATAAACCAATCAGCTCAATGTCAAAATCACTATTCGCCCTCGCACTGCATGTATGCAATTTTTTTCTTCTGAAAAGTTATTCCTAATTCCATGAAATAAAAAATGTCAACAATTTCTCTGAAAAAAAATTAAATACCCCACAAACGTGTAGGTATTATTTGTGTTTCCAACGAAATAACTGATGAAAATGCCATTAAAATTTGGTTTCAAGCTCAAGTTGAAAAAATAAAAACTATTCATGACAATAAACCATTTTCTTTATACCACAAATGATTTTTAGTAATTTTTTTTTTTCAACTATAAGTCTGATCACTTAATCTTCCATAAAAATCAATTTTTATCCTATTATTCATCCATCACAAAATTCTATGTGATAACGACTTTTAAGTAAGACGTAATCACCTCATAAAAAAAGTAAACCAACACAAAAAAAAATATCATCCCACTTCTGTAAGAATTACTTTGTACGTCACAAACTTTCTCCCTCCATTTATTTAACTTTTCGAACAAATCTGTCCCTAAGGACGCAACTTTTCTGTTCACAATTGCATATAATTAATCGAAAGAAAAACACTGCCAATAGAACAAGGAATAAAAAGATATCGCCATTTTGTTCATTTTATACCTTTCACTAAAGTCTTCGTCCAAATAATGTTCACGTTTTCTTATCAATCACTTTCAAGTCCTTCTTTTTTTTTTTTGTGTGTGTTATTTTCAATTTCAACCTTCTCTTCTTCATCATCAACACACTCTAATCATTATCATCCTTCTTTTCATCGTCGTCGGTCGTTTGTCGAAGTAGCTGGATGTATCCTTGCATTAAATGAACAAAAAAAAAAAAAAAAAATAAGAAAAATAGAAGGAAGAGTTACCCATCATTGTGTTTGACTGAAGTTTGGATCATTTTGTCATGATGAAGCATCGACTACGATTGAATGGACAGCCAAATTGATAGCTATTCAATCAGCATTTCCAGAGACTTTCTCTTTTTCACTCCTTTGAATCCCAGTTCGAGTTAAAACATATATATTTTTGGTTTTTCATTTTAAATAGTAGAAGGTATCGTCCTTACAGTCAGTCCTTTTTCTATCTATTTGGTCAAATTATTTCCAATCAATCCTCGAGATGCATATTATACCGGTACCTATCCAAGTTGAGATTTTTATATGAAAGAAGAAAAATTATCGAAGCGTAAGGTTTAAAAAAAAAACTTATATAATATCCTTTTTATTCTATAGTAATTCATCCTGGGAGATATTAGTTTCATTTAGGGATCAAAAGAAGAGAAAGATAAAATGAATTGAAATCTGCTGAACCTGAACCCTTGAATCATCTATAACCCAATGATGAATTGAGTCTTTTTAATTGCAATTTAAAGTTTGTCATTTTTTTTTATTTTTTTTTTCGTCATCAGGATATCTTCTTGCTGTGATTGAAAATCAAAATTAATGCAATTTTTATATTATTTTTTGGAAACTAAATTGAGTACTTAGTCAAGATTTGGGCAAAAAAAAAAGGTTATGGATAAAGTCGAATTGACGAATGGCTGGGATAAAATTTGATGATAAATTAGCCTGTCAAAACTATAATACCTGGTTTGCTTTAAAAAAAAAGATGTTACAAAGTTTTTTTTTATTTTAATAGGTTTATGGTTGAAATCGATTTATATGTAAAATTTTTTTTTTTTTTTGCATAAGTTTTTGAATAGGGTTAAAAAGTTTTTAATAAGTTGGAAATTCAAGTTTTTTTAAGTGACAAAAACTTTATCGATTGGCATCATTTTTTTTTTTTTTATTTATTTGTTTTAAAACCAAAGTTTTGATAAACTTTTGGAATATGTGTCGATGAATATGAGTGATTTGAGTTACTCTCAACTTTTTTTGCTTTGAAAGATGATTGCTTCTCAATTAAATTAGTACTTCGATATGTCAATCAGAGTGGACTTAAAGTTATCAGTTGTCTTTTGCTACTCTGGTTCATAAACGTTTACAATTTATTTTTAAAACAATTTTTGGAAAGGAATACAAAACTAAAGTGGACATAGTAAAATGAATAAGACTTCAAGGATAACAAAAAACATATCTACTTCAACAAAATTTGGTGAAGTAAATGTATTTGACTTTACATTATCCAAAAATCACGAGTTATCTTAATATGTTGTATAGTTTCTATATGGTCCTCAGTTCTAAATGTAATATTTTTTTTATACTTTGTCATTTCAACTAGAGAGCTTAACTAAAATTTCATTTTATACCTATAAAATATTAAAGAAGCTATATTTGAACTTCTATAAAGCTTCGATAAGGTTTCTTTGCATTAAACAAGAAGAAAGTCGTACAATTTATAGCTTCATCATCAAAGCTATCTTCAAATCGAATTGTAGATAAAGAAGTCATCGCTTCTATTACTTCGTATTTGTAGTTGTAAAAAAAATCTTTTAAAAGCTTTATCGGAGTTTGCTTAGTTTTAAAGGGTTTCAAGAGGCCTTACCAAAGTTTGATAAGACTTTTTGGATCACTTTTTAATTACTTTAAAGAAGCAATTAACGAAATTATAACTTCTTATAAAACAACTAAGTTTTAGAAAAGCTTTTTAGAAGTTATAAACCACTGTTTATTTTTTTTTTAAATGTACCGTCTAAAGTATCTATTAAGTGAACCAAGTCGTAACAAGTAGGTATTGGATGGTCCATTGAAAAGGGTAGACCTAGAAATGCATGGCCATTAAAAAAAGGTATGATAGAATGGATTGACTGTTTCCAAAACATGTCGGTAGTGAACTTTTGGGTCCTGACAGAAGTGTAAATAATAGTTGCATTTTTTTTTAATGTGAAACTTTTAAATAAGATGGATCAATCAGTTTATAAATTAACAGTTTTGTAGTGTGACAAACTCATCAAGAACCAAATCCTAGTGACACACTCTTTATCATTCCTGTTAAGGTAAAAACTTATACAAAAATTGAGGGTCTACCATTTGCTGTCAAATGTGACACGCCTAGAATGAGAAGACACTCATTTTGTTTGCTATACCTCGAAAGCTTACCTTCTTCCGAAGCGATTCGCCTTAAAAGTGGAACTATAGCGCTCCAATAGACTAATCGCACTCTTACCATTGCAAAAGTCAATATAAATCTTGATCCGCTGACATAGTTGGTATATATCCCCGTTCTCTTATTGAAAATGCGTGAGTTTGGTTTCGTTTTATTTCTTCTCCGCTGGATTGGAAATTATCTTCCGGACCGATCAATATGAATTATATTTTATATGGGATGTTCTCAAACCTGCTACGCACATAATAATTGTTGGCGTGCCCCAGGGCTCCGTTTAGTCCCCAATACTATTAATCATTTTTATTAATAATTTTTTTTTTCGGAAATTTCTACCGCTTTAATTCTATTCTCGAATTCTCACCAGTCATCACCAATTGCGTTCCATATTCTTATTTGTTTTCATTTATTTGATAACTCAGTATTCATTTTTAAAATTAATAATGGGTCACTGGGGTGTATGTGGAACATTTTTTTTATACTCAACACTAAATAAAACAATTGTCAATCATTCTACATCGTAGTTTCTTAAAAATGGCATCTTCTTGTTTGCAAATGGGAAAATAGTACAAGGAAATTCCTCATCGCTGTTATAAAATTCATCGATTTTTCCCTATCCTTTGAAAACGATTTCTTATACAATTTTGGTTGAACTTAATTTATGAAGAGTTACAATAAAGCCCAGGCTATGTACCTATATAAAGTTAAAAAAAAAATTATGTTTATCGACAGCATTGATTTGGATTAAATTATTTATGAAGTAATGCTTACTAAATCTTTTTCTCAAAATCATATTCCTGACAGTGTTTTTTTTTTTTTAAAAACACCTCAATGTTGTTATATTAATTATTTAAAAACTTCTGTGAAACCTTAATTTTCCCAACAAACCATTATCGCGATAAAAATGATTAAAAAAAAAATAAAAACTTTGTATAATCCTCTGAACCTTTGTCACCATGTTAATACTTTTTTTCCCTCATTTACTTTTGATGAATTAATGAAATCCCTTCAATTATTTATTTTGATTCAGTTAATATTTTTTTAAATATTATGTTTCCATTCACAAGAGAATCATCATCATACAGAAATACACAAAAAAAAAATAACAAAAATATATTATTAAATATCAAAAAGGATACAAAGGATCAAATTGCAAACAAAAACACGTAAATAAAGAGCTTATGTGTTTATTTTTTTTTTCGCTTGGTGCTTGCCTTATATAGCCACTAAAGCTGTAGAGTTAATTGCTTGACGTGACCTTTTTTTTTTTGCATTCTATTTATAGACTTTGTGTATTCTATGAGAAAAATCCTCGAGATATAACACTCTATATACAAGCAAATAAAGAAGGGGAAGAAACCTTGGAATTGTTTTTTTCTTTTCTCTTCATTTTTTCCTTGTTACTTGTATATTTTCAACATCCATGTTATTAATTTCATCACCCCAATCATCTGGTTGGCAGTTATCGTTACTTCTAACTATAAAAATCCTCATCTAAAAAAGTTAATGGTGTTTTGCTTTTGGGATCCTTTTTTTTTTTTGGTTATAACGATGGCATTAAGAGTCAATGTGGTTGCAAAAGAAAAAGGAAACTTTCGACTTTCTGATGTTCATTTTCTTAGATTTAACCTCCTTCAGCTGGCACCGCCTTGAAGTGATGACCCCATGAACACTGAGATTTCTTTAAATTAAAGTTTCAAGTAAGGTACAAATTGTTACATTAAATGATTGAAGATACATTTTCTTTCATGGAGCTAAATAATTTCTAAGCAAAATCAATTTTAATCATTCTTACTCGCTTTTAGCAGAAATTTAATTTGTCCTACATACGTTACAATTGTTACGATAAGGCTGTCTTTACTTGTACAAAAATAATAGTTTTTTAATTTGACACAAAAATCGTCAAAATCGAAAAAGAATTGTCAAAATTAGAGCTTATTTAGTAAACTATAATCGAAGTGGGTCACCGTGGTGTATGTGTGAAATTT
The DNA here is from genome assembly GCF_945859705.1 of Episyrphus balteatus. Taxonomy (NCBI): domain Eukaryota; kingdom Metazoa; phylum Arthropoda; class Insecta; order Diptera; family Syrphidae; genus Episyrphus; species Episyrphus balteatus. Next base: position 37,443,309 of record NC_079137.1, on the reverse strand, counting down.
TTTTTTTCTAATTTTTTAAGACGCAGATAGAATTCCTTTGCTGTTTAAATCGGCTAAGTTAAATTCAGTTTTTGCTAAAAAAAAATTAAAAGAGAAGAACTTACTTTAAGCGAATAGGTACCAATCTTTTTTTTCAAAATTATAAAACGAAAGAATCAAAAGATTTTTCAATTACGATTTTGACCATATTTGCTACATGCGGGACCCAAAAGAAACCCCAACCAATTTGCTGAAGTGATATACACTTTAATTGAAAACACGTAACTGGTGGTGGTTGGGTGGTTTTTGGCGAATTCGAAATGACACAAAAAAGTAATCGAATTCGAAATTAATAATTAATTTATGGCAGAGTTCAAAAAAAAACATTAAAAAAAAATGACAACCAAAAAAAAAAGAACATTACAAAAATTATATGACAAACAGAAAAACATGGCGTCCGCGTCAGACGAGTAATTAAGAAGTTTAAATTACCATCATGTTAAACTGTTGTTGACAGGTTATATTGTGGTTAAATGTACTTAAATATTATCCAAAGGTATAAAGCATAATATATGCATGCATATTTGGCTCTTAATATTGTATCATTGTTACAGAAAGTTACTACCTATACATATTTAAAATTATACACCGGAAGTGTGGCTTGAGCTTCAGGAGCGAGGATAGCAGCTTTTGTCATAATGCTTACTGTGACAGTTTCAGCTGTCATATAATTTTGTTTGTGTCTAAGGATAATTGCTTCTTGTTTTTTATTAACACACATACGAAAAAGGATTTTTGCAAGTGCTTAAATGAATGTAATAAGATTAAATTATTCAAGGATATTGCATATAATACATTTTTAATTTGTTTTTAATGTAATGATGGTTTGATTAAAATCCCAGGTTGTGTTGCAAAGTGTAGAAACTCAAGCAATCGATTTCTTAAAAGTAATCAAATTAAATTTTATAAATTTTCATTCCGATTCTAAACTTTGTGAGAATAAGTTCTTATAATAAATTCTTACTTATTGTTATTTTTGTTCGAAGCCAAAAGCATTTTAATTACAATAGGTTATGGGCGACAATAAAGATTATGTGCAATCTATTCCACAATTTAACGGTTGTGGATATGATGATTGGCAATTTCGAATGAAAATTCAATTGGAATCGAAAAATTTGTGGGACGTTCTAACCGACGAACCCCCGGAAGAAGCAGGTCCAAGAAGCGAGTTTATGAAGAGAGATAAAATAGCTAAACATTGTTTGGTTAGTTTTATTCATTCTGATTATCTCAGTTATGTGAGAGATCAAGAAACTGCAAAATTGATGTGGCTCAACCTGGAGTCTACATTCGCTAAAACTTCGATGGTTAACCAGCATTTACTAAGAAAGCAACTAATAAAGCTGCGAATGAAAAGTAGCGATTCAATAACATCACATTTGGTTACCTTCGAAAATTTGGTTCGTCAACTGAAAATGGCTGGGGCAAATATGGAAGATAATGATGTCCTAACCCAACTATTTTTAACGTTGCCGGAAAAATTTGATGCTTTGGTTACAGCTCTTCAGAACTTAGACGAAAAGAAACTTTCATTGTCTATGGTCAAAGAAAGATTGAAAGCTGAAGAACTGAAACTTAATGATCGCCAAGGTGAAGATTTTCAAGAATCAATAGCCTTTTCGAGTAAAAAGAAGAACTACAAGAAAAAGAAATTTAATGGCAAATGTTTTAAATGCAACAAATTTGGTCACCAAGCTAAAGATTGCTATGCAAAAGAAGCTCAAACCGCAAGCCACAAAGGTTTTTGCTTCATGGCGGATAGAAAATGTCCAACAGATAAACAATGCAAAAAGATTGTTTTCAAGCTAGATTCTGGAGCTAGCGATCATCTCGCTAATGAGAAATGGTATTTTTCAGAGATGTCCGAATTGAAATTTCCCATTGAAATAAATGTTGCCAAAGACGATCAATCCTTGGTAGCACACAAAATGGGACAAATCAAAGGATTGAGCGATAATAAAACTGAGCTCACGATTAAAAACGTTCTATATATACCTGAGCTAAGAGACAATTTACTTTCAGTAAGTAAATTAACGAATGCTGGAGCTGAAGTCAAGTTTTGTGGACACAAGGCTTTAATTTTGAGTAACAACGAACTTATAGCGACAGCATACTTAAGAGCGAACTTGTATGAACTTGAAGTAGAAATCAATGAAGCAAAGGTTAATATATGTTCAAAAGATGAATCTTTGTTATGGCATCGTCGTCTTGGACACATCAGTAAGCAAAGAATGGATGTCCTTGCCAAGACGAATCTAATTTCAAGCAATATTCAAAGGTCCAAAATTGATTTTTGTGACGTATGCATTGAAGGAAAACAGGTACGAGAACCCTTTAATGGAACCCGTAATAGAGCTAGGCGAGCTCTCGAACGAATACATTCAGATGTTTGCGGTCCATTAAGTCCAATTGCATATGACGGTTCGAAATATTTTGTTTCTTTTATTGACGATTTTAGTCATTTTGCCATGATTTTCTTGATGAAGAACAAGTCAGATGTGTTTCAAGCGTTCAAAGATTATGAAGCTTTGTCGACCGCTATGTTTAATTGTGCAATCTCAAAACTGACTATTGATCAAGGGCGAGAATATTTATCCAAAGAACAAAATTCTTGGTATAAACAAAAAGGAATTCAAGTTGAATCAACAGTTGCATATTCTCCTCAACAAAATGGCGTTGCTGAGAGGTTTAATCGAACTCTTACTGAAACAATAAGAGTTTTATTAATCGAATCAAGTGTCCCAAATGAAATGTGGAATGAAGCTGCACTTACTGCCGTCTATACGATCAACCGGAGTCCAACCCGTTGTTTAGAAGGTTCGATGACTCCAGCCGAATTATGGTTTGGGTCAAAACCAAATCTCAAAAAGCTAAGAGTATTTGGTTGTAAGGCGTATGCTTGGATCCCAACTCAATGTCGAAAGAAACTTGAACCAAGAAGCAGAAAGTCAGTTATGGTAGGATATGCTACGAACGGATACCGACTCTGGGATATGGAAACAAGAAAAATTAAGATCTCTCGCGATGTAAAATTTGATGAGTTTAATTTTCCATTTAAAACCATTGAAAAACAAGTCGATACAAGAGAAAAGCCAAAGTATATCCTATGGAGCCACGAGCAAGAGAGGGAAGAAGAATTTCAAAACAATGCTGTGGCTAACACGTCAGATACACAAGTTTCGCAAATTGAGGAACATGTAAATGAAACAAACCAACTACTAGAAGAAGATGATCAGGAATTGGATGAAGCTGCTATTGCGCTCCCTTCACAAACAGATAACAATCACCAAACGGAGATTGTGAGGCGCAGTGAAAGGGAGCGCAGGCTACCAAGTAAGTTCCTAGATTTTATTATGAATTCAAGGGCAAATTCTGCTGCTGGTATTTTCCCTACAGATCCACCTGATTGTTACAATGATATTCTGAACCGGACGGATTCAGATCTATGGAAGAAAGCTGTTGAGGCCGAACTTGCATCCATGAAGAAAAATTGCGTTTGGGAGATTGTCGATACTCCTTTGAACACAAAACTGTTGCAGTCGAAGTGGATATTCACTATTAAGGAAGATGAACATGGCAACCAAATCAAATACAAGGCTCGTTTGGTTGTGAAGGGATTCTTACAGAAATATGGAATAGATTACACCGAGACATATGCTCCAGTTGCAAAGTTGACCACAGTTCGTGTTTTGTTGGCAGTCGGCGTACATAGAAAGTTCCATTTTCATCAACTTGATGTTAAAACAGCATTTCTCCATGGAGATCTGAATGAAGATATTTATATGGCTGTTCCAGACGGTGTTCCAGCCAGAGAGGGAAAAGCATGTAAGCTTCTTAAGTCAATTTATGGCTTAAAACAGTCTCCCCGATGCTGGAATCAGAAACTTAATGAACATTTGGTCTCTATTGGATTTAAGCGTTCAAGTCATGATAGTTGCTTATATACAAGATTTGACAAAGATATTTTGTTCCTATTGATATACGTTGACGACCTCCTAATTGTTGGTGAGAAAATCACATCGATAGAGAAACTTAAAAGTGAACTCTCTTCTCGATTTGAAATGTCGGACTCTGGTCCGTTAAGATTTTTTCTGGGTATGAAAATAGATATCGATGATGATGGTTTAAAAATATCTCAAGAAACTAGTATCGACAAAATTCTTCAGAAGTTTGGTATGATAGAATGCAACCCTGTCAAAAGTCCAATGGAGAAAGGCTTGCAACTTCAAGCAAATACAACAAGTGAAAATTGTCAAAAACCATACCGTGAACTTCTCGGAAGCATTATGTATATAATGCTATGTACAAGACCAGACATATGCTATGCAGTCAGTTTTATGGGAAGATACCAACAAAATCCATCTGACATACATTGGCAACATCTGAAAAGAATAGTACGATATTTAAAAGGTACAAAGAACTTAAAACTAAAAATTAGATGTGACAATGATCAACCAATTATTGGATTTGCTGATGCAGACTGGGCATCTGATATAGTAGACAGGAAGTCTGTAAGTGGATATGTGTTTAAGGTCTATGGAAGTACAGTGTCCTGGTGTAGCAAGAAACAAACAACTGTAGCTACCTCTTCAAGCGAAGCTGAATATATAGCCTTAAGTTCAGCTACAACAGAAGGTATATGGCTAAGAGGTTTATTGTAAGATTTAAAAGAGATCCAAGACGAACCAACTTGTATTTTTGAAGACAATAGAGGATGCATTGGCATGGCCCACAATTTAGAAAGCAAACGAGCAAAACACATCGATATAAAACATCATTTTGTAAGAGACAGTATTGAAAAAAAATTAATAAAAGTTGAATCAATCGGGACAAAAGAACAACAAGCTGACATCTTTACTAAAGCGATGGATCCTGTACATTTCTTGAATTTGAGAACAAAACTTAATTTGACAGAATAAAGGCTCGATTGAGAGAGGGTGTAGAAACTCAAGCAATCGATTTCTTAAAAGTAATCAAATTAAATTTTATAAATTTTCATTCCGATTCTAAACTTTGTGAGAATAAGTTCTTATAATAAATTCTTACTTATTGTTATTTTTGTTCGAAGCCAAAAGCATTTTAATTACAATACAAAGTTTATAGTTGGGAATTTTTTTTTAATAATTCTCAACGAAAAACTTTTATCTTGAAAAATTAATTCACAGACCAGTGACCAAAGCCGTTTTTGGGGCGGAAAAAATTAACAAAATATATATGCAGGAAATGAGTGATGAGAAAATTTGGGATAATTGGTATAGATAATTGGTTTACATAATATCAAAAATACATGAGAAAAATCGTCACGTGAGTTCTTATTTGTCCTATAGACCATTTTTGGCGAAAATGAGTTATAGATGCCATCTTATATTTTCGACCACGCTCTTTCGATTGCTGCAATCGGAATCGTCCTATCTCTTTTAGTTTTCGAGATAAAAAAAATGATTTTGTCCTATAGACCAAATTTTTTCTATGAATTTTATGCTTATTTGTCCTATATACGTTTTTGTATGCAGTAGGACAAATACTGGCTTTAAAATTATGCAAAATTTGTGCTTAAATGTCCTATATCCAATGAAGTTATATTTTTCACACGAAATGACCCAAAATAGCTATTCCTAGGAAGAGGCGAAATACTCAAATTTTGAACTCATTGCATTGCCAAAATTATCGTTGCTTAATGCTAAGGTAACCATCTCCAATTTAAAAAAAGAAGGACATCATCCATATCGTCCCGTTTTTGCGTGAACCACGTATCTACACCGCAAATTTTGTTCAGTTTTTAAAAGAAATATACAATTTTCTTGAAATTAAAAGTATGAATTGAATCAAAGGAAATCAAGTTGAGTTGTCTCTAAACTAAAACCCTTGTATAATATTTTCGATTACTTTTTTAAACTCAAAATAAAGAATGTGTATTGAGTTTCGATTTCAATAAAAATATTTGGTTTCCTATTTTTTTCTATTTTTGTGTCCTATATCCAATACAAATTCCACTGGAAAAAAAATGTTTAGCTTTTGTTTTTCATGTGTTTGTAACTGTATGGACAGGTGTCCTATGTCCATTTTACTGCTTTTTTTTTAAAACTCATTTTAATCAATATTGAAAAACCGAAAATTGCAGATTGCTTTATGTATGGTTGGGGAAATATCTAATCCTTCAAAAAACATACAAATCACTGTGATTAGGCTCAAAAAAATAAGTTAACCACCATTTTGAAGTTTAAAAACGCTCTCCTGAAAAGTTAAGTTTTTGGTTTATAGGACAAGAACTCACGTGACGAAATGTCAAAAACATTTTTTGTTTTTTATTTTTATCTTAAACAAAAACGTTTGGATTTTGATTAAAATTTTGTACTTTTTTATGTTTTTTTTTAGTAAGCTTGCATTTAATCTAAATCAAAATATTAACTTTCGGTAAAATTTTATTTGTTTTGGAAAAAGTTGATGAAAAAATTTGTTGGGGTTTTTAAACTCAAAGCAACATTTTTTTTGGTTGAAAATTTTTACTTTATGATGGAATGATGGTTAAGAAAAACTTGACTGCGATCATAATTATAAAAATTCTGTTAAAAAAAATAAAAATAATTAGAAAAAAACATTTTTTTGATCGTTTTATCAGTAAATTTGTAAAAATAAAAAAAACTTTTGGTGAAAAATAAAAGTTTGAAATATATTAATGAACAACGGAGATCTTGAATACATATGTATATCGTAAAACTGGTCTGCCGTTGGGTTTTTTACCTTAAGCAAAATTACAAAATTAAAAAAAAAAAAGACATTTATCCATTTGTAACAATGTTTTAAACATGTAGTTTTGGTGTGGAACCCTAAAATCAAAAGTTTCAAGAATCTATTTTTCACCATTTTTTCTACTTCGAAATCGATTTTAAAAATGTACTTAGAAAAAAAAAACATATTATTTTTAGTTAATATGTATATTTAAACAATAATTATTTCAAACCAATGGATTATGTATTTTCATATTTTACATTAATGAAAAAAAAAAAACAAAAAATCTTAAACGGTTTCTACCAAGAAATGGGAAAATTTGAAATAGGTTGATTAACTTCTGACTTTAAGAAAATATAGGGGATAACGTGGATATAGGGATTTACTTAAATCGATGCTTTCTCCTACAGTTTTTGAAATAAATCAGCCAGTCTCCTTTTTGGAATTAAAAATTATTTAAAACAATCAGCAAAACAAATATTTTAAATATTTTTCAATCAACCCCAAAAACTATCCTCTTGCAATACGAATTAAAAAAGTTCCTGCACAGATCCAAAACCCTATTCAATTGACAAGAACGATAAAGATTCTCTATCTGAGTAACAGGAAATAAGAAATAAATATTATTCATCTTTACTCCAATCAAAAAAAGACATTTCACCAACCTCGTTAAAATTTGGTACACTTCCTTAAATGTCCTAAAATTCGACACGTGTGTTAAAAATTATTCCAAGTCAATTGTCGAAAATACCAGTTAATTACTTGTAGTTGTTAAAATATTAGAACTACAGAAGTAACTTCTACTCTATTTTTTTAGCTGTTTCTTATACCTCTTACTTCTAGCCTCCCTATCCTCTACAGAAAAATATTGTAGGTAAGTTTATCCATTGCTTTTTTAATGTTTTTGTCTTTTGCTTGGAGGGAAATAAACTCGCATATGATTTATTTTTTGGTTTGGATCAAACTTACATCCTCCAAATCTTCCCAATAGTATTTTATTTCTCTACTAAATTTTTCTTACACAAAATACTTAAAAATAAGAACGCATTTTCTGCATTTTTGAATGTTTAGACAGTTTAATCACGTTTTCCAATGCACCCTAGGATATACAATATAAACCAACAACCTCCTAAACGTCCCACAAAGTGTTAAACAGCATTTTTCTATACCATATCACTTAAAGTTTTTACTTTCACATATCAGCTGTTTCTATACATGGTAGAGAGTTCAACAGTATTCCCACTAAGAGTCTTGTGCACCGCCAAAGGGAAAACCACAAAAAGTAATGCAATTAAATAAAACGCAACACAACATTACCACTAACTATACAACTATACACACGAAAAACCAACCAAGTCAAACCAAACCAAACCAATACAAGATTGCATCACAACAATTTGCGAAACTTCACAGAGAGCAAACTTGTGAATAAAAGTACAAATATAGGTATGTGCTATTCGTTTTGGTTGTCTGTCCAATTTTCAAATTTGTGCAATTTTGTGTATTATTTTGTTTATTTTTTTTAGGTAAAACAAAAAAAAAAAAATAAAGTAATCACAAGCTTAAGCTCAAAACCACAGCGCACTACTTAGTTCATACCCTTTAATCACATTAAACTGTTGCAATATTGATATTTATTTCATGTTGCACATTCCACAAGAAGGCATTTAAGTCGCACGATAACGACACGACACACGACTATAAATTGTTTAGATGCCAAATTTGAGGAATAGCAATTTAATGTGAAACTTAAGGAAACACATGCCAATTGTAGATGCCAGAGTGTGCCATAAATGATGATGATGGTCGTGCGTTTTTCTTCATCATCGCATATAAAATTTCTAATTTTGAAAATTTTCAAAAAAGTTTTCCATAAATAAAATTACACTAGAGGCAGGCTGCCTCTAAATGGTCTAATCTTTATAGTTAGGTTATTAGAAGAGTAGCTATTAACAATCAAATTATTATTTTTAGTTGCCACTTTAACGAGCGTTTAGCGAATGAATAAGATGTTTTCAAAATGGTTAGCCATTAGGCAAATTTAGTTTTGCATCGTGTTTTGAACGATGGATTGCATACAGTTGCATGCATGCATGTGCGGTTGGAGTTAATTACTCCTTGTCGGGAGGGGGAAATTATAAGCTGTTATTTTGATGATGGAGAAATTTTTCGTTTTGTTTTGTTTATTTTTTAATTAAAAGATTAACAAAAGTTTTCAGGAAGTACTCGTTAATGATTCGGAAGTTGGGTTTACCTTTTAGTTTGCAATACCTTAATGATTCCGATGGATTAAGATAATTTCGGAGAACATGGAACATGGTTTCCAATCATTATTGTACGAGAATTTAGATTGAATTTTACTAAAAGAATCCTTATTGATCCTTTTCAAATGGAGATTGATTTAAATATTTGTAATGTTCTTAAAATTCCCTTTAATGTTTACACTGAACCAAAAAGGTACATAAAATTAATGAATTTGTACATTAAATTAATGTAAAAATTCATGGCAAATGAGCCAATGTAAAAATTCATTAAATTTTTAGAATCTTTTTAAGAACAAATTCATAAGGGAATGAATCTTTCTTAAAAATTAAGAATAAGTTCTTAAATTGTAAGAATTCTGTTCATAAACAAATTCGAAAAGTTTTGAACATGTTTAAGAAAAGTTTCTTAGATTTTAAGAAAAATTCATACAATTTAAGAATTATTTCTTAAATCTTTTTTTTTTCTTCTATAATTTAAGAACAAAGTTTAAGAAAAGTTTCTTACATTTTATGATTATTTCTTAAATTTTATGATTTTTTTCATAAATTTCGTAAATATTCAAATGAAATTTTGCTTAAATTTTATGAAAAAAATCATAAAAACTATGAATTTTTCTTAAAGTTATATGATTGTTTTCATAAAATATAATACACTTTTCATTAAAATTTATGCAGTTATTTATATAAATGCATATAATACATTACCATTCCAAGCCTTTAATTTGTTCCTAAAAAATTGTATTCCAAACAAACAAACTTCAAAAGAAAACAATCCAAAATCTAAAACAAAAAAATGAAAATTGTTTTTAAAAATAAAAGAAATTATTAAGTTCAAACGTTATAAAAATGTTTTATTGATTACTATCACTATAAATTTCACTATAAATTAATTTAATTTTACTTCTTTAATGGATGCATCATCTGGAAAGATAGAAAAAAGTTTGTATTAGTAAAATGAATATGTAGTATTTGGTTTAAAAAATCGAAATAGCTAGAAGGTTAAATTATCTAATTCTTACCTTATTGTAATCGGCACCATTAGACTCTGGATATGAAAAATAATAAAAATAAAAAATTGAATAAGTTGGGGAAAGATAAAAATATAAAGAATTTAGGTACCTATGAGAAATGTTGATAATATTAAGTTAAAACAAAATTTAAATATTTAGAGAAATAAAAAAAAATGCAACACTTACTAAATTCCATGTTTTGCTTTAGTTTCCAATGACAATTTCAATTATACAGGATTTGTTGAGAATCGCCTTTAATATGGTTTTTATTTTTCCCCCTTTGCCGGTCCAAAGTTGAAGATTACGTACGTGCCTCCATATTTCACAAAAATATCAAATTACGATTTTCAATTTTAAAATATGCACCTATAACAAAAAAAAAGAAAACATATTTAATAAATAAAAGAAAGCAATTTTTAACATTATATGTTTTTACACTTATCTGAGTATATGGGAAAGAGGCAACAGGAACCAACAATATTTTCACTTTTGCAATGTACTTATACTCTTCAAAATTGTCTACGTGGTTAAAAAGCTTAACACTATAAACAATATCGTCTTTTATTCACAAACTTTTATAACTTGTTTCGGCAACGACCGTCCACTTTGAATATCAGATTTTAAATTTAATCCTCAAAGAAATCTTTCTAAGGCATTAGGCATAGATTCAGAACAACAGTTATTATTTTCTAGATTGATGAAAAAGTACATAGACTTTAAGAAAATATACTTAAACACTCAAAACGTAAGAATTTTTTCATTAATTATATGTATACTTTCATAATATTTAATGAATTAATTCTTAAATTTTGCAAAATTATGAATTTCGAACATAAAAAGTATGAACAAATTCTTAAATTTTAAGAATAAGTTCTTAATACCGAATACAGGATAACGGTAAAATATTCCTTGTTTTTTGATTAATGAAAAAATACATTCATTTTAAGAAAAAATGAATTAATTCTAAGAAAAAATACTTAAAAACACAAAATTTATGAACTTCTTACAAATGTAATTGCGAAAATAGATTTTTTTTCAATTTTAGAAGGGAAAAAAGTCAATTTTAAAAATTATTTTAACTCAAAATACAACTGAATGGAAAATAATAGTAAATTTCATTCATAAAAGTATGTCCAGATTCTAACATTCAGCAAAATATTCTTTCAAATTGGAGCTAGAAGTTTATGAATTTATTCATAAATCTTCGTATTTGTTCTTAAAAAAAATTCATAAAAAAATTTTCCATAGGAAAATTTTTATGAAAACTGATTCTTAAATTTTATGAATCTTTCTTAAAACTAAACTTTTTTTTAAAGAATTTGTGCTTAAATTTAATGAATTTTTCTTAAAAATGTATGAATTTTGGTTTATGAACGAGATTCATAGATTTTAAGAATAATACTTTTTTCAGTGTAATTGAACGATTTTACGAATATGAGAAATCTAAAACATAACAAACAATCAATTCTATAAACTTATTTCAATATAAACCAATTGTTCTGAAAAATACAAAAAAATACGGTTCGCTGAATTTCAATCTAAATTTTTGTATAAGGATATGGAAATTCAGTATTGAACAATATGATGAATTCTTATGATATACAATCGTAATGGTTTTTGTTTCATGTGTACAAACACTCGATGTCGTTTGATTAGTTTCATATTTATTTTTGTGGGTATTTTCCTTGAAAATTTTAAAAGCATGAATACAACTTTGAAATGGATTTTAATTAAAAAAAATCTCAATTTTTATTTCAATCAACTGAATTCGTTCCAAGTTGAAAATAATAGGTAAAGATTTTAGTGATTTTCCGCCATAAGTCGAACAGGAAATTGTTGCTATATAGCGTATACTTGCTAAAGGTTTAAAAATTGTGGTTTTATTTTAAAGTTGTCCTGTCCAAATTGATACGAGAAATAGTTGAAACGAAATTCAATTGGCGAAAATAAGTGGTCAAGTAAAAATTATTCTTGTAATTTTAGACCATTTGGTATCTTTTTACCGACTTCCAAAAAGGAGGAGGTATTCAATTCGTCTGTATTTTTTTTTTTTTTTTTTTATGTTTGTTACCGCATAACTTTGGACTGAGTGAACCAATTTTGATAATTCTTTTTGTATTGGAAAGCTGGTGGCTGCAGTGTGGTCCAGGGGCGTACACCCCGGGGCCCCCACTGGAGACAATGCAGAAAAGGAAACTGTTAGCATAAATTGAGTAACGAAGTAAATTAAAATGTATTTGAATCACTTCGGATACATGGGAGACAAATTATGTCATTCAGTGTAATGTATAATGCATTGGTAGCCACACAATATATATTGATTTGATAAAAAGTTTACGCAAGGGGGCCCAAAAAAAATAAACTGCTTTTTAAAAAGAAAAATTATAATTTTATCTTAGAGCCCCAAAAAATATAACTTGAAAAATCTTTGCAACCACAGATAAAACATTAGAGGCCCCAAAAAAGCAAAAAACAACTTCAAGCCAGGGTCCTGCAGGGGCCCCAAATGCCTTTACTTCAGGCCTTGTTTTTTTAATTAAATTACATTTATTGATGGATTACTAAATATTACTAAGGAGCCCCCAAAAATAAAACTTCGGGGATCCAAAAATATTATATGAAGGGTCCCAAAAAATAATTTTTCAGAAACCCCTTTAGTTGAGAGGCAATCAAATATTAATTTGATTGCCCCAAAATCTATTACTAAGGAGCCCCAAAATCTATTACTAAGGAGCCCAAAAATATTCATCAAATTTTATGATGACATGAAAAATATTATTTGAGGATCCTCAAAAGCTATTACTTCAGTGGTTCAAAATAATCAAATGGAAAATTAAATATCTATTTAGGGGCCCCAACATAAATACATCAGGGCCCAAAATAAAAACATTACTTTATTGGTGGCAATCCGAATATTACATCAGAACAGAGGCCCCAATACCTATTAACTCTTGGCTCCAAAAAAATTATATTATAGGGGCCTCTAAGCACTTAATTTTGAGGCCCCAAAAATAATTTTTCAGGGGCCCCAAAAGAAATAAACTATGTTTGATGATGGAAAATCAAATGTGTACACATTACTTCAGAACAGAGGCCCAAGAACTATCAATTCCAAGCTAAAAAAATTTTATTTTAGGGGCCTCTAAATATTTAATTTTAATTTTTCAGGGGCCCCAAAATAAAAAAAAATTATGTCTGATGATGGAAAATGAAATATGTATTTATTACCTACTTCAGAACAGAGGCCCCAAGAACTATCAATTCTAAGCTTCAAAAATTTTTATTGTAAGGGCCGCTACATATTTAATTTTGGTGATCCCAAAATTAATTTTTCAGGGGCCCCACAGTAAAAAAAAAATTATGTTGGATAATGGAAAATCAAATACATATGTTTGTGTATATTACTTCAGAACAGAGGCCCCAAGAACTATCAATTCTAGACTAAAAAAAATGTATCTTAGGGGTCTATAAATATTTAATTTTGGGGGCCCCCAGTACAAGTATTTACTACTTTTAAGATTGAAATTTTAAGTAAGTATAGCAAAGTGCATTACGAACATATTAAAACATTAAAATAAACCTAAAAATAAATAAGCCATACAAAAAAAATTGATGGCGTATACGTACGGCATTTTGTTGGTACTTTTGGCGTTGAATTTCATCAACGTTAATTGTTTTTTGCAAAACTACTTATCTTTAAAGCCATATTTTATCGTCTTAAATATGTTTTTTTTCTTTTTTTTCAAAGCTATTTTTTTCTGAAAGATATTTGGTATAGAAAATCTTGGTGGTTAAGGTAACTTATGGTCTTTTGAAGCATATTTGAAGCAAATTCCAGTTTTGGACTCCTGATTTGTATAAAAAAAAGCAAAATATTACAGAAAAATATATATTTCAGATCAAACGTCAAAAAACATTTCATTCAAGATTAGTTTTTGGGACTTTATAGCGAAAATAGTGATGAGAAGAGCTCAAAAACTAGACGTGATAGATAGAATAAATCTGTTAACAGTTTTGAATTTAGCACACTCAAGTTAATTGAAATCACCTTACAGAGTTCTTGCTCTCGACTTTTTTTTTGTTTTTTGCCGACCAGTGTAATTATCCAGGAAATCATTTCCTTTATTATTGCCACTTAGCCGAAACAATTTTCAATTTTAAAGTTCAAATGACCTCAATTCCAAATCGTTTCGCTCCACTTAAATTTAAAAAAAAATGTATTATTTTTTCTTCGGTACAATTTTCGATACTTAAAGAAAAGTCATCGAAAATGATTGATAAAAGTTCTAGGGCTAAAGACTGGAATTATTAAAATGACATTCCTCTTTAGCTCCAATAAATAAGCGGTAACTATTCAAGTTGTTCAAGTAATTAACCACAAAATACAGATACTTTATGTATTTTGTTTCGGAGTTATTTCAATTTTTTATTCATATCAAAGTGTCTTTTGTATTCTAGATGAAAACCATATTGTTGTTATATAAATTACAATTTATAAAATATCACTGATCAAAATCATTCCTTTAGGCTGATATATATTTTCATATTTGACATCATTGTTAAAATTTGTCACTTCGATGTCATCTTATGTGGTCTTATACAATTCTAAGAACATCAAACGAATCCATTATAGTTTGTAATCTTTGTCTCCTCATAAATCATTGACAAGAATCTATTTCAAAGAAAAAGAAACCACATATTATGTACATTTACCCTATTGCAATTGTAATCCGCAATATAAATAATCAAAAAATATTTTAAATCAAAAAACAGTCCTTGAAAGAATTGCCTTCAATTTCCCTACACAGAGAAACTACAATACAATAGAAGGGAATTAATTCGGTTTCTAGTTTTGAGGCTAAAGAAATTCTTACAAGAAATTTCTGTTGACACCTCTTTTATGGTTTTTGCCAGAGAAATCCTCTTCAGTTTTTATTAAACCCAAAAGAAAAAAAAGTCTTTTTTCATAAGAAGTTTGGTAAACTGTAACAAGTGGTGTGTGTTGTATTATGTATCCACCACACACATTGCACAAGAAAACTACAAAATACGTGTCGTTCTCTAGAAATATATAGATCCTGTGTGTCTATGTGGTTTGTGTGTGTGCAAAAAAAGGGATTTAAGTTACTTGATATAAAAGAGGTGGTGAGGAGGGAATATAGAACCAAATGTACATGTTCGAGTTTGAATTTTAGAATATTTTGCAATTGTCAAGGAGTTTTGTAAATCCCAAATGAAAGTGTTACAATCCTAAAGGTAACATGTCTTTTCTTTTGTTTCAAAATCGTCTCGTATACCTTTTATGTGATATCCATATGCTCAGAGGTACCATAGATTTTGCACAAATACACATACAAATATGGAGAAAGATACTTTATTTGTTCTTAGTTTTATTGACGTAAATAAATGGCACGTTTAGTATAGTTACATAGTTACAGATCTCTCAATCCCTCTCAAAGGATTAAGGTCAAAATTTTCCGAATAACCTTTACACAAATATTTACACAAAACATGTGTGCATGTGCACTTGTAGAAATATTGTAGGCCAATGATTTGATTTGTTGTATTTGTGGAAAAAGCTTATTGGAAAAACCAAAAAGTTGACATAGAAATGAATAAAAGTTTATTTTGAAAATAGGAAGAACGAAACAAAATATTGTTCATTATTTTTTTACATTCATAACTGACTTTACATCAAAATATTGCGGTTTGTCATTTTACTCAGGATGTAATTGTGTTCCATCCTTTTTGATTGACATTAGGAAGATAGTAAAGATATCGATTTAGACCAGTCTACAAAAAACAAAGCATGTCATCATAAATTGTAACTCGTTACAAAGTTTTTTTTTAAAGCCTTTTAGTTTTCTTAAAAGGTTACATTTTGTATTTTGATTTTGCAAACTACATTTCTATAATGTCTTCTTTTTATATACATGAAAGAAGAATGCACAAAAATTGGACCAAGAACACTACCTTGTGGTACCCCAGTCACAACGTCTTTTAAGTTAGAGAGCTCTTTTTAGTGGCTTATGTAAAAAAAAATTCCTTTAGTTATTCCTTAAAATTAACAAAGAGACTTTTTTGCACCCAATTTTGACGTGATAACGTCTTATAAATCGATGAACCATGGCAGCCACCACAAAAAAGTGACGCCATTTTCTCCCGTTCCACTTTCACACTTTCGAAGTGCGGCAAAAAATTTCAATTCAAGATTAAAAATAAACTATTAGAGGTACAAAAATCTTCTATAGCTTATTTGAAAGATAATAACCTAAAGCTTAATCCAAATGAAGGATTTTTAAAAATTCCGTCATTTAATAGGGTGAACAGGGGTAAAACGGAGAGATGAAGTTTGGGCTAAAATCTAAACGCGAAATCGTTGAGAGTTTGCTATTGATAGATAAAACTAATTTAAGAATAACTGCATTTAAGAAAAAATTCTACAAAATTTTGAAACTAAGCTACAACGTTTTGTTTGAACGTTATACACTTGTTGGGGCTATGACAAAATGATGATTTTGGGTAGGGGACATTTTTTTTTTTGACAATTCTAGGTATAGGTGCCAAGTGAAAGATGAGGGAAAAAAAATTAGGCGTCTGAGACGGATTTTTTTCCAACACTCTGTGTTTCGAAATATGAATTTTTGAAAAGCACCTTGTTTTTTAGGGGTATTTTTGGATAGTTTTTGATTTTTAGCTTTTTTTTGGAGCGTTCAAAAAATCTCAAACTTATAGGACATGTAGGTTTTATGCATACATGTGCAAAAAATTGGAAACGTTTAGTGAGTTTTGACTGAATAACGGAATAAACAAGTTTTTAAAAAACACCTTTTTTACCGTTTTTTACCAATTTTCATCATTTTTTATTTTTATCTTTTTTTCTTTAATAGATATAGGAATAAAGTATGTATAGTAATGATAGACCATGACCACGACTTTTTCAATCATTTTCGTAAACAAAATTTTGAGATAACGGTAAAATAAAATTTTAGAATTCAACAGGTTATAACTTTTGACCAAGAGCAGATTGAAATTTTATTATTTATGCCCCCCGAACAGCCACATGGGACTTTAAAAAATTCTAACTTCTCTTGTAGGCATCTTTGAAATGAGATTTATACGTTATATGAAAGGTGAAATAATAAGCTTTCACATGGTATAAAATAGGTTGTCAAACAAAAAAATTAAATCCATAGCGTGAGAACATAAAAATAAATTTTTCTTTTTTTTTGCTTTTTTTAATGAAATTTGATCGAGTTCAAAAAATTCTAGCTCTTTTTGTAGATGTCTCATAGACCTCATCGATATATATATTTTGAGCTTAGACAATAAGATTTTAGATGGTATAAAATAGGTCGTTAGGGAAAAAATGGAATTAATGACGTGAGAAGATAAAAATTCATGTGTTTTTTTTGCTTTTTTTTATAAAAATGATTGTTTTCAATAAATTATTTTTATACTTTTCGCGCATTGTATAAATTTAAAAATGGTTTTATTCTTCAGAAGAAATACTTGGCTTTTAAATTGCATAATTTTTTTGTAAGCTTTTAAAATAAAAAAATTAATATAACGAGAAAATTTTTAGCTTTTTCTTGTAAATTATGATTGTTTGAAAATTGACTCATTTAAAACAAAAGCACACAACCTGTTTTCGGACGACGTTATCACGTAAAATCATCGTCCGTAAACCGGCTTTACAGACAACCTTTTTTTTATTTGTTATTTTTTATGCCAAACAGAGGGTTAAATGACACATCAACGAGCGAAATGAGTCTATAAGATTCGTTTTCATTGGATGGTTTTCATTTTCACATCGAATACTAGGAATTGATTAGAGCTATCATGTTTTAACTCAAAACATTTTTTCCATTCGAATCAATGAAAGAGAGATAATTCCATATAGATATTTGACCATTTTGTTGATAAATTGAACTAGGTTATGTTATATCTTAATTTTGCAAAGAACCTAAGTAAATGCCGGCAGTCAGAAAAATTAGGTATTAAGTTAATGTTTTTTTCTTTCCTTTCACTTTCTGTTTTATTGTATTGCCTTTGATAAAAATTAATCACTTGGTGAAGAGTAATAATAATAATAATGTTTTGACCAGTGGCTAATTTATCTTAAAACTATACCAAAATCAACAATCTTCTCTAATGGTCAAATTCTTCTAAGAGATTTTAGCAATAAAGAAGATTCCTTAACTTGCAACAATTTATCTGATATCCTTTCTTCCAAAGGAATGAACCAGGAATTACAATATCTTAATGTAAAACGCCTTCACACTTAACATAGTCCTCACCCTCCAAAGAACACCCTTTCTTGATCTATTTCCTTCCTAATCGTTGCCAATATTTCTTGTTCATTTCCCCAAAAAATATACACAAAACTACTACAAATGTGTTACAGTACATTATTACAAATGAATAAATTGCCCGTGGGATCACTTTTGTCTAATTTATCTTTTTGGCCTTTTACTTTTACAAAACCAAAATAAAATCTCTTACTTTCTATTCTAGATCCTTGCCTTTGGCAATTCCCATTTTGATGATATCTCAAAGCGGTTTTCTTTAACACATTTGTATTTCTACATAAGTTGTAGCAATTTTCTTGATTTCATTCGAATTAATTCATATTACACTACACACAGAGGATTGTATTGAGTTTCGGAATTTCAAGTCATTTAGTCCTGAACAAGAAAACTTATTCAAGTCACTCATCCTAAACCATAAGATAGTGTTTCTCAGTAGAAATAATAGTAAGGTCAAGGAAAAATGTTGAGAACCTTTATTCAAATCCTCGTAAAATATTTAAGAAACTTTATCAAAATTTATTACCAAACTGAGATGACATCATTTTCGATTTGTTTACTCTTACAAATCCGATAATGGCTATTTGGGGACTCAATGCACGAAGATGGTTTTTGCCATTATATTAATAAACAGAAAAGGAATTCATTGGAAAAATCACATAAAGCAGATGTTTTTATGACGATAAATTTATTCACATATACCTAAAGTTTTTCTTGGTTATCGCAGCTATTTTCTTAGAAGGTCTTATAGATTCTTATTGGTTTTAGTCCATTGGTGCAGAAAGTTTTGATAGCAAACGCAATTTCTATATCACTGACTTTTTCTTCTATATCAAAGGTTAATCGGGCATTTTATTGTTACAGAAAACAAAAGCTATATACGAGAGAGAATATACTTAATTAAAATTGCAACCTATTAGAGCGAGGAAAGATGTGTTGGCGGTGGGGTAAAAGTGTTAAAAGGATAAGAAAAGAAAAAAGATTATTTTATACATTTGTTGAGAGAGTGAAAATCAGAAAAGAAGTCATTCCATGAATTTAACGTTGTATAAAACATTATTTCTTTATGATTATTAAAAGATAACAATGACAACGGGTTTAGATTCACATTTTCTTCATTATTAAAATGGCACATCAAAAAGCATTAATGAATCATTGATTCAGAAACACATAAGATAAAATACGCTTTTTGATGACTTTGAATGAGAGTTATTCTTAATCAACAGAATATTACTAATTTTTATTATTACCTAATGCATTCAAAGAATTATTGCAGAATGATATTTTTGATGGTTTTTTTTTTAATCATTTCCTTAATTTTTTGATTTTCAAAAATCTGCTTTGTAAATTAACCATTAAAATTTGTCAGCAATATAATTTGTCCAATTCTTGTGAGCGTGTACGTGTAAATAATGTTAAAATGTAAGCGTCCTTCAATTTACGGCCGAGGTTGAACTTTCGAGGGATTTTTCAATTTCTCCCATGAGACAATACCCCTGAAAAAAATAATACTTTTAGGTGGTTCAGGCTGGGATTCGAACCCAGACCTCTAGCGTCCTAGTCTTTGAATTTCTATCATTTTGTAGTAAGTCAGTAACTTAGGAACGCTTGATACAAAACATTAAAAAGTTAATATTCACAAACCTTTCTTAAGTCAATTCTATTGTAAATTTAAAGCATAACATTGACCAGAAAATATCAGTGCAAAAATTCTAAATAGTATCTATTATTTTCTAGTTCAACATTTCAATTAAGCTACTATTTTATTTTATCTTTTAAGCTTTTAACTTGAACATTAAACTCAAAATCCGTGTGAAAATTCTGACTGCAAGTACAGAAACCAGTTAGTTTTTTGTTGATATTTGTTTGGGTTTCTTATATTTTAAGATAAATCTTCTTTAACAACATATCACAAAAAAGTCAGTATTCAAAAGTCAATATTCAGTGATAGAACTCATTTGATAATGTACAGTATTTTTTTATAGTAATCAGTTTTGTTGAAAAATTTCTTTACTTTTATAACAGACAAAATTCTGTCTGCAAACACATTCTCAACTTAAAATAAAGTAGGTACTTAATATTCTCCGAAAATATTGCACAAGAGATAAAGTTACTGAATTGGTCTTTTTGAAAACGGCAATTTAGTTGCAAATTTAAAATTGTGTGCACATCCTTAAAGTTTGTCCATTTGCCCAGTTTCGTTTGAAATTTTTTGAACTTTTGTGTAAAAGTAACCGAACTGGCATTTATCTCGATTAATCTTTTGAACTGATTTTATTAAAATCATATAAATCGAAGAGAAAAAGCGTCTCCTCTTGAAACTTTTTACATATACAAGGATTCGACCTTCCTCCCAAAGACCACATTTTTTTATAATTACTGAAAACTAGTCAAACATTGATGATTATTTCAAAAGTTAAAATAATTGTTTTACTTAAAAAGATTAAGTTTTTACCACATTTCGATTAATTTTCTTTAAGTTTCAACAAACAATACCCCTCTCATTAAAAATGTATTTGAAAAATATATATTTTTCTTCTATTTTTTTTTTTTTTTTTAATTACAACTTCTCAAATTTATATAACCACAACCATTTGGTGAAGGAGCAATATCCATTCCACAGAAAAAATAGAAAGGATTTATAAGAAAATTAGCTTCCTTTGTGTCTCATAAGTGGATATTTATATTATAAAATACATATACACAAACATACTTCTATGTTCTATGTAAGATATTCTATTTCTCTGTCTCTGTTCTTTTCCTGCTGCTGTTTCCGTTAATTTTTTAGTCTTTAATTTTACTCCTTTCTTTTCTTGATGGTTAAGTAAAGTCCTTTCTTCATTTCTAGTTGCAATTGCATTGGATTGTACAGGACTGTGTATAAGTTTGTTTTTTAAGGGTGAGATAAGAAAAAAAAAGTAAAAATGGTAATAGTGAAAGAAAAGTGATGAACGATAGAACTTGTTTTTTATTTTTTCAATGAAAGTTGAAAAGTTTTCTCCATTTGAATCCTTTTCTTAAACTATCATTTTCATCACCTGAATTAAAAACTAAAACAAATCAATAAAACTCCAATTAAAAAAAAACCGTAATTTCTGCCTACAATAAGCCATAATCTGATATTGCAAGTGTCTGATATTTCAGCAATCTTTTGAACCGCTCCACCGATTTTTATAAAAATTCACACACACCAAAAGAGCCTCCCAGTGAATCATTTGAGCTTAATTAAATGCAAGACAATGTTCATTAAGTAGTGTTAGAAGATGATATTCTGTGAATTTTGATTTCTTATTTTTTTTCTACACAGTTCTGTAAAATACATGACAAAACTAAAATCAAAAAAAAAATACAAGCACATCAAAAAAAGAACAAACAAGTCGAGTAGGGTATTCCACTCTCTCTTTCTCTATGCCAGTTGTAAGAAGCCAACTTAAAAGGATAATAGTAGTGTTGTTAATTGCACACGCACACCACTAAGCTACCTCTACCATCATTATCGTGTATATCACCATTCCCACCACCCACATGACAATGCGAGTGCATGATAAAATAAAACGAAAGCAAAAAAAAAAGTAAATGACATAAAATACCGTTGTATGACAATTTACAGTATACGTGCCACAGAGACCGGTAGTCTTTTAGGTGAAAATTGCTTCAGCAAAAGAGGACAATAATTTCTATTGCCATGCATTCCTTGTGAGCTCTAAACTAACTATACAAAATGGGCCCAGCCCAGACATACATTGGTTCTGTTCTAGGCTATGTAGGTAGTACTTGATGCTCGTCTGAAATCCTCGAGCTATAAATGAGCTCACAACATAAATAGAGCTTGCTCCTCCAACAAGCTTCTAGTTGTGAAGCTTTGTTTAAATATTTTCTTTTTTCTTTTTTTTTTCTTTACTATTTTGCTTACTAGCTGCTTGCTTGGGTT
The DNA here is from genome assembly GCF_945859705.1 of Episyrphus balteatus. Lineage (NCBI taxonomy): Eukaryota > Metazoa > Arthropoda > Insecta > Diptera > Syrphidae > Episyrphus > Episyrphus balteatus. The sequence continues at coordinate 37,421,027 of NC_079137.1, read as the reverse complement.
GTGTCAGTTCGCGGCAGCTTGCAAAAATAAAAAAAAAAGGATCTACAAACGTGCAGGAACGTTAGAGTGTAGTTCTTGTTATGGGTAAAAAGTAACAATTTGTCGGGACGCGCGACGTTTTTATTGCCAACACAAACGCAGAAATAGCTGAACATTGTTACTTAATTGCTGTTGGAGTATTATTAAAGAAAACACAAACGCTCTTACACATTCACACACACACACACACACACAAACACACGTTTATAATTTAAAAAGGATTTAAGGACTCATACAAGTATGTGACTGACAGTTTCTACCTGTGTTCTGTTTTTTTTTTTTTTTTCTTCTTTATTTTTAAAATAAATTTAAATTATTATGTTCATATTTATTGTTAAGTTACGTGTGCCAGGAGCTATGGAGCCTAGAGAATCTACCGGAAAAGAACCCGTGTGTATATATTCTTTTTGCTTTTTACTTTAAAAATTCCGTTTATATGAGGTTCATTGCCTTTTTTTAATGAAAGACAAATTTCTTCGTTATAATAAATTATAATGAGGTCATGGATATGATGCTTTTGAATTCCTCACAAAGCTATATTGTGAACTCATTGTTGGCAGTTTTTATTATTTTATTTATGGAAAAGCATTTAAATTATTTTTAATTGTTCCTTGAGATTCTTACTTGAGTATATAGGAAAAAAAAGGTTAAAAAGGAATGAAGATGCTCTCTAGACAGTAAAGTGTTAAATGCGAGGTGTGAAGTTGACTTGTTGTAGTTGTCGAGTGTATATGAAGAAGTGGAATCTTAGAATTTTTAGAATGGTATTAATGTGTTTATAGAAATTAAGAACTAAGGATTACTCACACATTTAATTGAGTACAAAAAAAAAGAGGACACTTTTGAAGAGGAAAATAATAAAATCCTTGATGATGTTTTGAAGAAATAGGACTTTTTGTTTCAGCAAAGTTGAGTGTTGAAGGGTTTTTCCTATTAGACGTCTAATATTCAAGTTATTTTAACAGTGTTGAAATTAGAATTATTCGCTAAAAGATTATTTCATAAATGAATAAAACCCAAAAAAAAAAAAATACTTATGTTTCAGCAAGTAAACGTTACATCCATAGTAAATCATTGGAAAAAAAATGGGGCAATATTTATGGAAATCATGTGCGAATCTGGTATCTCATCTACAAACCTGTCAAGTCACTAGCGAATTCTTCAAATCTCATAGAAATTCTGAAAATGATATACAACATTTATGACACGTTAGGGACGAGTCTGTAAAATCACGGATGGTATATCACTGAAAAATTTGGCAAATTATGAATGAACTCGGTGATAAAAATATATTAAATAATAATACGAAAAGCCTCCCACTTGATCATTTAAGATCAAATATAGCAAATTTTGGAACTTTTTCTTAATCAATAGAAAAATTCAGAAAACTTCTAAGAAATTATTAGTTCACCTGAAGACTTGTCTAATTTCTCACAGACGAATTAATCAAATGAAATATGTACAGCCAAACATTTGTTTAATTTGTCATCAAATAGTACGTCCAATAAAGTACCTATAAATCCGATAAATCACATAAAATTTTAGAAAACACTGTCAAAATTTACGAATCTATCGGTTTTTATGAATGTGGGTTAGTCCACCCTAAAAAACAAAGTTGTCTTATTTTTGATATACATAGCCAAGATGGGTGCAATTTGAAACTTAAATAACGGCAAAAAAGTTTCAGATCGATCAAAGAAATTTTAAGAGGGTTCACAAGTCACTTGAAAAAAATCAAAAAAAAACCCTATATGTTATTATATGGCCTTTTTTGAGTTTTTATTGTTTTACTCAGCTTTTTTTGAGACGAAAAACATGTACATTATTATTTATTGCTCAATTTTCATTAAAAAATTGCGATTTTATTGACTTAAGCGAGCACTCCCATAATCCAGCTACGTAAAAAACAAAAAATAAAGAAATTTCTTAGACAATAATAGTTTTGGTTTTTTGTTAATTTCTCGAAAATGACAAGATGTTTTTGGATGCAGTTTTTTGTTTTTGTTCAAAAAAAAATAAGAGCATTGAATTAGTTTTAAAAACTTAATTAGTACTTAATTACATAACATTTTGAAAAAAAAAAATAGTTTGAAATTTTTCTTTTTTTTTTTTTAATTTTAATTTGAAAATTAATTTTTCCAAAAGCAGTGCCAGAAAATGGCCATATTAAATTTTTTTGTAAAAGACGAGGTTTTTAGCTTTACAAAACGGTATAGCACGTTATTGTAAGTGTTACCGTTGATTTTTAATATTTTTTTTTCCAAATCAAGGAAATGGTTTTTTAAACTGCCCCTCCCCGCAAAACTGCCCCCTCCCATACGATATGTTATTATTATTTTATAGTTAGTGTAAATATTCTTCCCTGCTCATTTCAAAATTATTTCAAATAATTTACGAGTCAAAAAGTCTAAGCTTATTGAATCTGCATGACCCAAAGGCATTTAAAAGTTACCGTATCTTCTTTCTCAGAATATGTTTTACATAATAAACAGAAAAATCTCATATTTTTCTTTTATTAGTCTGGGAGATATTAATTTAATGGTTCATAACCACAATATTTTATTTTTTTTTTGTAAAGAAGTACCTATTACAAAACAATTTGTCACTTTTTAACTGAACGAAACACCAAAAACTAGAATTATGCGATGAAATCTAACAAATACCTGACAGTCGTAAATCAGGTTTAGTTTTCCAAAAAGTTCGATCAAAGAAACCCATACAAATGAACACTGAATTAAGGGGTTTTATTTTCAAAATCAGCTTTTGGCAGCTACATGTCATTTACCGTGACACTTACCAAGGCAACTCGTTTGACTTATAAAGGCAGCCCGTTTTACTTTCCCGTAGGTGGTACAGGAACGTAATTTTCTTCAAGGTGGCCTATATAATTAGTGATGGGAACTATCGATAGTTAGTAACTGAATGATTTGAACTATCAAATTCATTCATTCATTTATTCATTCGAATGAAAACTATCGAACAAAACTATGGTATAAAAATCAAATCGAATAAACTATTAAATATTCAGTTATTTAAAAAAAAACTATACGAATGAAAAACTATCGAATAAGAATACTGTTCAAAAGAAAATTCCATCAAATAAAAATACTATTGGAATGGAAAAACTATCGTATAGAAAAACTATTCAAATGAAAAAACTATCGTAAAAAAAAATTATTCGAATGAAAAACAATCGAATGAAAAAAACGATCGTATAAAAAAAAACTATTCGAATGAAACAATTATCATATAAAAAAAACTATTCGGATGAAAAACCTTTCGAATGAAAAAACTATCGACTAAAAACTATTCGAATGAAAAGAGTAACTAAATGAATGAATGAATGATTTTTTATTCTATAGTTCCGAACACCAACTATAATACTTACCAGGCAACTCGTGATCAGTGTTGCCACTTCCAAAAAAATTTGCTCAGTAGATCCATAAAAAAATGCAGTTGATTAAAAAAATTGGCAATAGATTTTTTATTTAACAAGTACACCTAAAATACCCGTATGATGAACTAACAGGCAGAATACCTTTCTTATTACAACCAAACTCATGTAAAGAATTTAAATTAAGCATTTTATACTTCTTTTTAGATTTTTTTTCACAACCCCAGACTCTATCTGTTGGACCAAAAACACTTTGAACAGTGTTAATCTTGGTGTTTTGCAGCTTTTTTTAGAGCTGGTTTTGAGTTAAGGGCAGATATTGTACATTTCAATAGTATTTATTACACAGAAATTAGTTTATTATTTCCTTAAAACGCTTGGAATTAGATTTGAAGAAGTGCAGTAGATTTGATTAAGTGGCAGTAAAGTGGCAACGATGCTCGTGATACTTACGGAGTCAACTTGTGATACTTGCCGAAGAAACCTTGTATACCTATCATGGCAAACTTGTCACATTTACCAGGACAACCAGAGAAACCCGTTGTACAAACCGGTGCAAAATGTCGTTGTTCCCAGGGCAAACCGTGATGCTAACAGTGGTAACTTTTGATACTAACAGCGGCAGTTCTTTTTTCTTACCACTGCAATCTGTGATAATTACCGGGCAAACCCGTGATAGATAATGGAAAATGTTATAGGTACATACCAAAGTAACCCATGATACTTGCTGGTGCGACATGTGATACTTGTCCAGACAACCTGTAATTTTTATAGGGGACACTTTTGATACAAATAGAATCAGTTCGTGGTACTTACTTATTTATCGTCAATTTAAGCGATCATAAATCATAACATAATATAGTACAAGAGTGTCAACGGTACAGGAAAATCGTATAATTCCAGAAATCACTTCCATAACGTGTTGATCTCACGTGGAAAATCTTTAAGGAGCGTTATAGGTACGTCCTACAGCTGGCGCGTTGTTTTCCATACAAACAGCACTTCTCACCCCCTTTAGCGTTTGCTAACGACAACAAACAATGTTTAATTCTAATTTATTTATGTATCTTCAAACTTCAAGGTTAAATCATAAAATTTTCAACACTTATGAAGCTCATTTAAATTAGAAGTTTGTTTTTTTTTTTTAACTTTCCAATTTCGACAGAAGAAGTGCATTTTCTATTAAATAAATTGCATTTCATCAAACTCATTTGATAAAAAAAAAAAAACTAAAAAAAAAAAAACGAATAAAATCTAAGGACATGAAAAAATAAGGAGAATTGATAGCATTAAAACGTGTCTCCTTCTCGAAATTAAGGAAGTTGAAAAAAAAAAAATAGAATCAAGTTGGTTTTTCTTTCTCAAGTGTTCACATTTTCTTTTTGAATCTTAAAAAAATACATCCACATCACGTTTATTCTTTTTTGTTTGAAAAAAAAAGAGAAGAATAAAAAGAAGATGGAAGAAAAAAGGTATATTCTACAGAGGAACCTGGGTGCTAAATCAATTTCCAATTGAAATTCCTTGCGCACACACAGATGACACAAACTCATCAATTAAATTATTTTTTTTTTTTTTTTTTTCAAAAACTACGGACATGAAGGGTCTGAAAGAGTGAGTAGCAATAGAAACCTTCATTTGATAGTCACTTCTTGGTGATGTAGGTATATAAAATTCGACTCTTTAGAGAAAACTCTTCTACCAGCTACCAGTTTACCACACACAGTTTGACTGTCTGGTCTACTGATGGTCAGTAGAAGTAGTTTGTTCCCAAAATTGACACATCTGTGTCATCTGTCCATGTTCATTCGTTGGCTTTTTTTTTTTTTTTTTTTCTTTTACATTCGACGTAACATGGGTTTTCAATTTCATATACCTTTCGTGTATGTTGAGTTTTATTAAATTGAAAATAAATTTAATTGTCCTCCTCGTCCTTCTGCATGAAGGACCAAAGCAGGTGAACATGTGAACGTGCTTATAAAAATATTCTATGGCATTTCATTCGATTCTTGTGTCAATATTGAATTTATTTTTGCACAAGTTTTTTGGGGAAAGAGGGAGGGAGGTAAAATGTCAAAAATAGTTAACCAGCAAACCAATCATATTCTTTTCGTCCTTATCATATAGAAAAAACCCTATATAAAATATTTGTCCTTAATGGAGCATGAAAATTATTTCTCACATTTACATCATTTCGATGTAAAGTAGAATGAAATAAAAATAAACTTCCCTAGAGCAATTTTGTATAGTTACATGTATGAATTAAAAAAAAAAAAAAAAAAAAAAAACATACACAAATGAAAACTTGCCTTAAGGACACAACCGTTTCATTTGACACTTTTATAGTATACTCGAGGAGAACATTGTAAAGCAAAAGGATTGGCATTTGGCTAATCTCCTTCGTAAATAGCAGTTACTCCTGTTTATGTCTGCAGGAAACTTACTCCATACCAATCCATTGCAACAAAATAGAGAAAAGGTGTATATATAGATAGAGCATCAGTATTAAGAATGAATGCAGGGAAAAATGCTGGAGGGCAAAACTCTCTCTATCGCTCTGCTAAAGCTTTGGCTTTGATTTGTGCTATCCCTAACATACAATGGAATCAGCACTATAGAAGCAAGATCAAAAAAGACCAAACAAAACGTACCAGCAGGTGACATTTTTCTCATACTTTCTGTTTTCGATTTTTAGGATTTTTTTTGTTGTTGTTGTAGTTCTTCTTATGTCCTTAGGGATAAATCTATATACAAGAATACAGAAAAATGTCGTATGTTTTGTACCTTTGATTTTCTTTCTTTTTCAAGTTGAAAATTTCTTTTGAAGTCGTGTTTTGTTATTTTTTTTTTTTTTGGTATTTTGTATTGTTTTGTGCGGATTTCGAACTTTTGATGACAAGGTGTCAGAAGTGGGATGATTTGATTTACAATCAGTGCAATGGTGAAAGGAACTTTTAACCAGGTGTTTCAGTCAGAAGTTGATTTGAAGAAGGCGAAGACACACAGAAGGCAAAAGGCAATGAGTTATAATGGAATGAGTATATTCGTGATTTTATTTCAGAAAATTTATACAATATTATAGATTGAAAGTGCTTTGAAGAATATCAATTTTTGTTTTCTTTAAAGAAAACAATTTAATTTCATATTTAAAATCACAGTCTTGGTAAAAATAGTATTTAATGTGTATTTTTTAAACTTTTTTTTCCCAAATTTTGACTTTGAAGTTGATTATTTCGAGAAAAATTTACTGAAATGATTTGATTTAAAAAACTAAAATTAATTGTACAATTGTGGCTTTTGAAAAAGGTATCGTTCATAACTCTAATAGTTGCCGTTGTTTTTAAATAATTTTTTTTTGTATTTTACGTGATATTTTAGATTGAAAAGGCGGGAGCCTCCCATAGTAAGAAATGATTGTATTGAACTCCTCTACAAAATACCGTTATCAATTCTTGTCGCCTAAGTTATCGTACTCTCCCCCTATAATTTTTTAGACAGCACTTGATATTATTTTTTAACACAAAGAAAATTTGTTTTCAATCACTGTCAAATTAGTTAGTTAACTTGAATTTTTTTTTTTCTAATGCAAAAGAACTAGCTTCTTTTTTGTACCGTAAAAATTAACAGAACCTGTGAAAAATAACAGTGGTTTGCAACGAAAATAGAGCTTAAACCAGAATATACTTTTTTAAAGGATTTTGCTGATTTCAAATCCGTACTTAAAATTTTACTAGCACGTCACGTTTTTGAAATAAACATAAACATTAACAGATCAAAAATGCGGTTTATTTTGTTAGTATAAGGGTCGAATTAAATCACCATTATTTTTTTTTTAGCTAAACTACTTATAAAATCTCAATAGGCCATATTTAATCATATAAAATACCTAATATTTATTTTTTTTTTTTTCAAAATTAAGTTTTTACAAATAGAAATTTATGAATTTTTTTTAAGCTTATGTACCTACCTATATTCTAATTTGTGACTTCTGATTTGGATTTACAAAAAAAAAAATAATTTACTACGGATAAGTACAAATCTAGATTAAACATAACAAAGAATTTCATTGGTAACTAGATTTAGAAACAGCGATAGCGAAACAAATGATGAGTAAACTTCAAAAACTAGTGCTAGAATAAATCTGGAAACCTTTTTTAAATTTATCACTCTAAAAGCAATTAAAATCACATAACAAAGTTCTTACTCCTGACTTTGTATTACTCAAGACTCTTCTGGTTTTAACAAAAACATTTCATTTCAGAAGCTTAATATCAAAATTTTAAAAACCATATTTTTGGTTAGCAAGAATAATTTTTTTGTAAAAATAGTTTCTTTCGCTTGAAGGTGACAACCATTTAAAAAATATACCTATAAACTCAAATTTTTTTTTATTCATAATAAAATTAAATCAATTTTTGCATAATATAAATTTATACATAATAAAAAAAAAAAACAATCTGGGAAATGATATAAAAACCATAAACAACAAATTTTAAACAAATTCATTCACTCTTTCACACAAGCTTCGATTTGTTTTCTATGAATGTTTAATCATATCGAAATGAGACTATAAATCAGTTAAGAAATAATCGACATTTAAAAGACACCATCTAACAAAGTTGAAAGTAATACTTTTGATTCATTAACAATTTTAATACTCGTTTGAGTGTATACTTATCAATCAACCTGTTCTTTCAATAAATAGCTGTCTTTTTTATACCTTCATACAAGACACCAACAAAAATATATTATTTTAAAAAAATATTCAAAATAAACAAAAAAAAAAAAAAAATTAAAAAAAATTTCCCATACCGGGAATCGAACCCGGGCCTTCTGGGTGAAAGCCAGATATCCTAGCCACTAGACCATATGGGATATACGAATTTTGATGTTTGATGTGAATTTGATAGTTTTAAAAAAAAAAAAAAAAAATAGCTTCGAGATTGATTTCTCATTGATGCAATGAAAACAAAGTACATAATGTGTATATTTTATCTTTATTTTATATCTTTGGACTATTAGACCAGTCATTTTAAAGCCCAATCTGCGGAAAAATTCCTACTGGGCTGAATTTTGGTATACAGCTTAATGACGGCTTTGTTATGAAGATGTGAAAAATCGACATTGATATCGTGTCCGCGTTAAGAGTTATAGGGGTCAAAAGGTCACGAAAAGTTTTTCGCAAATATCTCGTGACCTATTGATCGGAGGTCATCAGAAGTTAGTTAGCTGGTTATCAATTTTCCAAACATGAATTCCATAGGAAATATCGTTTGGAGCTTCTCAAGAGAAAAGTTGCAGAATACCTTATAACAGTACAAAATTAGCTGCTGAAAAACCTTAATGGTAATTTAAGGTTTATACCAAGCTCAAAACTAAAATTGAACCATGTTTAAAAAGTGTGTTCTTAATAATGGAGGCACTTATTGTACAAAAAAGGGAAACATACAACATTTCCAAAAAACGTGGTTCCCCCTTTTGCATAATATTTTTTATACCAATGTGTACATTTTTATTTTTTTTAGTTAATTCGTATTTACGTAATAAGATAAGTTAATAAAACTAAAAAAATTTAAGCTACTTCGATAAAAACCTCAAAAATCAAGCAAAATAAACCAAAAATATGTATTTTTTCGTATGTGAGTGCAATCTAGTCACCTTCTCTGCGCTCTACTCGCGAAACGGTTCATCTTACAGAAAAATGTGCTGGGCATATGTTGTAGATAATTTCACGACCATCAATTTTTATATAACCTCTGATGACCTCCGATCAATAGGTCGCGAGATATTTGCGAAAAACTTTTCGTGACCTTTTGACCCCTATAACTCTTAACGCGGACACGATATCAATGTCGATTTTTCACATCTTCATAACAAAGCCGTCATTAAGCTGTATATCAAAATTCAGCCCAGTAGGAATTTTTCCGCAGATAAAACCTAAAATTAGGTACATGTGTTTTTTGTTTTGTAGTGGCAATTATCTTTTCACGAAATTTTCCATATATTTAAATTTGATAAAATGTTAGGTATATCAGTTTTTAAAATAATTTTTTACTTTCCCCTTTGGCTAGTTTCCATTCAGCTTTTACCTTCGTTTGCATTCAAAGAATAGGTTTCCTATAGTGATGGGAACTATCGAATGATTTGAACTATCGATAGTTAGTAACTGAATGATTTGAACTATCGAATAGTTCATTCATTCATTCATTCATTCGAATAAAAACTATCGAATAAAACTATCGAATAAACTATCGAATAAACTATCGAATAAAAACTATCGAATAAACTATCGAATAAAAACTATCAAATAAACTATCGAATAAAAACTATCAAATATTCAGTTGCTATTTAAAAATAACATTTTATCAAGTTTTTCACTTTTCATCCGATTTCATTTTAAAGAAGCATCCATCATACATTGAAGTGCATAATATAAAAATCGTAAAAAAAAAATAGTCGAGAAATGACCACTGGAAAAGATTTGTTTCCTTTTCTTACACTTTTTATTTTTGCTCGTCCACATGCAAAATTGCAAATATCAAAAGTATATACATACCTACCTACAATAATCCAAACCAACCACACAGTTGCATCATATTTTTGTCTAACCCATTCACAACCCTTTACAAAATCCACTTGTTGACACATATACCTGCTATTTGTGCGTGCGCGAATGTTTTGCTTCTTCCGGCGCCATGTCTCGTCAAGTAATTGAAAAGATGGGTTTTCCCACTAATTAGGTTCATAAACTATACACTGGCTGAACAATGAACATGTTCCGCTTCCCAGGTCAAAGAGTTATTTTTTTCTCTTTTGTCACTTTTTTATGACACCGCACTGACCGACGGATAACTTCTTCTTTCATGCACCGTGTTGCCTTTCTTTTTCTTTTCTTTACCGCCTTTGTTTTGAAAATATGGGCACTCCAACATAAAACACATAAATTCAGTCCTGAAAAACTTTCAAGATATCATTTGGAAGATCGCACAATATGTGTATCATCATTCATCTTCCTTCAGTCCTTCCTTCAAATTCAGATAAAATCATTTACAATTAAATTGTGAAATCAAGAGAAAAAGCAAATAGTAGAGAAATAAAATTATGACTGAATTAAAAAAAAAAAAAAAAACAATCTAATAGACTGAAAGAAAACAGTAACTGAATATGAAAAAATTCAAATGAAAAAGCTATCGTTTGAAAAAACTATTCAAATGAAAAAACTATCGTTTGAAAAAACTATTCGAATGAAAAAACTATCGAATAAAAAAAACTATTCAAATGAAAAAACTATCGTTTGAAAAAACTATTCGAATGAAAAAACTATCGAATAAAAAACTATCGAACGAAAAAACTATTCGAATGAAAAAACTATCGAATGAAAAAACTATTCGAACGAAAAAACTATCGAATAAAAAACTATCGAACGAAAAAACTATTCGAATGAATGATTTTAAACTATCGAATGAATGAATATTTTACAACTATCGATAGTTTGATAGTTTTTATTCGATAGTTCCCATCGCTAGTTTCCTAGCACAACTTAATTAAAATATTTTTCTATCGTCTACAGTGGTTTTGCTTTTGTATTTTTCCATGTGGACAGAAAATAAAATTCTGAGAATCCGACTATATGGTATACCTACTGCATTTGAAAAAAAGTGAGAGGTTATAAGGGTGTACTATAGTTAAGGGATTTTTGTACCATATTGGATTTTTCTTAGAAAAAAACTCTTAATTACATAAGAGTTTGAGTTTGAATACATATTTCCCTAAAATAAATGTTTGATTTTGAAAAAAAAAAAAATCGTCAAAGATTCAAATGTTTAACCATATTTTTAAAACTTACAAATTTAAAAAGTACCTAATAAAAAATATTAACAAACAACTTTTGTTAATTTTTTTTTTCAGATAAAATTCCTAAAAACCAAAGAAGGTACAGCTATGGTACAAATGGGTGATTCAGTTGCGGTCGAACGTTGTGTACAGCATCTTAACAACATTCCCATTGGCAGTCCGGGCAAAATCCAAATAGCGTTCTCCAAACAGAATTTCCTATCGGAGGTCATAAATCCGTTCTTACTTCCAGATCATACGCCCAGTTTTAAGGAGTATACTGGTTCAAAAAATAATCGATTTTTATCACCGGCACAAGCTAGCAAAAATCGTATTCAACCACCGAGTAAGGTAAGTATTAAATTCAAAATTCTTAATCATCGAAAAGTTGAATTTTTTAAAAATACATTTTTTTTTTTTTTCAGATTCTTCACTTTTTCAACACACCACCTGGTCTAACCGAGGATCAACTGATAGGCATATTCAATATCAAAGAAGTTCCAGCCACATCGGTGCGATTGTTCCCATTGAAAACCGAGCGATCATCATCAGGCCTGATTGAATTCTCAAATATTTCTCAAGCTGTGCTTGCTATCATGAAGTGCAATCATCTTCCAATTGAGGGTAAAGGTGAGTTCTTGATGGATTTTTGTTTGTTTTGCGATGAAAAAAAAAAAAAAATGTCAAAAAAATAAAGATGACATGAAATATGAAAAAAATATATGGGCTAATTGTGTCTGTATACAAACATGTAAACACGCACACAACACCACCCATAAAAAAATTCATATCAAATAATAGAAAAAAAAATGAAAAAAAAATATTAAACGAGAAAAAAACATTCAAAATTTTATCAATAACATAAAACAGTTTTAGTATAATGAATATTGTAATTTATTATTTTTATATTTATGTGATTTTTTATATACATATTTTGGTTTTTTTTTTATGATTTTACCCCAAATCCACAAAATATTTTCTTTCCCACATTAAAAAACTTATTTATCTATGGAAAAATAGTACGTATACGCCACCATACACAGCGAGTAAAGATTGATTATTTTTTTTTTTTTTTTTTTTTTGTTTTATGTTCAAGTTGATAACTCTCGTAAAAGGTTTTTACCCTATAAAAATATTTTAGTACTTTGGTTATATGATTTTTTTGTTGTTTATTGAAAATACATAAACAAGATTCACATACATGTATAAAGAGTGTGCTATGTAAGATGAAAATTAAACGCATTTTTATGAATGCATTTTATAATGCAGTGTGTACTTGTTAGCGGTTGATAATAATTTAAACGACATTTTTATGAGTTCTTATTTTACGAGCTATTGCTTAAGTAATTATTGTTATGTCATATAAATTCTCTATAAGAAATAGATTAATGTTACTTCGAGAATTATATGATTGAAGAAAAAAATATAATTAAGGTTAATATTTCATGTAAGAAAAATGTATAAATTGTGTCTTCAGAACTCGAAGTAAGTCTACTAACTCTTACAAAATAATTTATTTTTTTATTATGTATCTTGTTAACTCAATATTAACTTTGTTCTAAATGATACGGTGGAAAAAGGGAACTATAAAAACAGGTTATGAAAATGGTTGCCAAAAAGTGTATCAATTATGAGTTTCGTTTTTGTAATTGCAAGTTTTTTTTACATTATAATATTTCCTTTCTTTCGGAAATTAGAAACGTTTTGGTTTTCGTTCTCCAAATGGAATTTTTTTTTAATTGCAAAATTGAATTTTCCATTTAGTTTTTTTCTGTGATACGTACACTGACTAAAAATTAACTTTTTAGTATTTTAAGCAATTTAACTGCATTTTTCGAAGAGGAGTTAAACTTTGATCAATTCCACATCAATTTAACAAAAATTTTTTTCAACAACTTTTTTTCTTGGAAGAAAATTCATAAAGACCAAACAATGGAAATTTAAGTTTAAGTTCTATACTCAAGTTCAAAACTTCAATCTCGGATATATTCGATTATTCCAAGCCTTATGACTTCTCTATGGAAAACTTTTATAACCAACAAATATACACGAAAATCCGCACCAAAGGCCGTTTAAAAGTAATACAGTCAAACCTGCTAAATTAAACTTTTTTAAAAAACCGCTTGTGCAAAGAAATCTTACCCATTCCATGTTTTCTAGAAGAAATGAACCGTAGATTTATGCAGCAATTCCTAAGACCACTACCATAAAAAAAAAAAAAAAAACAAATATAATATTTAAAATAATATTAGATGCTCTCTGTTTTATTGATAAAAATTCAACTTAAAAGTGAATTATTCAAAGTATTTTCCGTCGTTATCATAAAATTTTTGCCATCTTTCTTGCAGAGATTTCAAAACGTTACAGAATCAAGCTAGTTTTTTCTTATTCCTAAGGCATGCAATCATTTTGAAATGCATTGGCAGGTAGCTCCTAAATGCTGAATGTCTGCGAAATCGTGCAAGATCTTCAACTCCACAAGTTCGATAATTTGTAGGCATCTTTCACGTGGAATTAGAAATGTGATTCTTCGGTTAGCGTTATAAATTCTTTAATTTAAGACATTTTTTTTTTTTTTCTGAAAAACATATCAGTATAGGAATCAAAATTAAAACAATAGAAGAATTAAATCGTTTTTATAATTTAAAAAAATGATAAGAAATTGTCGCTTCCTCAGAAAAGGATCATAATGAAATCCATCTTTGCTTTTCTTCAATGGAATGGATGGACAGAGATTTGAAGGTATATTATAATAATGGTAAACTAAAAATAATAAAAGTTCAGATCAAATGCAGTGGAGATATTTTTTTTTTTTAGCTGGTATTTCAGTCACCAAACAAATCATTGCTTCTCTAAAATGTATGGAAAAAATACACTGCCTACTTTTAGGCGAATGTAATATTATTTCAGTCATCACTCTCCTTCTGCATTTAACTTTTTCAGTTTCACTTTTTGATCAAATTTAATTCGCTTCGTGAATAAAATTAATATTTTTTGTGCAATTAAAAAAAAACTACTATTGTCGAGTTTCTAGGTTTTTACCATAGTGCAGAAGAAAATTTCGGTGAAGCATTGACTTTTTACTTGAATATTGGTAAAAAAGTCTGTCCGTTTGTCTCGTCTGTGCAATTTGGAAACAAAAACGCGAATATTCAATTACAGAACGATGAATTCATTTTATATCGCTCCTAATGGTTCTCATAATTTAGGAACATCCAAATAAAAAGTTTCAATATAATCCTCAAAGAAGCTTAAAACGTTGAAAACTCTTGTTAAATTGATTCACATCAAATTCAATGACTTATTTCACAAATAAATCTTCGAATTTTCGTATTTCCGAGAATTTTAATTGTAGAATTTCTCCAAGGATCAAAAAATGCGTAATAATTATAACAAATAAACTCGGGTTTGTAAATGAATCTCTTTTTATTATTCCCAAATGCAATATTTTTTCAATTCTTCCATAAAACCAAACAACAAATATTGTTAATTTAAAAGTGGCAGAGTTTTTTTTTTTTTTTGTTTCTTTCCAATCCATAGAAAACACAATGTGCCAACAAAACATCACGCTAATTCCGACTAATTCTTCCATATAAAAATAGTATCATCCTTCCAATCTCCTCGGATTTTTTTTATTTTTCAAACAATTGTTTGTGCTTAATGCAAAGTATCTGGAACTTTGCCAGACTTCCATCTCATCAACACAACGAGCGGAGGAGAGAGAGAAAGAGAAAAAAAACACTACTAATGTGCCAATTATCTAATGAACTTGCAAAAGCCTAGCGAATATCTGCAGTTAAATGCATTTCAGGCCATTGAACCAATATAGTTTTTTTTCCTCTCCCCAAGGATGGTGTGAATTATATTCCTCCTTCATTTTATGAAAAAAAAAAAACAAAATATAAAAAAAAGCTACCCCCTCCCCAACATTTTTAACGACTGATTTTATGTCTATATTCTCTTAAATTGAAAGAGTAGAGAGAAAAAAGTAACTATAAACTTTTTGATTCCTCTGGGAAAAACAGGCAGCAAAGTGAAAAAAAAAAAAACATTGAATACCCAACAGTTCCGAACAATGGATTCGAAATAATTCAGGAGGTGGATTTATTATATAAACCCCCAAAAACTCAGCCAAGTGTAATGTTTCCAATGATTAATCGATAGCTGAATACAATTCTCGGGATAATAATAGGAACGTGCTATTGTTTTTTGCACAAACACAACACACTAAAAAAATAATACTGTAACTCTTTCTGATGGTTAGCTCAGGCGCTAAAAGGACATTCGAGGCTTACAGTGTCTCTGTTATGCTTGTTCAGGGGCATTAAATTCAATGAATAAAATAAAACAAAAAGTTATTTCATATAAATTTATATCCTGTGGCTATAGGGACTTGTCGTATACATATAAAAGTTTAAAGAGCAATTTAACAAAAAAAAAAAAGGTTTTTGTTCGTGGTGTGTTTCATTTTGATGGTTTTAAGGCTTTGAATGGAAAACACTGCGTAAAATCCAGAAAATCGGATTTATAATACGAAAAAAAACACAAACGATTTGTCTTAAATAATAAAAATGATCCATGTAAAAGTGTGAGAGAGGGGTACTTTTTCGCTCTCGCGAAGTGATTTATTTGTCAAGGGTAAAAGGATGTTTATCACATGGTTGAGGAATCACAAAATATCTCTACTTTTCACAGGCGTTAAGCTAGTAGTTGTAATTTATGCGACTTTGTCGTGTTGTACGAGAATTATTTTGTAAAGTAATTTGGAATATTTCTGAGTTGTTTTGTTTTTTTTTTGGCTTGTTTGTTGTTTACATTGTTGCCTTAAATGAGTTATTTAAGAAGAGAAATGTTTACCCATCTAAGGTGGAAAGAGTTATGACTCGTTGTGTCATTTTTCTTGTAAAATATTTTATTTGTCTCGTGGAACATTAATTTTGTTGTTGTTTTTTTTTTTTTTACTTTGTATAGCGATGAAAGATGTGATGGAAGTTAAAACAAAACAAAAATGAAAAATGTCTTTAATTTGAATTTGAAATTGGAAATTAATGTCGCGAAGGTATGTCTGATGGGACAAAACTCTTAAAAAATGCTGGGATATATATTTTGTTGAAAATTACAAAGATGACAACACATTGTTTTGTATTCATTTTATTCATCTTTCATAAAGCAAAATCGAACTAAGGATAACCGTTTAGCATTATAAAGTGATTGTAAAGAATCCGAAAAACGTCGGTTCTAGAATTTTGTCATTTTTTTTTTGTTAAAAAGTGATATTTTTTGAGTTATAAACATTTTGGTGCAACCTTTTTTTTAATTGAACGAGAAATTGCTAAAGCATTTTTTTTTCTTATTTCGATATATTAATGAACGAAGTGTAACGTAAGGTGATCATTTACTCTTATAGCAACAAAATTGAAGAGCAACATCTTTCAAATCCTTTGTATTTTTTTTTATTAACAATTATTTTAATGCAACAAGATAAGAAAACAGGTGTTTTTGTCAATACAAAATTAAGTTATTTTTATTATTATTTTTTTTATTTTTATTTTTCATAATTTGGTACAATTATATTTAAATTAGCTAATTACCACTTCTCATACCAACATTTCGAGACCATAAATGTATAGGGACATTTATCATATTTTCATTTAATTTAATGGACAAGAACTCGCAGAACAGAATTTTTCTATTTTTGGCTTTTTTTTAAACGACTTCACCAATTATTTTTTAACATTGTTCTTCCCCCTTAGGTTTAAAAGTTAAAATAATATAAAGCTAGAAATAACTATCACTGATAAAGTTTGACGACAAAAGCAAAAAAAAAAATTTATAAAAAAGAGACAAGTTGATGACAACAATAGAAAGGCAATTTATTCAAACACAAAACAAGTTAATCCTCACCAAAACCATAGTTTTTCCTTCTTTTTTTATATTTTAGATATAAAATATCCCTTCTTTGAAAAAAAAAGAATAAAAAAAACACAAAGCAATTAAAATTTTGCCAAGATTACTAGGATTAAATGCTTGACCCTTTTTTGTTTTATTGCCTTTTGTTTTTTTCTTTTTTTGTTTCCATCAACTTCTTTTTTGTAATTATAATTTTTTAGTTATTAGAAATGGAAAAACCCCATGAAACACTGTTTTATATTTTGTTCTTGTTTCTTTTTTATAACAAAAACAAAAAAAAAGAAAGAAATCATTTCTATTGCCCTTAAAGACTTTTCATTATGTTCAGTTAAATAAATAGAATAATGATTTAAAAAGGTTTAATTTAACTGGAATTTGTTTTTTTTTTTTTGTTTTCTCAAAGAACATTAATGAAACACGTTTTTATTTTGAAATAAATTCTTGAATCTTGTTGGAAATTCTTGGAATTCAGAGAGAGTTTAACAAGAATTTCTGTGTTTTTAAGAATTTTTATTTTTATTTTTTTTTTATGGAAATTGATGCTCTGTCGGAAGAAAATAAATTTAACTTTGAAAAAAAAAGTGTAACTTTGAAGGATAAAGACAAAGAACCTTTTACTTATTTTAACAAAAATGGACGTCAAAAAGGATTAAGTTACTATCACTTCACTCCATCATTCTTACACCGAAAAAAAAAACCAATATCAATTTAACATTTTTTAAATATCAAATTAACATTTTTTAAATATCAGCCAAAAATGCTCTATAAAATGTGTTTTATGATATTTAAAATGTTAAAACAACATTTTTATTATCAGGATGATATTTAAATGTCACATTTTGGAAATTTTTTTTGATATTTTATTATCATTTTTTCATATCAATTTCTCATTCCAAATTATTGAAAAATATTAAATAAAAAATTCTTAATGTGTACTAATTTAAAGGCGCTTTGTGTTTTTTCGAAGTAAAATGTATGATTTACTGAGAAAATTTGATCGGCACTAAGATTTTACTTCACATAGTTTGGGAGAAAATAACAAAACAATTATATCACCTATAATAGAAAAAATAATATCACCATTATTTTGTAAAGAATATTTCCTTTAAGTAATGTTTTGAAAAAAGAAAGAAAATTATTAAAATAATAAAAATAATAAAAATGAAAAGGAAAGAAATAGGTTCCATTATAATAAACTAAAACGTAAAATCTAGTTAACATTGATATTTTAATTGTCAAAGTGAAATTTTCACTATCCACTTAAACTTTAAAAAATGTCAAAATGATATTTTAATTGTCAAAGTGAAATTTTCACTATCCCACCTGAAATTAAAAAATGTCAAAATGATTATGATAAAATATCAAAATTGATATTTTAATTGTTGGACGACTTTTGTCACTGAAAAATGTTAATTTGTATAAATATGTAAATATGTGTGGATTAATTTTGTTTTTGACAAAGTTTTCCGGAATTGAAAGTATTATAAAGACATTTAGGTATTCTTTTAGAAAATCAAAAATATGATTTTTTTCGTTTTTGTGGAATTTTCTAATTTATTTTCCTAAAAAATTTGGTTAAGTAAACCAACAAATTTTCGTTCGATGGTATTATTTCCTCCTGTCTCCGAATGTAAGATGTTTGGATGCCAATAACTCAGCAACGAGACCTCCAAGAATCTTTTGGTTTTCAGTTATGAATATTGTTTAAAGGGACCTTTCCTTTAATGTCTCATTCAATGAATTTGGAGGAAATTTTTTAAAATGCATTTTTTTTCGGCAAGGGGTTCTCGAAAATCCCAAAAAAATAAAATTATCATTTTTCTACCTAAATGCATAGGCTTGTTCACTGTGAACTCATATCTGCAAACCCAAACTTGTGTCGAGGCTTTGATCAGCAGATATCTGTTTTCGAATGTAAGAAAAAAAGATGTTTGAATGCCAATAACTCAGCAACCAGACCTCCAAGAATCTTTTGGTTTTCAGTTATGAATAGAGTTTAAAGAGACCTTTCCTTTGATGTCTCATTCAATGAATTTGGAGGAAATTTTTTGCAATTAATTTTTTTTCGGCAAGGAGTTAACCTTGATTTTTTCTCGAAAATCCCAAAAAAAATAAAATTATCATTTTTCTACCTAAATGCATAGGCTTGTTCACTGTAAACTCATATCTGCAAACCCAAACTTGTGTCGAGGCTTTGATCAGCAGATATCTGTCTCCGAATTTGAGAAAAAAAGATGTTTGGATGCCAATAACTCAGCAACCAGACCTCCAAGAATCGTTTGGTTTTCAGTTATGAATAGAGTTTAAAGATACCTTTCCTTTGATGTCTCATTCAATGAATTTGGAGGAAATTTTTTAAAATGCATTTTTTTCTCGAATATCCCAAAAAAATAAAATTATCATTTTTCTACCTAAATGCATAGGCTTGTTCACTGTGAACTCATATCTGCAAACCCAAACTTGTGTCGAGGCTTTGATCAGCAGATATCTGCCTCCGAATGTAAGAAAAAAACATGTTTGGATGCCAATAACTCTGCAACTAGACCTCCAAGAATCGTTTGGTTTTCAGTTATAAATAGAGTTTAAAGATACCTTTCCTTTGATGTCTCATTCAATGAATTTGGAGGAAATTTTTTAAAATGCATTTTTTTCTCGAATATCCCAAAAAAATAAAATTATCATTTTTCTACCTAAATGCATAGGCTTGTTCACTTTGAGCTCATATCTGTAAACCAAAAATTGTTTCGAGACTTGGATCAGCAGACATCTGCTTCCGAATTTAAGAAATAGCAGTGTTTGGATGCCAATAATTCAGCAATTCTGAAAGAGCCAAATAAAAAAAAAGGATTTTGACCTTTATCCCTTAGTTTCAACTAAATCGACACACTTTTCGTTTTCCACGCAAAAATAACACAGTTAAATTAGGTACTTTCAAAAACGTTAATTAATTTCATTTTAATGTGAAATCAACTTGGTTCTCTTTACAAATTTTGTTAATTCAAATTCCAATAGGTTGGTATAATTACCAGAAAAGTTGTTCTATTTGAAATACAAAGTTTGCAAATACCCTTCCTTACTTTGTATTTCTCGCAACATTTTCAAAGTCTATACACAATTTGAAAAACTTTTCAAAACCTCAAATTAAAACCTTAATTAAGGAAAGTCGTTATTACTTTACCAATATTACCAGATGTGTTTTCGGTAAAATTAAAAATCAACATCAAGTACTAACCAAAATTAATTTCTTTCTGTTTAAATGGGCTTTGCAGATATTGGTTTTTATTTTGAAAAAAAAAGTTACTTTCAACCAAATTGCTTTACGTTACTATAATCGACCAGCAAAAAAAAAAAAAAGAAATACCTCGTTAACTCATATTAAATCACCATTTTTATGAGCTTGAAAACTTCTCATCGGAAAACCAAACAAATCCCATTAAAATAACCCATACCCCATAGGTACACACATACCTCTACCAGTATCTACAAAACTGATATAATACAATTATATTTGAAAGACCCTTATTTTTCAACACCCCTCCCTCAACCCTCCCTCTGTGAGAAATTTATGAAAATTTTCACCCTCTCGATATCCTACTTTTCAACACAATTTTGCAGTTCCGCCTATCAGCGAGAGGGTTCATAAAAAATTCTGTTAACGATCGCATAACAACAAATTACTACTTAACCTTTATGGCTTACTATCGAGACATTTGGCATGTACACAACACTTTCAAGTGCTTTTTCGCCATTAAAAATGGAGAAGAGGCAATGCTCTTAACTCCTTATACCTCATACCATCAGTACGACCGCGCCCGCCCCCTCACGATTGTGTCGGTCGGTCGTTGACGATAAACCCGTGTTTCATTGTTGAAACTTTTAATATTCCCACATTCAAGTGTTGTTCAACCCTCCATCAGTTTTGGTCATGCCCAAATCAAAGTATCCCTCGATAATATCCTCTTCTCTTATAACTTTTTTTTTTATATATATTTATGTATCGTCTCGTATACCTACCCGCATATCGGAACCCGAACAAAAACCTTCATCTCCTGAAATGAAATGGCTCCTCATTAAAATTCACATTGGACACTTGCTGGGTACAAAAGTAGCAGCAGCAGGAGCAGAAGTAGCTGCAGAGTAAACAGCAAATTGAACCCCCTAAAGACCCTTAAGTCATCAAAAACGCTGTTTTTGAATGTCCTTTCCAAGTATAAAATTAAAAACGACAAACACAAACCCAAACATACTTATATGTATGTATATTGCTTGCGACCAAGGATTTTATAATGACACAAAAGTTTTAAGGATATAAACATGCGCGCGGTAAATATTTGTTGTTTGATATCATCATCGATACTCGGCGGGACTTTGCAATTCGATGGGAAATGGAGAAATTAAATAAAAAACAGAAAACAAAAAAAAATTTTAATCCTGGCAAATTGAGAACAATTTTGTATTTTTGCATTTTTTCTGTGAGGTTAATTAGTTTGTGCGAAACAAAAAATAAGTAAAACCAAATTTATGGAAACCGCATCAGAATCGAAAAATGTTGTCCTTAAATTTTGTATAAAAATTGATACCATTCGAGAGTGTAACTGTGTGAAATCAAAGAGAGATTTGCTTTTAAAGTCTCTGTATAGCTCTAATGGCCTTTGGGTAGCTATATGAACTACAATTACAGTAAAGTGAGGCAGATTGTAGGTATTACTTGGAGTAATAAAAGTTTTTCTGCATTTTTTTTTTAATGATTTTGAATAAATCATTCTAATTGCTGTTTTTAACTGATTCTGACTGCAAGTGGATGGATGAAGTTTATAATACCTCCCAGTTTTGTAAATTTAACCCTTTTCCTATATACTTAAGGACACAGGGGTAATTAAAAGTAAGCTATAAGTGAGTTCTTTGTAGTATGGTTTGATTGAGAAATGTATCCTTTGCAAAAAAAAAAAAAACAAAAAGAAAGGAAGAGATTAAAAACTCAAATGAATATTAAAGAGCCGAAACCAATTAATCAGAAAGTGATTCAAGGGAAAAAAAGGGTTATGTTTTATAAACTTTCAGAAAAGTTTTGCTACCTACGTCAGTTTTTTTTGTTTTTTTTTTCGTTCAAATTATGTTTTAAAAAATGTTTAAAAAAGATCGAAACATTATAGCAATTAAAAACTAATATTTTTAAAATTTCTAATCTGATATTGAGACTTAAAAAAATCCAGCAATGGAAAGGTTTCAAAAATAAAACTTTTAATCTCCAATCTCAAAAACAGTCAAGCCTAATACTAATTTTAGTTTACTTAAGTACGTGTTTTATAATCTATTGAATTTTTATTGAAGATTAAGAACAAGAAAAATTATTTTCGTAAAGACGTTTTTACTACTCAAAATGTGCTTGCTTGTACATTGCGGTTATGAAATGATCATTTTCCATTGAGTGAGATTTGAAATTTAATGTAAGAATTTTGACAACGTAACTTTGAAAAATATTTAATAATAATATTTTATATCCTTTTTCGGCTTTGAAAAAATTAGATTATTGAGCTTTAGGAGCGCACTTCTTCTTAATTACACTGGTCGGCAAAAAAACAACAAAAAGTCGGGAGCAAGAACGCTGTAAGGTGATTTTAATTAACTTGAGTGTGCTGAATTCAAAACTGTTTACAGATTTATTCCATCTCGTCTAATTTATGAGCTCTACCTATCAATACTTTCGCTATAAAGCCTCAAAAACTAATTTTAAATGAAATTCTTTTTGATGTTTGATCTCAAATATATATTTTTTAGTCCAAATCAGGAGTCGAAAAATCGAATTTACTTCAATTCTGCTTCAAAAAACTATAAGTTACGTTAACCACTATGATTTTGAGATATCATAACCTGCTATTTCAAATATATTAAAAAAATAATAATAATTTTGAAAAAAGATAAATATTTAAGACGATAAAACATGGCTTTTGAGATTGCATAAGTATTTGGACTTCGGATTCCGCATCAGCACACAAAAATCCTCTAGAAAAGTATGGTTTGGTTCAAGCTCTATTTTCGCAGAATAAGTGTGTTATGATAACTTTGTAGTGGTAATGTTCCTTTTTAGTTCATTTCTTCAAATCATTAAGGAGCATTTATAAATTTCTACTTCCAGATCAGACATTGAAACATTTTTTTTTTGAAGAATTTGTATCATAGGTACGGTGAACATATTTCCAGAAGCAAAACCCGGGACACATTCAACATTTTTCGGATCGTTTTGAAAATATTGATCCTTCAAAAACATAAAAATAAATAAAAATTGAAATTTTTTAAAATGCGTTTTCATAATTTTTGCTTCATTTTGATATAAAGATTTCTTAAACAATTTTATGTGAGCATTTTCGTTGAAATCATCAAATTAAGTCGTAGACAAAATAAAGAAAGTGTTTTTATACTTAATAAGTACCTACTGTTAATCACTTCTAAAAAAATATTTTTTCAATCCAAATCGTGAGAGCTATTTTTTAACATTTTAATTTTATTTAAAATGATTTTAAAATTGTATAATCTTTAAAAATAAACTTCTAACATGTCCTTAAAATTTTTGAAATTTAGCTGGGTTCTTAACTCTTCTGTTCTTTATTCGAAAAAAACTTTTCCTGATGGAGCTTTTCAACCTGGCAAATATAAACTGGAGTTAAATAAAATTGACAACAAATTTTAAAAACAATCGTAAAAGAAAATTTTACTTTTCGTTGCACATTACGTATCTTAACCCAGTGCCGGATTAGCCTCAAGGCAAACTAGGCAGCTGCCTAGGGGCCCCACTTCAGCTAGGGGCCCCTCACCCTGACAACGAACAAACAAAATTTCTTGGAAAACTATCTTCAATAAAAAACAGCATTACATTGTATTTGAAAAAATAAGAAAAAAGAACAACAAAAAAAAAGAAGAATAAAAAAACTTTTGCAAATCATAAAAACATTAGCCCCGTTCCATTGGAGGTGGTTAGTCATGAGTAGATCTAGTACCTACTATAAATAACACAATCTTCTACTCGCGGAGATAGGAATGTGTAGTTGTTGAACTAGATTTCTACTCACGAGTAAACTACCACCTTCAATATAACAGGGCTATTGTATATATGTATGCATGTGTTTATAATGAATTATGACTCCCATCCCATCCTGAAGGGCCCAACCCAGCGATGCCAGATTGAGGGATTTTTTCCCGTTTTTTTCGGGATTTTTGATTAGGGAAAACGGAAAAATCAACCCAGAAAATGGGAATACAGTCAGCTCAAAATATATCACGTTTTAATAAAAAAGTTCTTTTTACAAAATCAAAATTCATCATATTTATATAACAAATTAAAAAAAAATACTTCTTCCCATGTGCTCCAACCTTAATATTTAAACTGTAAATCTCTTCTTAAAAAAAAATATTAATATTTCTTGTGTATTCGAATATAATTCCAACGACATCGAACCACAGTTTAGTAACGCGATGGTGCCATTCAAGATCTTCATGTTGCAATCAGATACGTCAGAAAATGTGAGATTGTGCACGCAGAGAAGTTACTCAAATTGATATTAGATTTAATCAAATCACGGAATTGGTTTGTATATCATTTTTTATATAACTTTATTGTTAATAAATCTTACCTTTGTCATTTTTTGTTTATTTGAACAACAATGTAGCTATTCAATAAAAACGATACCAATCTCTTTTCCAAGATGGCGGCTGCTCCCGACCTCCTATCATCCAAACAAATTAACTTTTATGATAAGGACAACCTGTGTTTCGCATGAAAAAAATATTGTAACGTGAAAAAATCTGATTTCATGCCCATATTTTGACTAATTTGCCTGGGTTATAATAACACAGCCACACAAAAAAATATAAAAGTTCTGGTCTGGGGTTGCGACCAGGTTTTTCATATAGTTTTGGGGTCGCTGGAACCGAATCCGAAGTCCGTTTTGCCCCATCACGTCAGGTTTTTGAAATATCCTCAAAAAATGTCTAAACTCAAAAAAAAAAGTTCTTATCTGACATTTTTTGAGGATATCTCAAAAACCTGACGTGATATGGCAAAATAGACTTCGGATTCGGTTTAAGCAACCCAAAAACTATATGAAAAACCTAGTCGCAACTCCAGATAAGAAATTTTGTTTTGTTGGTTTTGACATTTTTTGGAGGATATCTCAGAAACCTGACGTGATAGGGCAAAATTGACTTCGAATCTGGATTCAGCGATCCAAAAACTATATGATTAACATATTCGCACATCCAGATCAGAGAAAAAAAATTTTTGTTTTCGTGACATTTTTTGAGGTTATCTCGAAAACCTGACGTGATGGGGCAAAACGGACTTCGGATTCGGTTTCAGCGACCCCAAAACTATATGAAAAACCTGGTCGCAACCCCAGACCAGAACTTTTATATTTTTTTGTGTGGCTGTGTAATTGAATCAAAATTAAAACTTTTTGGTATGATTTCTCTCTCCAGTTTTATAATGAAACCGTAATGCCGACTTATCACGAGTCGATTTTCGCCGTGCGGCGAAGCTTTTCGGCGTCAGTCAAGTCGTGTGAAGGTAAGCCGCACGCGACTAAAGTGATAATCCCCATACTAGAGTCCTAGTCGACTTTAGCCGTGAGACATATCATGTGGCTAAAACCGACTCGTGAAAAGTCGACATATTAATATTTTCTAATAACTTATCGTTAATCGAAGTTATCTGTGAAGCATCAAGTTGCTTTAATGTTGAAATATCGCTGCAATATTTATTATAGTTATTACAAAATTTTTAGTTTACGTTTATAAAATGACATGATTGGACACAGATTATAGCCGATTAGTCTTTAGTAAGTTACCTACACAAATTTCTAACTTAACTTAAAAAGAGCTTATGATATTGAAAAACCATCGGAAAAGGGCCCAAGAATTACTGTGCCTAGGGGCCCATGACATGGTTAATCCGGCACTCTCTTAACCAACGAAATTCTTACCTGTGCAAGAATAATTGGAGAGTTTTCAATCGTTTGTCATTCATACTTAACGGTGCAGGTAATTTTTCTTGCTCCAAAAGAGTTTTTTTTTTTTTTTGACTTTGGGGTACTCAAAAAAATTTTCGGGCTTGACATTTTTATACGAAAAAATTAGAAAAACTTTTAATTTGCAACCACTGTTTATCTTGTTTTTCGTACAAAGTTTTGAAAATTTTGAATGAAAAAAATCAGAGAAAAAAAAAGAGAGAAAAAAAAAAAAAAACAAAGTATAGGCTCGTCTTTTGGTAACATAATTTCTTTTTATAATTATTTCTTGAAGCTACCATTTGTTGTAAAAGAAGGTCCTAAATTGCTTTTTTACTTGCGATATAGGTACTATATATCAAGTTATGCATTCGTACAAAAAAAAAAAGTTGAGATAACATTTTTCCATGACATTACGATGGTAGACAATGCCAAAAAAGTGGGTCCCGGAAGTCCGTCTGTCCGTCTGTCTGTCAGTCTGTCAGTCTGTCAGTCTGTCAGTCTGTCAGTCTGTCAGTCTGTCAGTCTGTCAGTCTGTCTGTCTGTCTGTATAAGGAGCTAGAGCCTAAACGGATGGACCGATTGCCTTCAAACTTGCTATGTAGCAGTTTTTGGTGACTCTCCAGAGGGGGTTTTGGAATTAATTTGTTTGGACCAAAAATAACGGTACCTGCCATATAAAAATTTCGGAAAAGTTTAATTTCTCGAAAACGGCTCCAACGATTTTGTTAAAAAAATTCAAATGTTAGTTTTTAAATAAGGTCTATCTTTTGATGAAGAAAGTTTTTTTTGGAAAATCATTATTAACGGTACCTGCCATAGGACCGCTTTTTTCAAATCTGATTTTCTGCCAAACTGCTTATTGTATTTCAACGAAATTTTTTATACAAAAGCATTTATATAATTTAAATATAAGCCAAAAATAAAATTTTGAAAAAAAAATAATTTTTGGATTTTAAAAAAAATTTTGAAAATTTTTTTTGAAAAATCAAATTTTCGAAAACGGGACATTGAATTTTTTTGAAATTTTGTTTTTAGATGTTGATTAGTTATTTCTTAAAAATGGCATACCAATTTTATTTTTCAACTTTTTTTTCAAAAAATTATTTAAGAAAAATTAGTTTTTTAAAAAACGGCTCTAACGATTTTGAAAATTTTTTTTCTAAAAATGCACCTTAATATATCAAATAAAACTGCATACCTGTTTTGTGGGGCGATTTGATTTCAGATATTGTTTTATTTTTTTGAAAAATTAATTTTTTTTTTTTATATACCTAAATTTCCCAAGTTTCTATATAAAAAGTCTTAAAAATTTAAGCAACTTGAACTCTAAGAGCAAGTTCGTGCGACCCAGTCGTGCATTTTATTAACTTTGTATCTCTGTTAAATGTAACCGAAACGCATTGATAAATTAATAACTAAATTAAGGAAAATTTGAATGGCAACCTTTACTTGAGATATCTTTTTACTGTTGTCGTATAGGAAGCCATTTTATACGAAGTAGCAATAAACTGGCTCGCGATTATTATATTTAATGACAGTAAGAGTCTTTTCCTACCTCTGCTGGTGGTGACAGTGTTTGGATCAGGAATGAGTCAGTTAGCTTGCTTACTGGTATATTTGAAATGATTCTCCTATTATCTACTCCTTTGTCCTTTTGCCCCCATTTCTTTCCTCTTTGGGTTGGCATAAAGTTTTTTTTTAAGGAATTGGAAAAGAAAACCTCTTTATAAAGAACCAAGATCTTTCAAATAGTTTTCGACAAACTGACTTCTTAACAACGATTAAAAATCTCAAACAGAACCTAAACTTAACATAAAGCTTGCTTTTGTTCCGAAAACATATTGTCAAAAATGATTCTGGGATGTGTTTTTTTAGCTAGAGGAAAATTACATGCCATGTCCTTGTAAATCATCCTAATTACTTTCAGGATCTTCCGCATCAACCGCATTGAAAATTTCAGGTTCAAAGTCAACTTTCGCGTTCGGGTCATCTTTTGGCAGCAAGTTGTCATCGAAATTCTACTAAATCTACTAATTGCTTTGAAACATTGTCTCAATGTTTAACTATTCGTTGGGGTCTATTTTTTTTAGCACTAAGAAACAAAAATTTAATAAAAATGTTTCAACATTGACGTGCTGACGAAACGTTCCGGTAAACAAATTTCAAACACAATTTTAATCCTTCATGAAGGTTATCTGACTCTTTGCCAACCTTTAATTCAAATTTATCTTTTCATTGCAAAACCTTTCAACAGTTTTCCTAAGAAATTATTACAGTATACTACTATATAACCATTGGAAATATCATTTCTGACATTTGAAAAAAAAAAAAAAAAAAAAATGCCCTTCACTGGCTAAAAACCCCATCGGTATTCCTTTCAAACGCCCTAGCATATACAAAAAAAAACACTTCCACTTCCTGAACTCAAAATTGAATTGCTTTCAAACCAAATGAAAAATTAGTACTCCCTTATATCTAATATCTACCTACGTTATAACTACCTTTTTTCATCATTTTTCCTCATAGTAAACCCAACACTTTTCGACCCTTTTTTTTTTATGGGGATTTTTTTTTTTTATTCAGTCAATTACCCTTGACATTTAATACTCTTATAATCTAACCACTGCCATTTCATGTAAACGTTGACGTTTCGTTACAAGCTCATGTGGTTTTTATTTTAACTGACTTGCTATCAAATACGTTGAAATAGGAGGGTTGTGAGGCCCACAATCTTTTGAAGGTTATAAGCTTTCAATTAAAATGACAGAGAAATAAAAATAAAAAAAAATAAAAACAAAAATAATTCACAATTTCAACTGTCAAAATGGTGACATGATGGTTTAATATTTTTTTGTTTGCACCATTTTTATCAGTTTGACATAGATGATGTGTGAAATTTAATTAATAATGAAATTTAATACAAAAATTACCTCGACTTTGACATAACATCATCAAGCTCCATTAACCAGCTTTATTTATTTTTTTTTTCGACTATGTTTTTTTTTTTCTTTAAAGAAAGTTAAAAGGAGCAAAAATTTATATTAAAACTTCTACCACATTATGCAAACGATTTATGAATTAAGCAGAAGCAGCAGAATGTTTAAGGAAAAACCAAAGACCGAAGTGGTAGTTCTATACCTTTTTTTTATATCTTATAAGCTTCAGTAATGAGCTAAGGGATGTTCTTGGTTGTTTTTCTGTGTGTTTTTATTTTCTTGCTTGAAAGCTTGATGGTTGGAACTTTATCCATTTAGCGCAGTAAGTTAAATCAGAAAAAAATGATATTTTTGAATAAATTATTCAAAAGACGGGGTTTGGCTATTCAAAGCACATCTCTCACAGAAAAACATATTGCTTTCTTTCAGTTTTTTTTTTCATTTTCGCATTACCAAACAGACTGTGAAAAAGCGAAAATCCTGAATTAAATAAGGGCACATTCAGGGCTGGAGTTAAATTTTTCGAGAATGCAGTATTATTTGGGTTACCTAAGGGCTTGAAGCAATGAAAATCTGATCAAAATCGGTTGACTATTTATCGAGAAATTTGCAAACAAAGTTATATGTTTTTTTCAAAAAAATGTCAAAGATTTCCCAAAATAAACCAAGGCGAATAATTTCCTTCCAGGAGCCCCGAATTTCATTTTGCATAACCAGTCGTTCCAGCAATGGCTGGGAATCAAAAGGTTGAGTTGGTGGGTTGAGTTGAAAGGTCGGTCATCCGGTTGCACATTATAATGTTTTGACTTTTCTTCTTTTCATATAAAAGGAGAACACATTTCTAAAACGTGCGGCTTAATAATGTTTAAAGCAATCAATTAGCCTTGGGATTTTATATAGAATTGACCTTGTTTGTGTGACATCACACAATGTATAACGTATAATCTATAGAATGGAAATCCTATAAAACGTTTCATTATAGCATAATTGAGATTGAAGGGATGAAAATTTGATTATCGCACCGGATATTCACTAAAAGTCCAACAACCATTTTATGCTCGCAAAATTCTGGCTTGTGTTATAAAAGTATGTTCATGCATGGGGACGAACTTTGAGATGTTTTCTGTGTAAAATTGTGAAAATTTTATGTTTTGCATGCATATATGGAATATCATGATGATGATGATGATGGAAAATAGAGTAGTTGAGGTTGAGATGGAGCTGTTATCGCTTCTACAGGACTACAGAGAGAGTGGGAAAAATTGAGTAAGAGAAAAGAAAAATGAACATTTATTTACTTTTAATGGCGTTTGTGTTGATAAAATATTTAACTTGAGGGAATTAAGTCAATTTTAGCTGAGTGATGGTCAGTATAAAGGGTTTTAATCCGACATTCTATACAAAAGCATAGGGTTTAATGGGTAAATGCATTTATGATCATTATTGTGTGGTCTTTTATTTGAGCATTATTGTTGATAGTTTAATACCAAATTGGGTTAAAATTAACGAGTTTATATGAAAATCGATTGAATATTGGTTTTGAAAATGCTATTCACTGAAATAATCTTATTTGGTTTTTTTTTTGATGAAATAGAAAGAATTTTGCTTTTGAATACAAAATTGAAAATTTGTTGCGACCTTAAAGAAAGTTAAAATCAAAATTGAAACAAATAAAATGGTACTGATACTGATATTGATACTCATAGTCTTACTCATACTCATACTCATACTCATACTCATACTCATACTCATACTCATACTCATACTCATACTCATACTCATACTCATACTCATACTCATACTCATACTCATACTCATACTCATACTCATACTCATACTCATACTCATACTCATACTCATACTCATACTCATACTCATACTCATACTCATACTCATACTCATACTCATACTCATACTCATACTCATACTCATACTCATACTCATACTCATACTCATACTCATACTCATACTCATACTCATACTCATACTCATACTCATACTCATACTCATACTCATACTCATACTCATACTCATACGCATTCTTATACTTAAAGTAGATTTATAGATTTTGGAAGTATGTATTAGTGTGATGATTAAGAGTTCCGATTTTGATGGGTTAATCCGGTTACTCCATTTCTTGTAGAACAATAGAACTTATTGACTCAGATGTGTGCCTCGACTTTGCGGACAGCGAAATGAAATTGAAACACATGAGTGAATGTAGAATGTTTGTCACGGAATCCGAACTGTAGGTCTGGAATAATATGGTTATCGCTCCAAACTTCTTTATCTTTCGTAGTATCAGCTTTTTCCAGAGCTTATTTAAGTTGTCTGTTTATTTGAGTATAAAAAATGGTGTGAGAAATATCAAAAAAAAATCTGTCCGGTCGTCCAACAGATTTCTTCGGTTTGGAGCAGCTTATTTCTTCGGAAATCAAGTCTTAGGAGCTCTGGTTTGAACTATCAACCGGATCAAATACAATTTTGGTTTTGCTGAATGACGCTATATTTATGTATATCAGGAAACAGGTCCGTTTGGATAAACCCTGGAATCTCGTTTATGAAGACAGGGTGCTTCCATCAATTTGAAACCCTCCATATAAATACATTTTTCTAGTTTCACCAGAAATTGCCATTCAATCCAATTTTAAAAACTAAATTTACTACTGCAAGTCTAACATTGAATACCACTGAGGGAAAAAATAAATTGAAGTTGAAACGTCTTTGTTCCAAAGATGAATTACTTTGATTTATGTGACTTTAAGATACGAAACCATCAAAAATTAACCTTTTGATTTTAAAATGTTCATCTTCAACGCAAAATCATTCCGAATAATAGTTAAATCAATGTGGTTTTCATTGATTTTACGTTGTTTTATGGTGGCTTTTCCCTCAGTGTATATTTCCAATAAAAATTTATCGTTTCATAAGTATGTGATTTGCACTCATTATTCACCTACATATTTATGATTTGCTCTACACTTTTATTTCTTTGTATTACTGCAAAACAAAACAAAAAAAAAAAAAACACCCACATTGTCATTGTGTGATTGAAACAATACAATATTCCATACGTTTTCTCACCTTCAAATATGTACTTCTCTCAAGTCTTTTAACACAAAAGCTCTTTTCAAAATCATCCAGTATTTCCACATCCACTTAAAAATCTACTTTCCCTTCTATTATATAGACCTACACTCTATTAATGTTGGTACATATTATGATTGTGTGTGTGTATGTAGGTTGTTGTGTGTATAAGCGATTCCAGTCAGTTCTTTCACTTACCGCAAGGAAATAATTAAAATCACTGCGTTTCCGCTCTAGTTACATACATATATGTGAAAGTTGTTGTATTCAACATCCTACTACCACCATCGTATAATCATCATCGTCATTTTCATCATCAGCAAACAACAACATTAGTACCAG
Organism: Episyrphus balteatus; assembly: GCF_945859705.1. NCBI lineage: Eukaryota > Metazoa > Arthropoda > Insecta > Diptera > Syrphidae > Episyrphus > Episyrphus balteatus. The sequence goes on along the minus strand of NC_079137.1, from coordinate 37,388,484 downwards.
ATGTAATCCTAGAGTTATTGTTTTCTATAAGTTCTGGTGCATTTATATGAATTTTTTTTTTCAAATGCTAAATTATTATTTATAGAAAAAAAAACTAATGTCGAAAAAAAAATTAAAACAACAAAAAATACAGGACATATACCACCCAATTACATCTATCGTTGATTTAGTGTGGGTATGAGAATGCGGGAATGTAAGGTTACCATAGTTTGAAGACATTAGCTAAATGGAATTTAAAATTTTAGCTTTAATCAATTTAACGTCCTCAAAAAAAAAATGTATACTTATTCACTTTGCTTTCTGAATTTTTCATATGAACAAAGAAAGCTAAAAAATACAAAATCCCAAACTGTGTCTGATCATAATATCAGTCTTTAAAGTTTTAAATAAAAAAAAAAAATAGAAAAAAAACACGTATACGCCACAGTGACCAATTACCATATTACTTTTACAAGACTAAATCCACTATGATAAACTATCCATTTCCATGAAAAGTTGACTGATATGCAAATATGGATATCAAACATCGTTGTATGGTATAAATGAAGCGGTGTTGGAGAGGGGGGGAAGGGCGGATAAAACCAAAGAACAGGCTTTTTTAGTAATTTTTTTTTTAAGGTCTTTGTTTTAGGTAAGGTCTTTGTTTTCCTCTAAACAAGTTCAGCTTAAAAAAATAAAAAAAAAAATAAAAATAAAGAACAGATGGTCACCATAACAAAGGGCACGAGCCATATTCTTACATTAGAATCCCCTTCCGCCATTCGACTGTGTCATCGTTTGATTAAAATTAAGCCCAAGTGAAAAACAATTCGCAATTTCCGGTTATAGGCATGTGAGAGTTAGCATGACTCTCGACGAGAATGATGGTAGCGGCTAAAGGGCGGTTCGGTTCGACTCGACTCGGCTTGACTCGACTGGAAAATAGCTTGGAGTTGTGTAATCTTATGGAAATTTCTCTGCCACAATGACAGAACGTGGCATGGCAATTCTAAAACATGATCCCATAGCTTCCTACATCGACCCATCCTGCATCAGTTTTGACATTTTATTCTTTTGCCTTCGAAGGATTCAAAAGTGGAAGTAATTTATTTGGATCTGTTTGATTTCTTTTTTTTCTTTTTTCAAAACTGGCTCCTGTTTCTGTCGGAGAATGTGAGTGGTGGTGTAATGTAAGAGAAACGTATGCAGCTAGCAACTGTTATGTAATGGGTTTTTTTTTTTTTTTTTTTGTATCACATAATACAAAAATGTGTGAGAGGACTTTGAATTATTGACATTTTTGTGACATCGTTTGACATTAATTTTTCAATTTTATTGCAAAAATTTATTTAAGCGCTATGCGTGTATCGTGTATACAAGCTAACGGTACACAGGTTTTTGGCCATAAAACAGAATTATTAAGTGAGTTGGTGTGATTTTTTTTTTTGTTGTTGTTGTTGGTTGTACATAAATAAATAAGCATCAGGCGGATACTAAATCCAAAGAGATGGTTTATTTGTATGTTTAGATACCAAAAAATGATTTTGTACAAATTTTACGTGTGATATATTTTTTTAAACATTGAATGGTCTCATGTTGATTTCAGCTTAAATCTTAAAGAGTAAATTTAGGGCAAAAAGTTCTTACTTAAAAGTACTTACTAAAATATTATCAACTCTGACAGAAACCATGTTTCCCTCCTACAGGTCCAGAGTTCTTTAAATTTTATGAATTAAAAAAAAAAATTAAAAAAAAACTTAAAAAAAAAACACGTATACGCCACAGTGATCATATGTAAATGTTTTTGCTTACTTCTTGACACTTTCATACAAAAAATTATTAGAAATACAAAACGTCAATGAATTCACGAAAAAACACACATGAATACGCCCTAGTTGCCAAACTGTTTTATTAGTTTCGTATGCTCTTTCATAGAAAATTTGAAAAAAAAAAAATCCTCAATAAAGTGATGATTTTATTTCCTTCTATAAAATATCCTTTTCCCACTTTCCTTATATATATTTTGATTTTTTTTTTTTAATTTGTTTTGTTCACATCCAATAAATAAAACACAAAATTTAATTTTTCAATTTTGTTTATTTCATTTTAGGCACAAAATTCCCCTTCATAATGAAACTTTGTTTCTCATCGTCAAAAAGCATGAATGGCGCATGGAATAATGCGACCAATGAAGGTATCATTGAAAAAGAAAATGACGGTGGTGATTTAAAACCGGATGCCTACAATTGAGATTTAATTAAAATTTTATAAAAACATTAATTAATTAATTAATATATAAAAAAAAATAATTATTACAAAACAAAATTAATTAATAAAAAAAACTACAAAGAAAAAAAAATTAAAAAAAAAAATAGAAAGAAAAAAACCACCATCCCCACGCATGAAACAACAAATTAATAAATAAAAAAAAAAAAACAAGGAGAAGAAGAATAATTTTAAAAGAAAATCCCGAGATTCATCGTTTTTTGGAAAATTCTTATAATGTTTTTTTTATTAAAAGAAACAAATTTAAAAAAAAGTAATAATGATAAAGAAAGCATATAAATATGTTACTAATTTTTTTTTTCTAAAGAAAAAAAAATGATACAAAAAAAAAACAACAAACTAATGTTATGTTTATGTTTTTTTTTTATTTGTTTTATTTTGTTTTTATTCAATAATTTTGTTATATCGTTTTTTTATTTGTTGTATTTTTCAATTGTAAGATTTTTTCTTCCTTCTTTCCTTGTAGAGTATTAATGTATTTATAAAATACGTAATTAAAAATATGAATTATTACTGATTTTTGTTTATTCATTTTAATAAAATATTAGACTAATTCATTCTATGTAAACATATACATATAATTATATATATATATATAAATTATTTATCAAATTTGTGGCCCAAAAAAATTAAATTATATTTTATTTATATTTAGCATGTTTCGTTCTCATTTTGTTTTAGATTAAAATTTTCAAACAAACAAAAATGATAAAAAAAAACTAAATAAAATTTATTTAGAAAAAAAAAAATAAATATAGAAAATTTGTAATTAAATACATATTTAATTTGACAATATTGATGAATAAAAAAAACATTAAAAAATGTTTAAAAAAAAATATAAAAAAAACTGAACTACTTAAATGGAATTTATTAATCAATGGAATAAGTTACTTAAATCAATTAAACATAAATAAAAAAAAAAAATTAGACTAGACAGAAACAAATCACATTGGTTAGACTAGTATTATTATTTTTTTAATTTTAAATAAAACGAAGAAACAAAAATAAAATGAACCTAAGCAACAACAATTTATTAACTTTAAATCAAAGAGGACTATGACAAAAAAAATGGTTAAATACCTAATAAATTAAACAAAAAAAAATATTTAATTTTATATAAATTTAAGTAACTATACAAACAAAAAAAGACATAATTATATTAGTTTTTTTTTTTCTCTTACAATAATTTTTTCTTTTGAATTTTCTTTCCTTTTTTTTAAATTAACTTTAATCCAATTTTACTTAAAGTAAAAAACTAAATACAATAAAAATAAAATATAAATTAACTAACATTTTCTTTTCTTAGTTTTAAATGAAAGCATGTGTATAAATAAAAAAATAAAAAGAATACTAATACAAAAGAAAGGAATATTTTTAAATATTTTTTAATTTATATACAAAAAAAAAAATTAATATGTATACAGAATAATAAGAAGAAAAATGCTAATTTTTGTTAAAAATGGTAAAGAAAAAAAAAACAAAATAATTGTATTCAAACAAGAAATTCAGCAATATATCAGAAACAACCATATCACTGTGAGTAAGTTAATCTAAAATAACAACAACAACAAAAATAAAAGTAATAAAATAATAATTTTTTAAAAATATAATTTAGAATAAAAATTTTAGATTCAAAGAAAATTTTAATAAAAAAAAATACTAAAACTAAAAATACATAGTTTTGGACAGGGAGAAATAAATTCAATTTTTAGATTATTTTATAGATTTTAATTTTGTGTCAGAATTCAATGACAATTTGTGGAGATTCAGACTGAGATCAGTCTCCATCTCTAAGCTACACTTGAAAAATAAAACATACTTTACTTATAGAAAACGTTCAGCAGTAAAACAAATGAAAAAAAAAATACATAAAATAAAATCATCAACGAATATAGTTATAGTTAAATTTTAAGCATTTTATTTTTGTGCAATTTATTTAAAATATAATTTAAATTTAAAGCAAATAATAGTTATAAAATGGCACATTTAAAGTTATCTCAAAATATTAAAAAAAAAAAAATAAGAAATGAATTTTTAGTAAGTAATTCAAATTTAATTTAAAATTATATTTATGAATTCTGATTATTTTTTCGAATTTATTTTAAAAAAATAAACATACAATTGGACTTTTAGTGCTAAAATAAACAAAAATACACACATTTATTCTTAGTTTAGAAAAAAAAAAGAATTTAATTCATTTGGTTGTTGTCGAATAGTTTTTACTATCAGATTTGTTATATATCATTTATTATTTTTTTGTTTTTATTTTTTTTTTTCATGTAATATAATAGTTTTTAAGAAATTTATTGGTACTTAATTAAATTAAAATTATATAAATAAAAAAACATCGATGCTGTTATCGAATGGTAGCTATGAGTTATGAAATATAAATATATTATTTTTTTTTCTTGTTTTTAATTATAATTTTATTTTTTTTTTTTTTGCTGCTATTATTTATTTTAGTAAGTTTTATTTTGTAAAACAATTTTATAGTTTTTATTTGAATAAATGACAGATTTTTTTCGATTTCATTAATAAAATTACAAAAAAAAAAAAACATATTTTTTTTATTTGGTTTTATTTCATTTATTTTTTTAATTTTTATATAAATATACAAAAATATATAAAATCTTCCTAATAATAGTGGAATTGAAGAAACACGCACGAGAAGAATTGCTTGATTGTATTTTGTTCCCAATGATTTTTCTCCCTGTTGATTATAAGACACAAAATAAATCCAAAATTATAAAGTAAATTTATAAAAAAAAAATCCTGAAAAAAAAACAACATATCGAAATTTTTCCATGTCATAAAAATTTAATTTTAATTTATTTTAGAAAAAAAAAAAAACAAATAAACATATAAAGCAGTGCTTAATTATTTTAAATATAATAGTAATGCACACAAAAGTTAAAAAAAAACTTGAGGGATAGTGCTTTTATATTTAATTAATTAATATAATAATAATAATTTAGTGTTAATTGTTCTTTACTTTAATATTAAATTTCTTTTTTTTATTTAATATTAAACTTTTCTTATTATCAATAGGAAATGTTTTTTTTTATATATTTAGTAAAACTCTCATCATAAAAAAAAATATTCATCTCTTCATAAAGTTAACTTGTTTCTTTGTAAATGAAAGGTTGTTCTATTTAATTTTTTTAGTTTGTAATAATTCCTACTGAAATAATGATGATAATAATTATTATTATTGTTATTTCAATCTTTAGCTTGACAAGGTAATGACAGTTAAATTAAAATAAATGCACAGTTCTGCATTCTGTTTTTATGTTTCTAGTTTCGTTTTCATAAAAAGCTAGTTTTTTTCCATTTTTTTTCCTATAATGCATGTTACTTTTCTTGAGTTAAAGACAGAATATGTAATTTTACTTCCTAACTTCTGGTTGGAATCATAAGTTGCAAGCAGCATTAAGAATTCAACGTGAATGCATTTTGAAGAATGAGTTTAAGACGATGTTTTTTGGCCTTTAGATATTATGGCATAAGGCATTTATCCTGAAGTTAGACGAAATAGGGTAGAGAAATATATAAACATGAACAATGGCAGCAGTGTTTGAATTGTCAAAGGAACTAAAAGTTTAATTTGATAAATTCGTCGAGGTTTTAACATTAGAATTATTTAATTGAAATAAATAATAAAGAGTAATTAATATATTATGAATAATAATTCCCTATTAACGTAAATGATGCTCGAAAATTTGCCTTGGGTTTTATTGTTATCGATAATAATATACCGTTGAATTTGAATTCCATTTAATTGAATTTCCTTTAGGCGAATATATTAAACAGAAGATGTTTATGATGATAGCAGAAATTTCGTGGATAGTAAAATAGAGAGTTCTGAAGCACTAAGCCAAATTGTAAGTTCATCCATAATTTATTACGAGACGCTGCACTTATTATGTCTCCATCGTCAGCAAATAATAACTGATTCACTTTTGGGTCAGTCAATTTACCTTCAAGCACGTTATCAAGGACTGTAATAAAGAGCACAGCTCGAAAAGCTTCGTTGGTGTACACTGTACACCCTCTACTATTTCAATTTCTTCAGTAACTCCAACAGCTTTTCCTTTTTTTTAGTATATAACCGTCTCACTTATTTCTTAGATTGTGATGTGGGTGATGCTTTTGGAAAGTATAATCTTGAAAAATGCTTACTTAGAACTCCGTCAGAATACTGTCGTCACCTGTGAAGAATTTATTAGCCTTCTATAAGAAGTTCGCCTTGAGAATTGTTAATGAACTTTGGCGCACAAATCTCCTAATGAGTTCTTGTTCTTCCAGCGCCTTTTTTGCAGATGGTTGTGCCCTAATTAGCTTTTCATCCAGCTCCCAATAAAATCATTGATAAATAATCGGAAATCGTTCTCACGAAGTTTCTGAATGTCCAAAGTTTGCCCACTGTTAATTTGGATTTTGTTCAATTTTGATTTCCTGACTCTTCAAGTTGGAAATATTTTCTATCCATATCACCAAGAAAACTTTAAACAGGGAATCTTTCGAACCTTTTTTTTCACCATATATTCGGAGTCATGTTCACTTGCAAATGACAAGTATTGTGAGTTTTACGTGAACAAGATTTCACCCGGAAAAATGGGCGAAAAGTTGTTCACGTTCGGACATTTTCTTTTATTTGCAACTTTTTTTTCAAATTATTTGCGAGGTGTTCAACAGCTCTTATCTCAATTAAATTTTGGTGCCGAACAAAAAACTAGTTTAGCGGAAAATGTTAATTCCCTTCAGGTGAAACTCATAATAGCTTTTGAAATTCGGGTGGAAAACATGCCATGTGAATAAGGGCTGATTTGTCTAAATATTTAAAGTTAGCGTACCTAATATCTAAACAATTTATTGCACTAGAAAACTCTTCTTCAAGTACGAATGTATAAAACTAACAGCAAAAAAAAAATAATAAAATGCTGTGAACCTATCAGCTGTCTAAATGTTGTAGAAAATTCGCCTAAAAATAGACTAAATATTTAATTTTAATTCTTGAATTGAAAAGTCATAAACACTATTTCAAAACGAATAATTCACCTCATATTGATATTGATTATCTTATCTGTTTTGAACTGACATAAACTTATGCAATCTGTTTGGAATACATACAACTGCCGGTTTAATTTAAAAATATAAAATATTTATTTCAAGCTTAAAAACAACGAACTGCAATAAAAAATAATTTTTTTATTATAAAAGAAAAAAAATCAACCCTTATTTTGTTTTTATATGTCACATGCTAAAGTCCCTATTAATAGGTCTTCATTTTAAAACAAAATACCTACATAAACAAAAACAAACATACATACATACTTACATTCATACCTATACATACATTACATATTATAAATTTAGGAATAAGTATTAAAAAAAAAAACAAAAAAAGTTTATCTATCTAAATGTCACAATTTTTCTTGACTCTTACTACATTGTACACCGATTAATTAATAACAAAACAAAAAACATACACATAGAGTATTATAGAACATCTTTTAAAGAATAATAAATATAAAACAAAAAAAAAATGTTATATAAATGTTAGGCTTAAAAAGGTGTCAATTTGATGTAAGAATATAAAAACAAAAAAATATTAATACAACACTCATACACAAAAAATGTTACATGTATATTAGAAAATTACACTTAACACACATATACCAGAAAAATTAAAACACACACTCACACCAAACAGAACAACAAGAAAACATACAAAAAGAACTATAAATGTATTTACTGTGTAGTGGTAATTACTGGTGATAATTTTCAAAAAAAAAAATAAAAATAAAACTCAAAAACTTTATCGAACTACAATGAAACGAATTATGAGTATAATAGTGCAGAAAACTATAAATTAATTTTCTATTTTATTTTTGGCTAAAAAAAATATTAAATTTTAATAAAAGAAATATCTTTTAAAGCAGGCGGAAAATACATATTGTGCAATTTGCGTATAAAAAAAAAAAAAAAAAACAATTTAGGAGTTATTAGTATATAGATGTTTAAGCTAAAATTTAAAAAAACAAAACAAAATAAAAACACTACAAGCTACAAACCAACAAAAAAAAATAGATGAAAAATTAACTTTAAACCAAAAAAAAAAACATAAAAATTACTCACAATATTCAAACAGAAAAAAACCATTACATACATTTAAAAATTTAAGCATTAAACTTGAAAAAAAAAACAAAACATTTAAACATTAACTTACCTTGAAAAAAAAACAAGATATCAATGAATGTGCAACAACAAAACAAAAAAATCTCTATATATTAAAAAAAAAATTAACTTAGAAATCAACTATTATCCTTTAATCTCTATACATGTGGAAAGAAACAAAAAACAAAACAAAAAAAAAATATAATAATTGATAAGCATACATGCATACACACTTTTAAATGAAAAATAAAGAGAAAAAAAAATATTCAATTAAATACAAATATATATATCTATACAACATAAAAAGACTTTGTTTTATTATTTCCTCCCGCAACAAGTCCAGAACAACAGCAAACAACAGTATCAAAATTTCTCTTCTAATTTTTGTATTTCTATTCTATTTTTTATTTTATTTTTAATTTATTTTCCATAATTTTCTTTATCCCCCCCTCAACTCTGACGAAATACTCTTGAGAAACATGGATCTTTATAATTTTCTTTATAAGTTTGTTTAAATTTAAGTTTTTATTTATGATTTTACCAAAGGAAAAGACGATATAAACAACATCACAACAGTCAACAAAAAAGGTAAACTATACAAACAGGGTTGCCAAATATTTACATTCATGCAAATGAGATAGTGTTACGTTAGTAAGACGAATCCAAAGTTCATTAATGCAAGTAAAAAATGTTACCAGAACATAACATTAAAAAATGTAAATGTAGATATTTTTAAAAGACATAGTTTTCGAAGGAAACCTTCGAACATCACTCACATTCCTTTCTGAACAAGCAAAGGCGGAAACATTCTTTTATGGAAATAATTTGCACGAGTTTGTACCGAATAAAATGTGCATTTTTACTTGCGATATAGGTACTATAGGGCAAGTTTAGGATTCGTAAAAAAAAATCGAACTCGAGATAACAATTTTAGATGACATTAAATGACGGAGAATGCCAAAAAAGTGGGTCCGGCAATTCTGTCTGTCTGTCTGTCTGTCTGTAAGAACCTCGAGCTACAGCCTAAGCTACTGAAGCGATTTTCTTCAAACTTGGTAGTTACAAGTTTTGGGGTGATTCCCTAGAGGAGAAATTGAAGTTTTTTTTTTAGGACCAAAACTAACGGTACCTGTCATATAAAGGAAACAGAAAAGTTGATTTATTTCAAAAACAGCTCTAACGGTTTTGATTAAAATTTTTCTGCTTACTGTTACAGATAATAACCTCCTTTGGTAATAAAAAAAATATTTTTTGTACCGTTATTAACGGCACCTGCCATAGAACGGTTTTTTGGATTTATGAATTTCTCAGAAACGACACAACAGATTTCAACCAAATTTTTAATACAGAAACGTTTAAACAATCATTATTTAAAGAAATCTTTAATTATTCAAAAAACACATTTTTGGATTTTTTAAAAATATTTCAAAATTTTTTTTTGAAAAATCAATTTTTTGGAAACGAGTTGGTGAAAAATTTTGAAATTTTGTTTTTATGTGTAAATTAATTATTTATTCAAAATTGCATATCAACTTTTTTTTTGAAAAATGTTAGGAAATTTTTGTATACAAAAAATTATTTTTTTTAAAAAACGGCTCTAACGATTTTCGAAAATTTTTTTCTAAAAATTCCTTTTTATACTAGAAATAAAATGACATACTTAGTTTTTTGTAAAATATCATTTAAAACGGCATTTAATTATTTATAAAAACAGATTTTATTTTTTTTGCACCACTAACGAAATTCCGTGAAAATATCAAATTTTAAATTTTCCCTTATTTTGTTCGATGAAAAACTTTAACATTAGAGTAACTTTTACCATAAGAGCAAGTACGTGAGACCCCAGTCGTTCAATTTCTTTTATTAGATTTGAGTGAAAAAAAGTTCAAAAAAAAAAAAATTGAAGCTTAGAACTTCATACAACTTTTTGCCCGAGTTCAAAATAAAGTGAAATGTAAGTTTTCGGACGTAATTTTGGTACCGCAGTGAAACTTGCAAAAAGGCTGGTGTGAAATAGTTTTGTTGACATGGAGTTCTAAAATCTGTTCTAAATTTTATTGTAAAAAACCGTCTTTTGCTTTACACTTTAACCGCAAATATAAAAAATTTCAAAGAAAAGCAATTTTTTGTTAGTGAAATATTTTTTTTTTTTTTCAGTAGAGTCTTGTTCCTAGCGATTATGTTGATTATGACGCAAATTAAAAAAAAAATATATGCTCATTGGAATGTAGACTTTATATACAAACCAATTTATTCAATAAACAGGTCACTTAGGAAACCCTGTTGCGGTTGTAAGAGGCCCTATCTAATCTGCAGTAAAATTTTATTTTCCCTTTATTGACAAATTCTTTCCTCCGGAATTCATAGTGCGATCATGTATATTTCCAAGGAACAAAAATTCGCCTGGAAAATGTATTGCTTATACTTACTATTATCGATATTCAGAGAGAAACTTTTGTAGTATAATTTCGTTCTTATTTTTGAAACAAGGAAAATGGTACCGTGCAATAAGGCCAAGTCAAATAAGGCCAACTTTCAAAAATTAGTCTTATTTCACTTTCTCAAAGTTAAATAACACCAACATTTCAAAGTTGGTGGAAAGCGAAGCGTTAAAAAATATGTTCACATGAGAATGTATTTAATTTTCATAACCCAAACGCGAAGCGGAAAAATATTATGCCCACGGGAGAATCAGTTTTGAGGTGTGAAAACAAAAATTCGCCTTAATTTGAAAACTCAGACGTTTCTGCAACACATGCTTTGCTAAAAATATAGTTCGGAAAAGAAATCCAAAGATTGCTTTCCGTATAGAACTTTTATAGAATTCATATTTAAAGTTCTTTTGAATTAGAAGGAACAGCTTGAAACATTGAGAGGTAAGTGATTTTTTAACTTAAATTACAAGTTTTTTTAAACGAAAACAAAAATCGAGTTATCTGCTTGAAAATTTAATTCAACCAAATTTGATTTAACTGGAAGTTCAAATAGTATTGTTAAGTTATAACAACTACTGTTATTAATATTCGCAAACTTAACATTATTTAGCGCACTAAATAATTCTTTAGAGATTTTTTAGTTTGCAAAAAAAGAAAAACTATTGTTAAACACGTCATTCATTCTTTCTTAAATAACTCATCTCGATATGATGTGATAAAATATACCACCGCTTTTAATGAACTATAAATTCTAGGCTTAAAAAAACTTTTCGATAAATCTTTGTCTTTGTGATATGAATCTTAAAAGAAATAAATATTTATATAACATATTTCATAAAGGACCAATTTTAAAAATCATTCTTGTTTTATTTTGCTTAAATTTAGTTTAATATCATTAAATACATCACAATTTGTGTGCCATTGCTGATGCGAAACTGTAAGATAAAGGATTATTTTGAATATATAAATGATTTCTTTTCATTTCAACAAACAGGTCTTTAGGAATGCCCAAAACGAGCTTTGGCTTTAATACAAAAAATATAAAAAAAAAGTAGAGCATTTTTATGTCTTTCATTGGCAAGTTAATAAGAAAATAAAATTACTGAAAAATCTTAATTTTTCTCTAAACACTTTTAAATTTTAACAAAAACTTGATACTTCCAAACCAAACTTGCCTCTCAATATATTTATAAACGTTACAACCTCTTCGGACGAAATGTTTCTCTGAAAATTTTATCCTTGATAACAATAACTCTCGGGCAAACGTTCGATCATTCATTTTTGAATTCTTGAAGGAGCAAAACATTCAAGGAGTTGTTGAAGAAATTCACCTGTCGCAATGAGTTCATGCGTAATTGGGGTTTTCTAATGATTCAATGGAGTTCTTTATAACTTTCATAACTTTACATAGTTAAGTTTTTAAGCTGTTTGAGTTTTTTTTTTTTATGTGTTCTATCAATTTTCAGTTTAATTTTTTTTTTGTAGAGAAACTGTTGCACAGACAAACATCGTCCTTCTAAATTAAAAAAGAAAATGCTGACCATGCTCAAAATACGCACTTTAAATTATTGAATAAAATAATTGCATATATTTTTTAACCATGAAATGGAGGATGTACATAAAAGTGCTTATAATTGCAATTTATTTTTTCCTGTTTGTTGGATACAAATTGGAAAATTTGTCTGTGCGATTTTTTTTTTCCTCTCTCAATTTTAAATACTAATTTATTATCAAGCTGTTTTTTTTTTTTTTATATTTCGTGGTTTAACAACCATTTTTTTTTGTCCTATTAATATTATGGCAAACGATTTCTATTATCCTTCTTATTTTTTTTACCACAACAACAAAATGTTGTTATTTTTCAATTTTATTTTTTTAGAATGCAATATTGAAAAATTAATGAAACGAACCAAAAGTATAATATGCTTGGTGGTTTTTAATCATTTTATGTGGCGTTAACAAATTATATGGATACATATTACGAATAATAACCGATAAGAGAATTGTAGTGGTGTGGTATAGTTTATTTCTAATGGTTCACAATTCATATTTTTATGACTTAAACAAATTGAGCATGACAAAATTTGTCGAGCAATTTGTTTTAGGAAACGTGTTTTTAATGTCACTGTCGAAAAGACAAACAAAAAATTTGTTTTTATTAGACTTCACATAGCCACAGACATTCTCCTCTTTTTAAAAATACATAAATTGTTTTAGCCAGTTTAATAAAATGTCAGTATGATGAAGGTTAGGCATAGAGACTAGACACTTGCCACTTCTTATTGTTTTGTTTTGTTTATTATGAAGTTAAACGATGCGATGCGATAGAGCAAAACTATGCTTGTAACTAAATATTGTAAAAATCGATGAATATGAAAACTTAGGTACTATGACTCTTGAAGCTTTGAAATTCTCAATTTACCCATCGGATAAACGCCTTCTTTACAATTAACAATTATCAAGGTAATTGTAAAAAAAAATATTGCATATTTTTGGGCTTATTTTAAAATAAAATTTGAAACTTAAAGAATTTCTCATGACAGGTGAAATGTTAAACAAAATTTTTAACATTTATATAAACCTTAAAATAAATATAAACGAAGGAGTTTAAATGGCAAGAATTGTTCAAATAACGTTATCATTTTCGAACTTCTTTTGTGCTCGTCGCGGTCGTGTAGCAATATTAATAAACGAAAATTGTGTTTTGAAAACAAATTATATGGAGGAGCAAGTGGAGCAAACCACGTTTAACAAATTTAATAAAATTATTTTTCAAAAACGTGGACCTTATTTACTTTTTCATGCTGGTTGATTTTGCTAATATTTCTACCAGGGTACTGTTGCAACGATCAATTCCTCGAAAACATTCGGTTGGGTGAAACGGAAACAGGCGCTATTGAGCTTTGAAATTCTCTAACGAAACCTTCTTCTTTGCAGAAGCATACACACATCAATATCAGTTTAACATTTTTTAAATATCAAATTAACTTTTTTAAATATCAGCAAAAAATGCTCTATAAAATGTGTTTTATGATAATTAAAATATTAAAACAATATTTTTATTATCAGGATGATATTTAACTCCTTGTAACCCAACATCGTAAATTTTAAAATTAATAATGTAAATCGAAAGGGCTTTAGCTATAATAAAACACGTATTTTTTAAAAATTCAATAAATTCATTATTTGCTTAGTTATTTTGAAATTTACGCAGTAAAAAAAAAAGTTTAAATAATTTATTTTTGTATATAAATGCAAAAATTCAAACAAAAAGCTATCTAATATTTATTTTAAGGCGCATTCCTAAAATCCAAAAATAAAACCCCGTTAGTTTATGCACGAAAAATATTTTTTCTGAATTTCGTAGTTTTTACATAAAGGAGAATGGGCATATTGGACGTTTGGCGGCCAGTAATGAAATTGGTATCAAATGAGAGAACTATAACGTAGGAAAAATTGTTACTATGGCCGTTTCGTTGTATTGCATTTGGAATGGAAGATATTGCAATATTAGTGTTGTTAATGCATCGAGCAATATGCGAAGGGCAAATTGAATTGCTATTTTAATTAAATTATGAAATATGATTTTATGTCATTTTTTCTATGATTTAAAACCTCAATCTTGAATATCCGACCAATGGAACTCAAAATATAAGCTTTTTAAGCTAACCACTTCAAGATTTTGTTTTTGAGTTTTTAAAAGGAAAAAACAAATAAAAAATTGAGAAAAAAGTCTTAAAATAGACTCGAAATTGATGTTTTAAAAAGCCAATATTTTGGGTTCTATTGGTTGGATATCCAAGATAAAGGTCTTCAGGCTCAGGGAAAATGACAGATTATCATATCTTGCACTTAAAATACACGTTCAATTTTAAACATTGAGACAATTTGCATTAACTTTTAAATGCAAAAATGCATTTTATTGGTTTGTGAAGAACGTTAGAAGGATAAAACTTCTGCACAATGTATGTAAGACTTAACTACATCAAAAAATAACAAAATCGTTCTTGGCCGCGGAACGTCCAAGTTCCATACAAAATTGCCCATTCTCCTTTGCTTGTTTTCCAAAAAAGCCGAACTTTCAACATTAACTGCCAATTAAAAACTATTGGTACTATTTATTAAAAATATGGCGCATTATTTCGATAAAGCAATTCTTAAAGATTATGTAAGAAGCTTTAAAAGAATAAAAATATGTTTTTTACAGCTTTTGGGCGATCTTTTTCGGTTTGTTATAGAAATGTCACATGGGGCTACAAGGGGTTAAATATCACATTTTTGAAATTGTTCTTGATATTTTATTATCAATTTTTCATATCAATTTCTCATTCCAAATTATTGAAAAATATTAAATAAAAAACTATTAATGTGTACTAATTTAAAGGCGCTTTATGTTTTTTCGAAATAAAATGTATGATTTACTGATAAAATTTGATCGGCAATAAGATTTTACTTCACATAGTTTGGGAGAAAATAACAAAACAATTATATCACCTATAAATAGAAAAAATAATATCACCACTATTTTACAAAGAATATTCACTTTCAGTAATGTTTTGTTTGATTTTAAAGAAAAAAGAAAGAAAATACTTAAAATAATAAAAGTAATAAAAAAGAAAAAGAAAGAAATATAATTATAATAAACTGAAACGTAAAATCTAGTCTAATTTTGAATGTCAAAGTGAAATTTTCACTATCCACTTAAAATTAAAAAATGTCAAAATGATATTTTAATTGTCAAAGTGAAATTTTCACTATCCACCTAAAATAAAAAAATTCAAAATGATATGATAATCATATCATAAATTGATATTTTAATTGTTGGACGACTTTTGTCACTCAAAAATGTTAATTTAATAGCTGTTATTATCAATTTTTTTTCGGTGTACGTTGAGCAGCACCGGGGCAGGCTTGCCAGGTTGGGCTACTTATCGCAAATTGGGCTATCTTTTTCCAAAATTCCCGACGACATTTTCAGTATGGCAGCTCAATCCTAATTGGGCTATATTCATATAGGCCAAACCTAAAATTTGGTTATATTTTTGTTCTTAGAAGTGAATCATATTTATAACATAAACATAAAACACGATCAAGGTCATTTATTAAAATAAAACATTCAACGAAATGATCATAATTCGATTATAACATCCGTTGCGTGGCTTGTGGAACTTTTTTATGCCAAAAATGACTTTCATCACTCAAGATGATTTTGCTATGAAAATGGTCATCTTCTTCCAAAATTTCTAACAGACCCATCGCTAGATATGAACGATTTAGCTTCTTTCTTGAGCTCGCTCGTCTTGAAAGAATACTTCAGAGTTTAGACTAAGATCGAGTTTTACCAGCGATGCTCAATTTTAAAAATACTAAAAATCGACGTTTTGGACTTGGTTATAGTCTGGGACACTGTCGAATCTCGAGCAACCCTTTCTCTCACCGCTACGGGACACAAATTTGCTCACTAGATTATATTAAATTGCTTGTCACTGGGACGCGAAAAATTGACGTCCAAGCTATTTATGTTGTGGTCACAGACTTGAATTTTGGGTGATAAATTTCAATTATTTGTTACGTTCTGTGTTCTTAAAATTCATAGTGATTGAAAAACTTTAAAAGAAAAGCGTCTTGGTGTGAAAAGAAATATCCCTTTCTCGAAATTAAGTTTATCTCTTTTTTGAACCAAGAATCACTGTACTTTTTCTATATAAATAAAAAGAAATCTTATCATAAAAGAGAAGTAAGTAGGTAAATCAATTTTTTGGTAAAGTATTTAATTTTTCAACCTTGATTGCATTAATAAATCATTTATATTTAAGGCTGTTTATATAACTCAATTATTATTTCTTTTTTATATGAAAAAATCTTTCATTTACAAAGTAGTTTTTAAAGTGTTCAGTTGAGTACAAAACTTCTATGCCCTTAGGTACTATCAATCAAAGATAAAATTTGTATTAATTTTGGACAATGACTATCATTTTCTTAAATTTTTAAATAAAAATCAATATAAAATACTGCAACTACACACAATGAATGACAAATTGAGAAAAGATCTAAAATCATTTTTTGTTTTATAAAAAAAAGAAGCTTTTTCACTTCAAATCAAAAAAATCGAAAAAAAGACAATGAATTTGTATTTGAATTGCATTTTTTTGCATGCAAACATTTTTAAATATTTGCCTTTAGTTTTCTTTAAATCTTTTTCTATTAGATAAAAAAATAATAAGAAAACAATAAATAAAAAATACACACAATTTTGTATATAAAGTACATATATATAATTTTAATTTATTTAAAAGTCAATACTGTACAAAAAAAAAATGTTTAATAAAAAAATATATATAAATGGCCAAATAGTAGTTCTATGCATAATAAAAACACAAAATAAATCATTAAATTTTTCTTTTTTTGTTATTCGGAAACGAATAAATAAAAATTGTATAAAAAAAAATCCTATTATAGTACTAGAATGCATTTAAAATCACACAAATTAAAAAAAAAAAAAATACTTAACATTACATAAAAACAAGTATACAATTAAGCAAAATTTTAGGGAATAATTATAAATACACTTATTAAAAAAAAAAATACAATACAAAAATTGAACACAAAATCATGGTGTTGTTTGTAGAGTTTGTGATGAATCTGGAGAATTTTTTCAGAACACAGAAATATTATATTTTAATTGGTAAAAATAAAAAAATATTGTTTAAAAATAAAAACACACCATGATTTAGCACAGACACAATTTTTTTTTTTTTTTTAGTTAAATTAATAATTTTATTTTCTAGCTCTAAGGCACAAATGAAAATTTTGCAATTTTCTAATAATTTTCATCAATTATATTGAAATGAAAGAAAAAAAATCCTAACGTCAATTTCATGCAAATAAAATTAGAAAAAATGCGATAAATGTAGTTAAAATAAAAAAAAACCATTATTATAATTATATAAGAAAAAAAAAGTATATATATATTATAATAACAAAATATAGTTTTATTTATTAGCTATATAATATAAGAAAGCAAAAAGCATAAAATAGTTTTTTTCTTAATTTTTAAATTACAAAAAAAAATTATATAAGTAACCATAGCAAAGAGAAATGAAATGAAGAAGATAATACTTTTCTTATAGATAATAATAAAAAAAAAAATTGTGAGACAAAAAATTGTGATTTGCGATATGTAATAAAAAAAAAAACGAAATACACAAAAACATAAGAGACAAACACACACAACGTAGGTCAATTTATTTGATTTTCAATTAAAAGTAGATATATAAAAAAAATTATTATTTAAAGTATATAATTAGCAATTTAAATAAGCTTTTATATTTTAATTTAATTGTTTTAGAACAATTTTTGTTTTAAGTAGGTGTAAGGAGTATTAGTTTTCTTTTTTTAATTCATAAACTTAAAAAATACATTAAAAAACACATAAATACAATATGAAATCCTTGCCAATATAGACAAATTTAAATAAAACAAAAATAATACTAAATATATTATTATATTATAAATAAATAAAAATTGTTCAAAATGAAACTCTATAAGTATCTACAGATACAGTTTTTTTTTTTGTAAATACATATGTATTAGAAATAACTCAAATCTTTTCATTAAAAATTAGCTGCAAAAGAAGAACCATATATGTACTTGATGAATGTTTTTGATTTTGAAAGAAAAAAAATTCAAACCTCAAAAAAAGTTTTTTTTTTTGAATTCATTGATATAAAAATCTAATCGGGACACCTATCATAACTTTTTTTAAATTTTGATAAAAAAATGTATTAAATTTTCATAAATACTTGAAAAATTAATAATTTTCACCTTTTTTCAACTTTAACTTTCTCAATACCGGTAAATATCAAAAAATACTACCCATAATATCGAAAAAAGTGTCAAAATTTATCTTGAACATGTTGATCATCATTAACAATGAAAAAATATAACCCAATCTTGAAAAACTCAGTCGAATAAGGTTTAAAAATTTTAGTTGAAATAAGGAATTTTTAGATATGTAATTATTAACTAAAATATTTTTTTATGGCGCGTGGGCCACTTAAGAAAAATGGCTAACAAAAACGAAAATGGCTTAAAAAATATTCTTTTTTTCAAAATATTTAACATTCATACCGAAGTTAAAGGCTCTTCTTTTTCTTAAATAACAATTGCTATACAAAGAAAAATAAAAATACAAAAAACCCATTAAACACTTTACAAGGAAATTACTACAATGAAACATACATACAATTATTATTAGCTAATGCAAACAAGAAAATATACAATAACAAAAATACATGCTACTCTTTAAAAACAATATAAAACAAAACCAAATAAAATGCTAAAATAAACAAAACAAAAAAACAACTTTTTGGAACACGTATACTTTATATATATTACAATTATACTGTCTAAATAAACTCTATATACATAATATACCCAAATATTATTAACAATAAACACAAAAAAAAAATTAAATTAAAAAAAAAAAACATACAACTATCTCCTGCTGAACTGTGCATCATCCAAAAACCACCACCACCAACCGTTATGGTATTACTTTTAACTTAAAACAATAAAAAGAAGAAAACAAAAAAAGAAAACAAATTATATATTTTATTAATGCAAAATAAAAAATAAAATAAACTTTAAACAGCAAAGAAATAAATTTAAAAAAAAGAAATTGATAAACAATAAACAAATATTTACAAAATATAGCAACAAAATCGATGTCCGCGTTATTTATTTGAAATTTTTATTTATGTGTTTTTTTTTATTAAATTTAATTTTAAAAAATATATAGTTAAAAAACCTTTTTCATATTTTTGCCTTTGAATATAAAACCCTAAAAAATAATATTATATGTTTAACCTTTTTTAATATTTTTTTACAAAACAATTCTAAAACATTCTGTGTACAAACAAAAAACAAAAAAAAAAGATAAAAATGTTAAAATAAAATTTGTTGAAAAATAAAAGGAACATTATTTCATTTCCTCGCTTTAAATGGAATTCAAGTAGAGAAACTAACAAGAAAAAAACAAAAACTAAAGAAATTAAAAACAAAAAACATATATAGCGACACAACAACAACAACAGAAAAAAAACAAAAATCGATATTATATTATTATACATAGAATATAAATTCATATTAATTATATTAATTGTTAGTTGCATTATTGAACAGAAAACAAAAAAAAAAAACAAATAACGATGAATGAATTAATCAGAAATGGAACATTGTTCGATATCGGACCGATACGGTATAAATTTTCAAATTTTTAAAATAAATAAAAAAAAAAAAAACAGACAAAAAATTATAATTTTATGTAATAAGTCAAAAGCGAAGTAGTAAAACTATTTAAATAAAAAAAATAAATAAAATAACAAGAAATAAACTTGATAATGATGATTCCATTGATAAATATGTGAAACAAAATGCAAATTATACCAGCGATAATATATTATACACAAAAGTGAATATATATAAAATAAAACAAAAAATAAAAAATTTAATTTAATTTGAATATTTAATAATAAACCAAGCAAAACAAAATAATAGAAGAAACCAAAAAAAAAAAAACTACTAAATAAATAAATAAATAATAATGTTAAAACCAATGGAACAATTGTAAGTGGAGAAATATTCTTTAACAAAACAAACAAAAATGAAGGAAAATTATTTAATAAAATCTTAAATAATAAAATAATTTGTTGTGTTTTATTTTGCTAAAGTATATAGGTGTATATTGGAAATAAGATGATCAAGTATAGGTGTACCCCAAATTGTGTGATCTTTATTGCCTACCCTGGAAAAAGTTCAACCGTAATATCTGCTCTATTTAAGAGAAGTAACATCCACTCCTGATAAACAAATTGATTATTTAATCCAGTCAACGAAGAAAAAGAACGTGTAAGGAATGACTTTTTGAAAACAATCTGAATAAAATGGTTTTCTTTACCAAACTGAATCTCCGAATATAAATTTATTTTATTTTTTTTTTCTGTTAAAATATTTAGAATATTCTAATTATTCACTAACAAATGTTTCCCTTTTTTTTAAGTACCTATATAAATATAATATGTTGGTCAAGTATGAGTCATTTTTACCATCATAAGTCATGAACTACTGTCCTACTTCTAGAACTTTTCAAATAAAATATATTTTTCTGCTTGAGTAGTCGTGTAGAGAATTCATTTAAAAGAACTCTATTTATGTATATTTTTAATCAAAAAAAAAAAGAAAAGTCTTGCTTGAGTTTTATCCATCAAAATTAAAATACTTGATATTGAAAAGGTGAATTTGATTTGCAAACAGGTGTATTTTCTTTCTAGTTTAATAAATTTAATTTGCAAAACAGCGGAAATTGTTTACAGAGTGTACATTTTACATTATATAATTTAGAAAAGGATTAATTAAATTTTTGGAAGGGTAAACACTTAATTAAAAAAAAAAACCTCTATAGTTTTTATTAAAATAATTTTAAATATTCGTTTCAATAGTAAAAGAAATTCCTTAGTGTTCTCATGCAACAAAATCATTATGTTATTTATTTTCATATTCTTGCACTTGCCCTTGTAGATACTTTTAAAAGTTTTCTCATAAGAAAGTTTTTCCTTTTTCCTACAATATGATGGTTAGAGTTTTGGATAAGATGACCCACATACCTACATAAGTTTGAACATGAAAATCTACTCAAGACGATGAACTTAGTACGATGGTTAAAATTTTGTTAATTTTTGAACAACATCAAGTTTAAATTTAATTATTGGCTTTTTTTTAAACCACGCACTTTTAAAGTGCGAGAGTTTTTAGAAGTTGGAACTAATGGTTTATCTGGATGAAAATTTATGTTGATGCAATATGACTTTCACCATAATATGACAGAAGGTATTTTTGAATATCTAGTTAATCCAATGAAACCAAAGATATCCCCATATGACGGCCTTGAAAAAAGTTGTAACATTTAACATTAACAAGTTAAATATAAGCGAAATCCGAAAAAATAATGCTACGCCTTATGAAACTTAAGTTAATGCTAATTAGCATTGCGATTTTATTTGGTAAGCAAATAAACATTCAAAAAAAAAGTGATATATTTTTTGAGAGAAATCGTAGCATTTGAAATTAGTGGTGAGACACCCTGTGACTAAAGCATTTAGGGCCAATTTATTGAGCCTCCATTAAATTTTGAAATTTATCGTTTTAGTTAACAGCGTTGTTAACTATTGGCGCCTTTAAATATACATCATTAAAAATTCATTTAATTCACTCTACTTTAGTTAAAGTCTTTACTTTTAATGGAAACTTAAAATTTTAAACTCCATTAAAAATATCCTACGGATTTTTTAGTTTTTAAAAATAAAACTGTCAAAAGCAAAATTTTGTGAAATCAATTTTTTTTAAATTTGAAGATTTGAATTAAGGAAAAACAATACAAAAAACATAAAAGCTATGGCCCGTAAGTATTTTGGAGCCGTAAACGACAGGCGAAAGCACACTGACGAGAATAACGATATATGTACCATCAGTGGTAACCAAAAGACTGTTACAATTGCAATGTTTTGGGATGATTACATTATGTAGCATCTCATTAGTTTTACCTCGTGATTCTTTTAAAGTGAAGAAGATCTAGTTTCTGGTAGATCTATTACTATATATGCTTCTCCTGCGCTCGGCGAAGTAGATGAAAAAAAATCTTAATTGAAGTGTTGTCTATTTAACCCTCATACGTACGTCATACCCATAGAAAAAAAATTTCTGGCGAGCCGTAGTCATTTTAAATTGTAACTTATTTATGGAATAAATACCTACATACATAATGTCCCTACAAAAATATTCTATGCTGGACTGTTAATGTACATACATAATTTTTGTTTTGTTCATGAACAAATTTTTTCAAATAAAATAATAATGAAATAATAACTGAAATGACATTTGACGCCATAAACAAAAAATACCAAGACTGGAAAATTTCGTACGTCTTTCCCCGCAAAACCCTTTTGTGTACAGTGCTGTCTGTGAATATATGTGAAAGCCACCACGTTGGTAAATGACGTTAACACGCACACATTTATAGATTCACGACATTCACCACACATTTGACACGAACACAACGATAGGTTCACGACATTCACCACACCACGCAGCTTGTAGGCAAACGTCAGTTGACCGCCGAGTTTCCAGTCTTGGTATTTTTTGTTTATGTTTGACGCTAACGGAGAGTGAATAAATAGAAATCCTTTTTTAAACCTCCATTTGCTCTAAAAATCCCTCTTAAAAGGTCGAATTTGGCTTTTTAACTAAAAGGACTTTTAAATTTAATGCTCAATTAGTTAATGATTTCAAACTTCAAAAAAATCCTTAACAGAGACTGAATTAAACGAATTTTGTTTTTAATTTTAAAATTCCCTTTTTTAATGGCGATTTAAGTTTAATGGAGAGTCAATAAATTGGGCCTTAATATTATAATCAACAGCTAAAAACGATTATTCAAATATTTTAGGGTGTTTTTTTTTCGTGTGAAGTGGCAAAAATGGGAAAATTAGATTTTATAATTCGAATTTTATTTTTTATATTGTTTTTTTTTTGTAATTTTTTTAGCTTGAAACTCTAAATATTTGACAAAGCATTTTTAAGTAGTGATAGGAACCATCGAATGATTTGAACTATCGATAGTTAGTAACTGAATGATTTGAACTATAGAATAGTTCATTCATTCATTCATTTATTCATTCCAATAAAAACTATCGAATAAACTATCGGATAAAAACTATCGAATAAACTATCGAATAAAAAAAAACTATTCGAATGAAAAAACTATCGTTTAAGAAAACTATTCAAATGAAAAAAACTATCGTTTAAGAAAACTATTCAAATGAAAAAACTATCGTTTAAGAAAACTATTCAAATGAAAAAACTATCGTTTAAGAAATCTATTCAAATGAAAAAACTATCGTTTAAGAAAACTATTCGAAAGAAAAAACTATCGTTAAAGAACACTATTCAAATGAAAAAACTATCGTTTAAGAAAACTATTCAAATGAAAAAACTATCGTTTAAGAAAACTATTCGAATGAAAAGTCTATCGTTTAAGAAAACTATTCGAATGAAAAAACTATCGTTTAAAAAAACTATTCGAAAAAAAAACTATCGTTTAAAAAAACTATTCGAATGAAAAGACTATCGTTTAAGAAAACTATTCAAATGAAAAAACTATCGTTTAAGAAAACTATTCAAATGAAAAAACTATCGTTTAAGTAAACTATTCGAATGAAAAAACTATCGTTTAAGAAAACTATTCGAAAGAAAAAACTATCGTTAAAGAACACTATTCAAATGAAAAAACTATCGTTTAAGAAAACTATTCAAATGAAAAAACTATCGTTTAAGAAAACTATTCGAATGAAAAGACTATCGTTTAAGAAAACTATTCGAATGAAAAAACTATCGTTTAAAAAAACTATTCGAAAAAAAACTATCGTTTAAAAAAACTATTCGAATGAAAAAACTATCGAATGAAAAAACTATTCGAATGAAAATAGTAACTGAATGAATGATTTAAAACTATCGAATGAATGAATATTTTACAACTATCGATAGTTTGATAGTTTTTATTCGATAGTTCCCATCACTATTTTTAAGCCGATACGAATCATACTGTAAAAAAAAAAGATCGTGAAGATTTCTCCTTCATCATAATATTGGTCTTCATTATAACCTCAAACCTGACACGAAACCAATACTTTCCCTGAAGAGCACGTAAAAATACTAAAATTAACCAAAGTCGAAAATGTGCATCGTTCATGATTCATGATTACTTCTGTCCTAAATATCTTTTGAATTCTGTTCTTTAATAGTGACTCCTGTACCTTCTATTTTTGTTAGTTTATGGTCCAAATGCTAAAGTCCATCTACATTGGTAACCTGGCAACAATTCCCAGTCCCAAGTCGCAGGACAATAATTGTCTAACGAATCAAAGGACACAAAAGTCTCGGGTCGAACCTTGAGCAATGTATTTTAAATATCTATAAAAATATTTACATATGCTCCTCTTATGCATACATACATATATAAATACATATATCGAAGGCCACAAAATGAAAGTGGACATGGGTTGAAGAAGAATAATACTTCCAACTAAGCAGAAATGTTCCAAGCTATCGATTTCACAATGTTGTGTTTATTTTGTCCATTTTGTGGTAAAGATTACTTAAATTTGAATTTCCTGAATTTACTTTCAATCCAATATCGAAGTTTTGTGGGTTTTGCAAATATCCGAAAGTATGTTTGTATATTATGTGACTATAGATATATATTTGTTACTATCCCTAGACTCATTCTTCTTCTCTCTTAATGACATTTGCAATATCAAGGATTAAGGACACTGGTTGGATGGTCTTCTTATTTTTTTGGGATACAAAAAAAAAACTATATTCAATAGGACGAGGATAACATTGCAATTTTGCAATGCGATATGTCATCAAGCTTGCTTTGTATTGAAATTGTAAACGTACGAGTATAACGAATGTATCCTTTTAAACTTTGATAAGTGCATTTACTTGTATCCTGTGGCATTTGCGGGATCCGATAAAAGGGTGTTGATGCCGAAGGTGGGTGAACTTTTTATTCTCATTTTGGTTTTTTTTTTGTGTAAAATTTTCTCTTACATATTGTAGGTGTATGAATAATGTGAAATTGATGTATGTAGGTGGCTCAGAATAATATCGTGAGCTTGTTTTTATAGAATTTGTAAGGATTTATTCCTGTTTCGTTGTTTTTTTTTTTTTGCCTCATTATACTAAGCCTCTGTAGGCACACCTCTTTTTTGCGAATTTGGTTTATACTTTTCCATATTGCTAGAGCTTTTTTCGGTCTCACTATTTTATAGGGGATCATATATGAAATGGATGTAGAATTTTCCAAGAAGCTCCAATATTGTATTCACAATTCCAAAAAAAAATTATTTTCACCCTTAGGTATAAAGACACTTTTTTGTGACCACTTTTTATTTTTGTCCTGCCAAATTGCACCGAAAAAAAAAATTGATAATAACAGCTATCAAATTAACATTTTTCAGTGACAAAAGTCGTCCAACAATTAAAATATCAATTTTGATATTTTATCATATTATTTTGACATTTTTTAATTTCAAGTGGATAGTGAAAATTTCACTTTGACGATTAAAATATCAATGTTGACTAGATTTTACGTTTTAGTTTATTATAATGAAACCTATTTCTTTCCTTTTCATTTTTATTATTTTTATTATTTTAAGAATTTTCTTTCTTTTTTCAAAACATTTCTGAAAGGGAATATTCTTTACAAAATAATGGTGATATTATTTTTTCTATTATAGGTGATATAATTGTTTTGTTATTTTCTCCCAAACTATGTGAAGTAAAATCTTAGTGCCGATCAAATTTTCTCAGTAAATCATACATTTTACTTCGAAAAAACACAAAGCGCCTTTAAATTAGTACACATTAAGAATTTTTTATTATATATTTTTCAATAATTTGGAATGAGAAATTGATATGAAAAAATGATAATAAAATATCAAAAAAAAATTTCCAAAATGTGACATTTAAATATCGTCCTGATAATAAAAATGTTGTTTTAACATTTTAAATATCATAAAACACATTTTATAGAGCATTTTTGGCTGATATTTAAAAAATGTTAATTTGATATTTAAAAAATGTTAAATTGATATTGGTTTTTTTTTTCGGTGTGGCACTCGTATGAGCACAGAGGGTAAAGACCTATCTTTCTCCATGTTTTTGGACCCGCTGAATCCGAATTTCAAGTCCGTTTTAACCGGTCACCTTCCAGTTTTGAGAAAAATGCAACAAAAAAAAAACCAAAATGCCAAAAACTGTTTTTTTTTTAGTTTTTTGCATTTTACTCAAAACTGGAGGGTGACCTGATGATATGAGATCACAATGAGCAGGCATATGCATCTAAGCCCGAAAACCTCAATTTTTTTTTTTTTTATTTTTGAGAAAAAATCTAGGAAAAAATGCATTTTCAAAAACGTCCTCCAAATTCATCGAGTGTTACATCGAAGGAAAGGTCTCTTTATGTTCTATTCATAATTGAAAACCAAAGGATTCTTGGAGGTCTGGTTGCTGAGTTATTGGCATCAAAATTTTTTCTTTTCACATTCGCAGGCAGTTATTTGCGGAACAAAGTCTCGAAAGAAGTTTTGGTTTACAGATATGAGTTAAAAGTGAACAGGTCCATCCATTTAAGGAAAAAAAAAAAATATATGTTTTTTTTATTTTATTTTCGAGAACAAATCAAGGTTAACCCATTGCCGAAAAAATGCATTTTCAAAAATTTCCTCCAAACCCAACGTGTGAGGTATTAAAAGAACGGTCTCACTAAGCACTATTCATAATTGAAACCCAGAAGTTTCTTTGAAGTCTGGTTGCGAAGTTATTTGCAATCGCATATATTTTTTCATAAATTCGATCTTCGAATCCAAGTCTCGAAATAAGTTTTGGTTTAAAGATATGAGTTTACAATTGGCAGGCCTATGCATCCAAGCAATTTTTTTTATTTTCGAAAAAAACATTGAATTTTGAAAAATATTTACTTTTGCATTTTTCAAGAACCTACGCCGAGAATTTGCTGGCAAACAAAATTACAAATTTTTCTAACAAGCGGGATAACTTTCTCTTATACAGATTTAAAAATGTTTGAACTTCTTACAACTTCAAAAAAATATGCATAGAGTCTATCTCTAGCCCCTGTTTTCCAGGCTTACAAATATTTCTGATGTTTGTCTCAAAACACTTTATTTATTTTGGAGCCCGCTTTACTTAATTTCACGTGGGGCCTTGACATTTTTAGGGGTCCCGAGACACCACCTCTCCTGCTGCGCCAGTGGTTTGTACTTTGTACGCCTCTAACATCTTTAACTTTGTTTTGTATGTCTTAAGCTCTTAAGCTTAAGATTTATTTTCATTACTAGAAATGATTTAATGCCACAAAAAGCTGCCAAAAATTCCATATCAACACCGGAAACAAAAACTAGTTCCGTTGCGTGCAAAAAAAAAACACACACACACACACAAATTCCGGTTGCAATAAATCTCTTTTCTTTTTTATATTTTTTGGTTTTTTTCGTTCTAATGTTCTTAGGAACAATGAAAAACCTCTTTGACAACAAAAGACCATGTCTTCGCTTTGAACACAATTTTTGTATTCCAAAAAAGAATTCAAAATCCTCTGCAACTTCTATAATTAAACTTTCAAGTTAAATACACACAAAAGATCAAGGAACAAGGACAGTCGTTGTTTTCCTGTCCAATTTGTTTCCCATACATTGTGTTCAGGAAATGAAACAACAACAAAAAACGAATAAAAAAAGAAAACAAGAAGAAAAAAGTGTGTGTAGAGGAGACCACACTATACCATCATAGCTAGGCACTTCCCATCTCTTTCAATATAAGAACAACCATAAGCAAAAATAAAAAAAACAGAAGAAAAAATGGTCAAAACATAGTGAAAAGTAGTGATACAAGGAAACCACATGCAAGACTTCCCATCAGCCATTGTACCATGCTGGGAGCTTAGATCCTATCAAAAACGAAACCTCGAAAAAATCCTAGAGTGCCTCTTATATTGCATTTCGAATGTCCTTTTTCCAGATTTGTTTGTGTGTTTGGTTTTCTTTTTTTTCATTTTTGCACTCTTTATTGTTTGCTAGTTCTCTCCCTCACTCACTTTTTTTTTTGTTGGTAGTTTCCTTCATATATCTTTGAGCCTTTTCGAGTGTGTTTTTTGGAAAATTGTTTCGCGAAAACCACAATTTTGAGCTGGGTAAACAGAAACAACAAACCGAAAAACTTCAACCAGGCGAGGCGGTTAGTGGTGCAAGCCACAGTTAGATGTTGTCGTCCTGTGTTGGTGCCTCAAAAGTTTTTCTTTTAGCTATTTTTGTATATATTTTTTGGTATTTCATCTTTTCAAATGCGAAAAAGTGGAAAAATAACTGCTTCCTGTGGTTGCCACATAAAGATCTTTCCGGGAGGTTCATTAAGAACCTAGCACTGTTTAAGAGTGGTGTAGGGTTCTTGATGTACAGTGTGGTTGGGAAATCTCGTTCCCCAGTTTGTAGTTTTGGTTAGGTTTTTTTGGTAAAAGGATTCGTATTTTTTTTTTTTCAACACGCTTGTGGCATTATATTTTGGTAAAAAGAATTTGTGCGTCATAATGAGGCTTAAATTTCGTCTGTGTCGTTTGTTAAAAATAAATACATCAAAATGCAAGAAAAAATCACGTACTTTGGGTACTTTCCCACTACTGGGTTAATTTTGTAAGTTGTGATTGATATCACATCGTGAATTATAAAAAATTCAACATTTTTTTCAAAAATCCAAAAAAATATTTCATCAAAATTTTGTTTTTGATTTATACTAAGACGATATAAATGCTTTATTAACAAAATTTTGATAAAATTTATTTTTATTTGAAATCGCTGAACTCTTTGTTCAAAAAATTGATTTTGTAACATTTCGAAAATATTCTTTTATTGAAAATGTTTAAAAATTTTAATACAAATAGTACACATACAAATGTTCGTTAAAATCACCTAAGTCGTTAGGTGATTTCAAATAGGGGCGTACATATCAGTGGGATAGCCGAGGCAGTGCCCTGGGGCCCCAAGGGATGCCAGGGCCCCACGAAAAATTATGTAGTGAAGAAACCTGTTTATATAAATAAAATATCATTCAGATCTCAAAGGAAATTTTGGATTTTATTAATGAATAAAGTTTAAAAAGTCCTTTCTTTTAATATCTTACTCGATGAATTTGGAGGAAATTTTTTATTATCTATGCATTTTTTTTCTGCAAGGGATTTTTTCTCCAAAATCCAAAAAAAAAAAACATGTATTTTTTTACCTAAATGCATTAGACCTGTTCACTCATATCTGTAAACCAAAACTTGTTTCGAGACCTTGATCCGCAGATATCTACCTCCGAATGTAAGAAAAAAAGATGTTTGAATGCCAATAACTCAGCAATTAGATGTTGTATCATTCGATGAATTTAGAGGAAATTTTATAAAATGTGGATAAATTTTGTTCTTCCTTCTGATACACCTGAAGTTTCTAATAGGTACATTAGGGTGGGTCAAAAAAAATCGAAATTCTTTTTTTTTGTTTTTTATTCCGAAAAATCGATTGCTAGACACCTGTAGAATATACACACGAGATATGAGCTCTTTATATTAATGGGAAGGTCCTCCGCTTCGCAATTTTCCATTTTTACATCAAGCTTCTTCAAGCTTCATTGACTTTTTAGCAAATTTCTTTACATATTATTGTAGGAAATTGAACGCTCTACAAAGAAGCTCTATAGACTTTTTTCGTTTATCTAACCGTTTAATAGATATTTGAGGTCCAAAAATCAAGAAAATCTTTAAAAATTCGTTTTTTGTTCTTAATTTTGTAAAAAATTGAAAAACTATAATAATCAAACGCGCAAGACATATTCTTATAGGAAATAAAGTGTTTCACAAAAAAGGTCTTGTTAACTTTTTTCATTAATCTTTTTCTTATGCATTGCGATTTGGATACGAATATCGAAGGAATTTTTTGTAGAACGTAGAATTTTCAGTGTATGGGCAAATTTTGAAAAGTAAAAAATGTTTTTATAATTTTTCTTAACTTTGACCTCGAATATCTTTAGAATGGTTAGAAAAATGAAAAAAGTTAACAATTTTTTGTGGAGGAATTTATTTCCTATAAGAATATGTCTTGCGCGTTTAATTATTATGAAACAACCAACTTTAATTTTAAAAAACGAATTTTTAAAGATTTTCTAGATTTTTGGACCTCAAATATCTATTAAACGGTTAGATAAACGAAAAAAGTCTAATGGGCCTTTTTTGTAGAGCGTTCAATTTCCTACAAGAATATGTAAAGAAATTTGCTAAAAAGTCAATTAATAAAAAAATGATTTTTTTTGTAGAAGCTTGATGTAAAAATGGAAAATTGCGAAGCCGAGGACCTTCCCATTAATATAAAGAGCTCATATTTGGTGTGTATATTCTACCGGTATCTAGTAATCAATTTTTCGGAGTACAAAATAAAAAAAAAAAAAATCGATTTTTTTGACCCACCCTAAGGTACATACATTGTTATTTAACTCAAATCTATTTAAATATATAATACATAATATAATTCACAAGCAATGAAACAACCAATTTTAATTTTACTTTTAAACGTTTTATTCCTAAACCCTCATATCGATCATCCTCAACAACTCACAATGGATCTATTTTATTTGAACACCAATAGTGTGTTGTTTTCATTTTTCAATGTTGCCAACTGAAAGTCTTACAACGATATAACACTTTGATGTTTGATCTTCCAAGTTCCAATGATCGTTTTAATTTTTATGAATTTAAAAATCGATCGATGGAACATTTAAAGCACCAGGCTCCCAGAAGTAACAGCTCTACTCATAAATTCTATCCCATGTATAATATACGCCGTACGCCCTCATATATTGGGAGTATTTCATTAATTTTCCCGCCGCACTATTTATCATTGATTATTATAATGCAACTATGAGGCGACGATGAGGTGACTTGATGACGAAAACTCTATGGAAACCATGATAATGGCGCTCAGATAGTGCTGGTTCGATCACTTTTAATGAATCATTTGAATTATCACAAACAATGTGGTGCCGTCGACAATCGTATGCCAACACCTAATATACAATGTTGTTCGACAAAAAAAATGTTTGGTGGTGGGTTGTTGAAAATTTTAATTCTGTTGTTTCTAATTTCTATTCAAATTCGGTGCTATAATGATGGCCCTGCTTGATTTCTGTTCGCCGAGTGAGTTAAGTAAGAATTTGTTTATTTTGATTGACTTATTTTTTTAATGATCAGCCATTTTGTGAAAATGCTGACATTAAGTATTAGTATTATTCAAGTTGTCAACTTTTTTGTTATTCCAAAAATAATTTCGATCTTTAGTTCCTTAAAAAAAAATGAAACTTTTTCGAAGAAGAAACTTTATGATAAATAAGAAAAAAATAATCGAAGAGACGAAAAGTTGAAATTTTGATGTTCTTTCAATATAATGTCTTATTCATACTTATTACACAAATTAATTTATTCATAATTAATAATTAAAAAACATCATATTCTTAAACTTAACCCAGAATTAGCTTTTGGTTAGTTTAAACTTTTGAATAAATATGAAAACCAATTTCTTATTTTTTGAAAAAAGTAAGAAAACTTTGATCTTAAGACAATAAATTAAGACAATTAGAAAAAAAAACCCCGTGGATCTCTCATTACACAATACCAACAAACTGCCGTGAGGTCAGGGCGACACAGCGAAAAAGTGACGATAGGGCGAAAAGGTGACAGCACCGCAATAACATTTATTGAAAAATAAGAATCACCAGAGTGTTTTAATTTCTTTACTTTTTATAGAAATGCAATAAAATAACAAAAAGAATGCACTTTGGGCGTCATGGTCTCGCTAGAGGGGGAATTTAAGTTCCAAAATCGATGTAAAAAATCAAAGTGGAAAAAAAACTAGAAAAAAACAGTATTTTTGAAGTTTTTTTTTTTAATATTGTGTTTTATTTATATTGATATCTTCTTAATATGTAAGAACAATAATAATAAAAGACACAAAGTACATTTAAAATTATAATTTATTATTCAGGATCTTACTTCTTAACTTAATGCTGGTCGGAATCAGAGAGACCGGGAACGGGGAAAAAAGAAAATCTCTTAGTCAGCAGTTTAATTAAAGATCAGTAATTAATTAATTCAATATAATTAACAAGATAACTTAAACTAGTAATGTACATTGTACAAACTAATTTGAGATATAAAACGAATACATTCAGTGTTCAGTAAAAATTCCTAAAGTACATATACAACGCTTGAGAAAAGCGCATACCAATTTTTTTTTTACGCTATAATGTCTTATATATCGATGAATTGAAAATCAATTAAAAATAAACTATTAGAGAAACAAAAATCTTCTATATTTTATTTGAAAGTTTAATACAAATGAAGGATTTTTAAAAATTCCGTCATTTAATAGGGTAAATAGGGGTAAAACTAAATTGCAAAAAATGGCTATTTTTTAAACGCAACGTTGTGGAAAGTTGTGTTTTTTTAATCGATAGATAAATTTATCGTTGGGCTGACAATAGTATTGAAAAAATTCTAAAAAATTTCAAAACCAAGTTATAAATAATTTTTTAAAACTAAAACATGAGCCAGACCTTTGACAAAGTAGTGATTATAGGTAGGGGAAATTGACAATTTGAAAAACGTCATTCGAAAGATAATACAAAAAATTAGGGGTCTCTTACGAATTTTTTTTAAGTCTCTGCATTTCGAAATATGAATTTAAAAAAAAAAACAACTACTTTTTTTGGGGTATATATTTGGGCGGGTTTTTATTTTTACCAATTTTTTGGAGCGTTCTCAAACTTATAGACTACATAGTCTATACCCGTGCCCATGCATGCGCAAAAAATTGGTATTTTAAAATGATTTTCGACCGAATAAAGGGAAAAACAATTTTTTTGTGTCCCAAGTTTTTTGACTGTTTTTAACCGTTTTTTATTTTTTATTATTCTAACTTTTTTTGTAGGCATCATAGACATATGATTGAAGCATCATATGAAAGGTGAAATAATAAGCTTTCTTATGATATACACAGAGAAAAATATGACCCGCTAAAAACTAACAGATTGCCATATTGTTTTACCGTCCATACATTTCATAAGAAATCTTATTAAAATCAACGATTAATAAGGTTTTTGTAAGGAGATTTCTTATTATTTTTATAGAGAAAATCTTATTAAAATTTGACTGAAAAGTTGATTTTTTTTGCAAGTTCGCACTAGAACAAAAATGGCGATCAATATTTTCATGGCAGGTTGGTTCAGGTGGTATCGTTTTTTTTATTTTTTTGCAGATTTTAAAACAATAAGGAAAACCCGATTGTTTTAATAAGGTTTCCTTCTTGGATGAAAACCATAGAGAAATCTTATTGTTTTTGTTCTTTTTTATGTAGTCTATTTTTCTCTGTGTAAAATTTAATATAGTTTGCTATAGAAAAAAAAATTCTAGCTCTTTTTGTAGACTCGCACAGACATGGGCGATATAATAGACTTAAACAAAAAGTTTTTCAGATGGTATAAAATTTATTATAGGTTGTTTTATAAAAAAATTGATTTTTGGGTAATGAAAGTAATTTTTTCACTTTTTTCATTAGAAATTATTCTTTTTAATAAATTATTATTAAATTCAATTCAATGCATGAAAGTATGAAAATTTTCATCTATGTTTTCTTATGACGTTATCACGTAAAATAATCGTCCGTAAACCGACTTTACAGACAATCTCTTTTGTGTGTGAACGTTTTGGAAATGAAAAAGTTAGAACCAAAGCAGTTTATTTAATTTATACAAGTTAAAAGAATGTTCTTTTAAGAAGAATAAAAAATTAAATTTTAAAACTTAAATTTAATTTCAAAGCAATTATAAATCATAATATACTACATGATTTAACAATGTTAAATAACCTAAATCTAAAAAAAAAAAAAAAATGCATCTAAACAATAACTGTTTTTATAGCACTAAAAAATTCCCCTAAATCATGCAAAACATAATTCCATTAAAACTATTAAATGTAACTTTTCATATCGGTCCAAGAAAACACCCTTTCACATTGAAAAGGAAAGGCAAAACTATATATTTGGTTTTTGTTTTTCATATAAACTGGAATAAATTCACTGAATTTCACCGGTGTTGCATTTTATTCATAGATTGTTTTGGTACTAGTTGAAAATTAAAAAAAAAAAATCCTTCAAAATTGTACCCAAATCACAAACACAAATGCATTAAACAACAATACACTCAGAAATGTATCTCTTCTTTATTTAGAAAGAGACCAACACTTAAAAAAACGAAAAAAATACAAAAGTGCTTTTATATTGGCACCCACACCTAAAAACTTCCTTTTATATCGTCTGATTGTAACTGTAGGAAATGAACTGTTAGCTACGAATGAACATTGTCTCTTATTTCTAAGAGGAACAGTGTTCGTTTTAGCTGTTGACTTCTTACTTCTAATCCCACTCAAAAAATATTAATCATAAACATAATAAAGGATTATAAACTTTTTTAGAGTGGGTCCATTCCATTCAGCAACAGCATAGTAAAATACTTTGAAATAATGTGTCATATGGCCAGATTGCATATGCGTTTAAAAAAAGAGCCAATAAAAAAGCACGTATACGCCACAGTGCACGTGGACAACGTGCAAATAATGTGAATTACAACTTTGGCTTAGATGCTAGCACATCCTAAACGAATTAAAATAAACACTTGCACTTAATAATTGAACAAAATGTTCATCTTCTTGTCCTCGGTGTTTGTAAATAAACAGAAAAACAAAATCCTTACATGCATTATATTTCATTGAAGTCAGGTTTTCATTTTATTTTTATTTGAAAAGTTCTTTTTGTTCTTTAATTACCAGAAAAGATTGCTGCAGTTACCAACAAGTACATCGCTTTTCCTTGAAACAGATAGATTAGGATTCATTCATATCAGGTTTCATATAAATTATCTCTCAATCATTTGAAAGCTTATTTTATAATAACAAAGAAATAAAATGACACACTCACATTTCACCTAAGCTCACCTTTTGCAAAACTTCCCTCAAATTACAACTTTTCTTCAACTCTAATAAATTTACAAAAACGAAAAATAAAAATCATATTTTGTCTAAAAGATTATAATGATTCGTCTGCACACACCGGTTCGTTCTCAGTCCTCTTCAAAGTTGGTGACTTCATATAGAAATAGAAAATAAAAATCCTCTATACCTTTAACGAGATAAAAAACAAACTTATTTAATTCTCATTCTAGATAGATCATAGATACCTACGATGAGCAATTCCACAAAGTTCATCCAGCGCACTCCTCATATACTCAAATATTCTTTCAGGATTTAGAAAAAAAAAATAAAATAAGTCTGCGAAGACCCGACAAAAAAAAAAAGAAAAAAAAAATCTACAAAAATTAAGTCTGCTCTAATTAAAAAGAAAAAGTTTGCACCAAAAGTAGTTAAGTATCTTCTGACCACTTCACCAATACACTGCAAACTTTCATTAGTCTAATTGCGAAATTCGCTACCAAGAGTGCCAGTAGTTCTAGAAATCTAGAAAGCAACCCATCTTCCCGTAACCCGTCGTATCGTCGCGTCGTCCTCGTCAGTCGTTCGTTTTGCGTTCATAGTAAAAAGAGTTTCCATTCCCACAAAGATTTACATGAATTCTTTTTTTTTTTCTATAGGAACCAACATAATTTTTACATAAGGCTTCTTATAATAAAAGTTCTGTTTTGTTTTTTTTTTTTGAGAATTTTCCATCTCCACCTCCGCAATGATAAATTTTTTTCCCCGCAGGAAATGTGCAAAATTAATGAAACTTACCGTTGAGACAATGAACAAAACTCTGGGCTCCTCGCTTACAAATGAACAATAAATCTTTAAACGTATGCACACCGACTTCGTGAAGAGAAAAGATTTATAGCCCAAGCATTTTGTGCCACCTGGATGCTTTTAACCTTTACTCTCTGTACTGTTTTCTCTGTGCACCACTACCGCCGCCGCACCTCCTTGATGTTATGTTTTATTTTTTTTTTGTCGGGGGGGAAGTAGATAAATGAATTAAACAGGAACTCGCCTTTTGTTCGCCTTGGGAGGATATTTGATTATCACAAGGATACTTCGACTCCGGCGAACCCAAGTCACACAAAAGTGTACATATATGCTATGTAGACGAAATTACTCTCTAGTGGGTATTACCGATTTTGAGAAAGGTCAATGGGGACTCTACCGCAATACTGACATACCATTAAATCCGATGAATCAGTGCTTCCTGTCAGAAGGAAACCACACATAGCGGTGATTATCCTCTGCATGACACAGCATATTTCAATAAAAATAAAAATCAGTCGATTGATCTCCTAACTGACCGTATTTCCTGGGATACACAGGACGTTTAGTATATTATAATGATGATAAGAAATTACAAGTAAACATTAGATATTACGCAAATGGCAAATGGAGGAGCAGTGCCTAACGGATTCTTTTAAGAATGCGATTGCTTTGTTTTAAGGAGGAGAGTTTCCTTTTCCGTCTTCTTATCGAAGTCTTACAGCTGGTTGCGGTTATCAGTTAATATATAGGAGCACTAATAAAGGAGAAGGTTTAATGGAAGAAATGTAAAATTAGTGATTTATATATGAGAGGGAGAATGGTTTACGTGGTTAAGACTCAAAGGAATCTTTCATTAAAGATATTAAACATAGCCTGTTCTTGTGCATTACATATTCATACAAATGTGGTACTTTGAACACGAAATATATAAATGCAATTAAAAAATCAAGTGAATTATCTACTATAACACATTTCGTCCAGCAATTGCAATTGGTTAGATTCTGTTATTAAGCATGTTTGTACATGGCTGAGACAGGAGAGTATCAAATGAAGGCTTATTTTTAGGGATCTCCATTCTAGAGATATTTGAGTCGTAAGTTGGGAAATGTAAAATCAAATTTTTCGAAACTTTTTTTTTTAGCGACTTAATGATAACTCTAATAAAATAGACTCACATCAAAATTGTCCACTAGTAATGGATGAAGCTTATACAGGGTGTCCCAAAAGTCAACGTCGAAACGAAAATGGTAGATAGGGTAGGTGATGACAGTTATCAGAAAAATAATTAAAAAAAATCGCAGCCATATATTTTGTGAGTTATGGGCATTCGACAGTTATGGGCATGTGACGGTTTTTCATGTACCGTGTATACAAATCTTAATTTTTCTCATTTTTTTTCTTTTATACAAAAAATATGGGAAAGATTTAAACAGGTCTCGAAAGAAGAAAAACTGTTCTTATAGAAACCAATACTATTTATTTCTTAACAATTTTTCTTGCATAAAAGAATAACGCCCGAATTACTAAAAAAAAACCTTTCTTTTTCATTTTTTAACTGTAATACATATTTCAAAAACGGAAGCTGATCAATTTTTTCTAGCTTCAGGTTCCTGTTCAACACACCTAAAGCTTTCAGAAAAGTATATTTTTGTTTCGGCAACAAAAAAAAAGGTTATTTTTGTAAGCCAGTGTTATTAGTTTTTGTTAAAAAAAAAACACATATTTTCACTTGATACAATCTAATGAACAAACTTTGTCTATTTTAAGATTTGTTCCTCACTTATTACTTCTTAAAAACACAACAGAACACTTTTGAAGTGAAAACTTCTTTAGTATCGTAGTGATTTGAAACAAGATGAAACGAAAACGCGACACGACTTCAACTTGTTATAACTTTTTTGTTTTAATAGATAGATGAACGAAAATTGTACTGTAGATAGGTAATTCAA
Source organism: Episyrphus balteatus (assembly GCF_945859705.1). NCBI lineage: Eukaryota > Metazoa > Arthropoda > Insecta > Diptera > Syrphidae > Episyrphus > Episyrphus balteatus. Next base: position 37,350,151 of record NC_079137.1, on the reverse strand, counting down.
TCATTGAATAATTATATATAGAAGTGACACCGGAAAAAACGTCCGCTATGTTTGAGGGGTGGAGCCACAATCGTTTGAGGAGTAGCGCCACAATCGTTTTAGGATTGTGTATTCGATGGCCGAAAAATCCCTGAAAAGGACTTTTGGTTACTAAGTAACCACATCTACAATATTTTTATATTTGGTGTATTTGTATTAGTTTTGTTTTGTGCTAGTAGTGTGTTTGTTTATTTTTGTTTCTGTAACATTGAAATTGAATTTATTTTAAATTTTTGTATTATTTTGAATTGAATATTTATTTTTGAATGTTTGGTCTTATGTATATTTGGAAGGATTTTGTTTTTTGTTTTTATTAACGACAAGAAGATTTTCTTCATTTATAGAAGTGTTTATTTAATTTTAATTAGGGTGCTTTTTGTAATTATATCTAGGCCAAAGTTGTAGTTCACATTGTTTGAATGTTTTCCACATGCACTGTGGCATATACTTACTATTTTCTTAAACCGCATAATGCAAGAGTAGGTAGGGATTAAGTTCATACAATATGGCCATATTTCACATTATTTTAAAGTATTTTAATACATATTTCAAATTATTTTTGTACAATACGAAACAACCTCGTTTATTTGCTTAAACTGATTTATGTTTGCGAACAAGGATTTTTATATAAAAATTTAAAGTTTTTATAAAATGTTAAATTTTGAAAAAAAAAAAAATCTTTTCATACCATTTTTGGATACTTTTCTTTATTTTTAATTAAAACATTTTTGTTATCTAAAATTTAAACGATATTTATTAATAAAATGTTCAAATAAACTTAAAAGGTAAAAAGGCATATTTTGATCGCAAATGCAAGAAAATGTGGTTTTGGGATAGTTCCAATGATTTTTCTATTTCACCATTTGAAATAAAATACATATTTGGTTCTAAGATTCTAAAACTAGAAGAATGTAGCTTTTACATGCTTTTTATATAGTCAAGCTATGCATTCTTACAAAAAAAAAGTTGAGATAACAATCAGACATGGGATTACTATAGCCCTGTTCGACTGGAGGTGGTAGTCTGCTAATAGTAGATTTTTTATTTAATCTAGTACTATCATCTACCTACTCATGCTCTTCTTCCCGAGTGGATACGATTTGTACTGAATTTGTTGAAAGTGCGTTCCATTGAAAATCGCTAGTAAACTACTAGTAGTACTTTGCCACCTCCCAAAGGAACAGCTAAATGGATCTACCGATTAACATCAAACTTCGTATGAAGCATTTTTTGCAGAATCTCCATAGGGGTTTTTAGAACTAATTTTTTTTACCAAAAATAACGATACCTGTCATAAACCAATTTCGGAAATGTTTAATTTTCTCGAAAACGGTACCAGTGATTTTGTTAAAAAAAAATATATAATAGTTTTTGGGCAATCATTTAAATTTTTTTAAATTAACCTACCGTAGAACCGTGCCAAACTACCAATTTAATTTCAACGATTTTTTTATACAAAAGCATTTATATAGTTTAGATATAAAACAGAAAGAAAATTTGGGAAAATAATAGTTTTTGGATTAGTAATTTCTACGAAATTGCATACCAATTTTATTTTTAAATTTTTTTTAAATTTATTTCCAACGATTTTGAAATTTTTTTTTCTAAAAATCTATCTTAGTAGAAAAAATCAAATCGAATAGGTACCTACTTGTTTTGGAGCTATCACGAATTTTCCTTTGTTCCTTTAACTTTTTGGGCTAGTGTATAAAAACAACTCAGGTTAAAAGCTAATGCTCGGTTAAATTTTATGGTTATGAAACTCAACTATTAAATTTAGCCGAGCTTTAGCCTTTAACCTGAGTATTAAATTGTTTATATTGGAAATATGTATAATTCAGTTAAATATTTAAGTGAGCCTTTAATTTGATTATTGGTAAGGCTCGTAGAAAATCAAATTTACTAATGATAAGTTTTGGTGAATTATAGTAATAATAGCGTAATAGTAAGTGAATGTATAACCGTGGTCGAATGTTCGGGATTCGACCGAATCATTATTCGCAGCATCTCTAGTTGGTACCTTTAAAAAATTTCACTTTCCCCTCCTTGGAATCAAAAATAAACAAAAAGTTTGAGCCAAATCGACTTATTGGTTTGAGCTCTTACCTGATTTAAAATAATACGTTGAGTTTTTCTTAACGTTTTTCTTTTTTTCTTTAAGGGCCATTAGCTGAAACGAACCTTAAATAATTCATGTTGAACATAAAAGTATAGGCTCTATTTTTACTTCAGGGGAAACTGTCACATAAAGATTTATGTTGTAATTAAATGCTTAAGTTTCGATTCCACAAAAAAAGGCTCTTATTGTTACGCATTTCATAATATTCCAAAACAAAATATAATATAAAAAAATAGCAATCTCTGTGGGGATACGAGCTCAGAAAGCAAAATTAAAGAGCAATCACCTTGTCACCTACGCTAATAGGACTATTGAAACAAGGATAACTTTCATGCCCTATAAGCTATAACGTGCCTAGGATATACAACAATAATATTTAATTTTGTTCAAATTCTCGTCGTTAATAAAAAATTTCTTGTTTTTAGTTTCGAGTTACTATGGATACATTTATAATGTCAACTAACTTTTCAATATTTTTGTTTGATATTTGTGTAATTTTGTATGTATGAGTAAAATTTCCTTATTTTATTTTTTCATTTATAGGATGTCGATGTGTCGATACGATTTATTTTTGTTTGATATTTGTTTTATGTTTTATGTGTAAGTAAAATTTCCTTATTTTTTTTCTATTATAGGATGTCGACGTGTCGATACAATTTATTTCTATTTGATATTTGTTTTGTTACGTTTGTATTAGTGAAATTTCCTCTTTTAAAAACAAATTTTTGGAAAAATAATTTTCTAAGACAAGCCCCATTCACGGTTGCCGGAGTGGGTAGGATCCTACCAAACTGGGTAGGTTTTTTTACCTTGGGTAGGTTGGTAGGTTTGAAGTCAATTTGGTAGGTTTTTCCAAGTTCTTTCTCTAAAATAATTTTATTTTTAATAATTGACAAAAAAAATTGTAATTATGTCAAATCTACCCAAAATATTTGTGCCAAACAAATGTGCCCATCTAAACCGAGAGCAATAATATTAAGTAGTGTATGTAAACGCAGTATCCTCATTGTTGGTGTCTGAACTCATCCATTTTCTTGTTTTGTGTTGACACTAACTTCACATTCTTGATTAGTGATTTCTACAAAATGGCATTACAATTTTATTTTAAAAGTTTTTTTCCAAAAAATTATTTATAAAAAATTGTTTTTTTAAAAATGCACGTTTATATATCAATCAAAACTGCATACTTGTTTTGGAGGGCAATTTAATTTCAGATTTTATTTTATTTTTTTAAACGAATTTTATTTTATTTTCCAAATTTCTATATAGAAAGTCTTAAAAATTTAAGCAACTTTAACTCCAAGAGCAAGTTCGTGCGACCCAGTCGTGCATTTTATTTTTTTAAACAAGAATTTATTCTCTTAAAATCGAAAATTTTCGTTGGGTAGGTTTTTCTTTGAATTGGTAGGTTTTTTTGGAAACTTTGGTAGGAAATTTTTTATGCGAGTGGCAACCGTGGCCCCATTCTCTCTGGGGATTTTTTAGTACATCTAATTGCCGAAAAAAATAAAATTCTGTAGCGCTAGAAACTATCGGTGTCACTTCTATATATAATTATTCAATGATTCAATACATTATAATTGTACAAAATTTCAATTAATTTCATATTCAAAATTCGGAGATAACGGTAAAAAGATGTTCTTTTCCAACACACGTTATATCTTTTGATCTAGTGCACATAAAAATTTGATTTAACTTTAATACGCATGCTGTATTTGATGTATCACACATTTGATGCTCTACAAGTTACACAATCTTAAATTGAAAAAAATTTAAAAATACCTCAAAACACCTGTGGAGATCTGTTGTTGATGACCAGCTACCAGTGTAGGAAGTACCGTAATCTCAGTCTGGAAATTCAACATGGTTGACTTTAAAAAATTCTAAATTCTCTTGTAGACATCTTTGAAATAAGATTTATACATCATTATACAAGGTGAAACAATAAGCTTTCACATGGTATACAATTTTTTATAAGTTGTCAAACAAAAAATTGATTTAATAGCATGCGAACATAAAAATAAATGTTTTTTTTTTTGCTTTTTGGATGAAATTTCATCGAGTTTAAAAAATTCTAGCTCTTTTTGTAGATGTCTCATAGACCTGATCGATATATATATTTTGAGCTTAGACAACAAGCTTTCAGATGATATAAAATTTATATAGGTTGTCGTATAAAAAACATGGATTTGAAGGTGATAGAATAAAAATAGGTAGATTTTTTCTATTTAATTTTTTTTTTTGCAAGAAAAATGATTTTTTAAGGTTTCACTTCTACCACGTGTTAATTGCACAGATGATTTTTTTTATTAGTATGAACTCTTACTATCACTTTCCATCAGCTTGCTAAGTCAAAATATATTTTGCATACAAAAATTATTATTAAATGCTCCAAAAACAAGGCCTATTTAGCTATCATCTACCGTTTTGACTAAAGGTATAGTTTTAACGATTTACAGAAAATAAAAAGAAATTATAGTTTTCAAGTGAAGCAAGTTTATCATCAAATCGTTATCTCCTGTCGCCAATCGAATTGCGAAAATGATTTCTCAAAATTAAGTTTTGAATTTTTGTGGTATTTTTATTGAAATCCCACATTAAACTTTCAATAAGTTCACTGGATGGCTGACAATCCGTTACGACTTTTATTAAATCCTTTCCTCAACAAATCAAATGAGTAATATAGATAAACGGATTAACAGAAAGAGATTGCATTAAAATAATAGAATCATCAATATAATCTCTTAAATTGAACACAGAAGGGTTGTTAACATCCAACTGGATAATCTATAAGCCATTTCCTCTGCGATCATTCTCGATAAGTGCCGTTTAAACCACACTGGCACACTACTGTCTATTTTCACTATATATCTAGTTAAAGAATCAGAGTAGTTCCTTTCATCATTAGTTATATCGCTGAACATTTCAGTAAGAGTAGTTTTTTTTTTGTTATGTCTCTTTAAAAGAAATCTCCCCCTCGACTTTTAGCCAAATGTGGAAGGTTGTATCTTGCTATAGTCCATAGCATATAAATGGCGGTTGAAAGAAATATTATCCTCTTTACAACAAGAGCCACATCAATCTCATCCCCTAGACGTCAAATAAATTGAACGGTCAATATGTTTACTCTCGGCTTACACATGTGCGATAGCTGATTGCTGATGCTTTTTTACTATATATCGACCTATACACTATTGTATCTATAGCCCTTCAATTGGCTTATACATACATATTGGCCAGGACCACTTCGCCGCCATCGCTATCACCATCACCAACGCCTGCAACTACTTATGGGACCTGCTGAAGCAGTGTTTCAAGTGATGAATATTCTCATGTCAGAATGACCAGAGAGTCTCATGTTTCACTGAAAGAGACCATTGTTACCTAAAGTGGACAAAGTCAAGAGCCATCCGACTTTCCAAAAGTTTCTCCACTACGCCTTATTTGGGAGTGGCTCCAACTTTCACCGGGGTCGGTGCCACAATGATGAATTATATTGTAACACGAATCGATTGCAGATGCTCATTTAGATTTCCAGATGTGCTATACCATAACGGTATCAGTCATTTTTGACACTCGATATCATAATTTTGTTTTTAATTGATGCAAACAAATTATGATGCTTCATAATGGTCACCTGCCAACAAAGCAAAAAGCACTCCATTCCTTCAGTTTCCGGTTGGATGGGTGGTTGACTTGGCTGATGGGCGACAGCGGATACAGATGATTTTGATCTGAAAAACGTCAAATGGATAACCAGTGATGATGCCGGATGGGAATTACTTTACTTTCTTTATCCCTATGGTATCAGTTGGCAGTATGACAGTGGTATTGGTTCTTCTCAACAATCCTTAGAGATTCTAGTTTTTTTTCTGATTTTCTCTTTAGAAAAGTTCCACTTAACGGAACGATGAACGATGTGGGTAGATCTTGTATCACCGGAAATCGAAGTAAAAGTTTTTGTATAATATTTTTGGGAGTTGGAGAATGCAATCCTATACCTACTACAGAAACTATACCAGGAAAAACACAGTCACAGTTACAAGCCACTTTTAATTCGTAAGTAAAAGTTTCTCTGTAAACAAGAAAAGTTAACAGTGAGAGAGAGCCCAGCTCCAGTTCAGTCCAACTGTGGAATACAAAAGTATAGAGGCGGAAGAGGATAAACCGCATAAAGCCTTGAGATATACAGGATAAACAGATTATATAGACCGGAAGTGTTTGGAATTTGCTTAGTTTTTTGGGGATTTTAATTGAGTTGGAATTTATTATTATGTGTAGGTAGGTACATATAAATGTCTATAGGTATGTGATCAATGTTGATGGTAGATTCACATTGGCATCAAATAAAACTCTAAACATTAAATGAAACTTTTTTAAAGTTGTTGGTTTTGCCTTTACCTTTTATAGGTATATAGTTTTTAAAAGGAATAAACTTTATAGTTGGTTTGCTTGAAATGTTGAGAGTTCAGTTGAGGTATGGAAAAACTTTGAATTTGGAAAATACTTTTTATAACACAGATGAAAGACATTGTGGTCAATTTTTTAAGATTTAACACTGTGGACCTTTATAGTTTTTTTGACCTATATAAAAATTAGACAAATTTGAAGATGGTGAACGAATTTCTGGAAAAGAAATAATGCAAGTATGCATGCAATTATATTTTTGTTATATCAAAATGTGAACTTGATCAAATAATAAATAGGATTTTAATTTTTGTTTTTTTTTTTTAACAGACAAATATTTTTTAGGACAAAGACAAAGTTGTTAAGGAAATCAAAAATATCTTATATGTAAAATATGTTATGTGTAAAATATTACAGTATTCTCTATAAATCATCTTGAAAATGCATTTCAAATTTTTGTACACTAATTAGCACGGAAAGTAAAAAATGTATCTGCTTCAAGAGCGAAGTCTGGAAAAACTTTATACTAAAAAAAAATAAAAAATAAAAATTTATCAGCTTTGGGGTACGATTCCAGTAGTAGTAGTAAACCAGTGCAAATAAATTTTGAAAAAAAAAAATTTACATGTAAAAAAAGAAAAATCGATTGGATAGCATCAGATTGCCGGAAGTAGTTTTAGCATTTTATTACATCGTTTACAAATTTGCGCATTTATTTTTTCACCTTTTTTTTTCATTTTGCAGAGTATGTAATATTTAATTAATTTATTTATACAATTAGTGGAGTAACTAAAGCTCAAAAATTGGCTATATTAGGGAACCCGGCCGAACAGCTTAGATTTTGATGATCTTTTTTTTTTCAAACGTCGCGTCGGTAATTAAAAATTCTTTAAAATCTATAGATTAAAAATTGCCGGGGTTGCCGTTTTGATTTTTTAAACTTAATTGAAGATTTTTGTGAACAAAAAAAAAATTTTTCTTAAATTTCATAAATTAATTGATGCTAAAAGATTGTCTAGGAAACAGAAAAAAAAATATTTGAACTCAACGGCAACACCTACAATATTTTAATAAACATTTTCAAAAAGCTAGCAGCTTAGTCATACAATTAAAATTAAGTTAATTGAATAAAAAGCTTTTGAAAGAATGGTAACTGAACTCAGATTTTTGAAAAAAAAAATTATTGAAAAAATTTTAACATGTGGTTTTTAAAATTTTTTCGTAATATAAAATGCATTCATTTATTATGATTTGAAATTATAAAAGGAAATGTCAATATGTATTACGATTTATTAAAAAAATTAAAAAGTACCTATTTTCAAAGAACTTTTTTTAATAGAAGTTTTGAAAAAAAATCTAAATTATTTTTTTTTTTTAAAGTTCAACATCTAAATATAAAATTATTTTTTATTCATTTAATAACCCTTACTGTTGAAAGTTAAATAGCAAAAATTTAAAGTTCTTATTTACCAAAGTCTTTGAGAAAATTAATTATTTCAATGCAAACATTCAGTTTTTATCAAAAAAACCCCATTGAAATTGAAGTAATTTTTAATTTTTTTTTTTTTCAAAATAGAAAAAGTTTGGAAAAAAGTAATTTTAAATTTTTTTAATAACATTTTTTTTTTTGTAATTCTGAGTTTGAGGACCATTTTTTCAAAAACCCTTAATTAAATTTAGTGTTTTTAAATTTAAGAGATAAGAATGAGCTTCTGGCTTTTTAAAAATGTTTTTTAAAATATTGTAGGTGTTGCCGTTGTTTTCAAAATATTTTTTTTTGTGTTTGAAGTCAGATTGGGAGAAAATTGCATTTATCGCTTAAACGATGGAAGATTGTCCCTTACTCCATTATATTTTTTTTCCTTAAATTACCTAGAGAATCTTTTGCTATCATTTGTTTTATGAAATTTTAACAAAAAAAATGGTTTTGTTCAAAAAAAATTTAATTTTAATTTTAAAAAACAATACGGAAACATCGGCAATTTTTAATCTATAGACTTTAAAGTATTTTTAATTACCTACGTTTGAAAAAAAAAAATAGTCAAAATCAGAGCTGTTCGGCCGGGTTCCCTAATTATTTGCTTTAGTTACTCTACTACAATATTTAATTCCAAATCCAAAAAAAAAATTGTATGAAAATCACTTTAAAGTAAAAAACTCGTTTACATTTTTTTTTTTTTTTCGAAAATTTGGGTAAAACACCAAATATCGTCCCGTTTCTGCGTGAACCACGTATCAACATAGCAAATTTTGTTCTGTTCTTAAAAGAAATATACATTTTTCTAAAAATTAAAATTATGAATTGAACAAAAGGAAATCAAGTTATGTTTATGACATATTGATTGAGTTGTTTCTAAACTAAAACCTTTGTATCTATTCTTTTTTTAAGTTCTAGAGCAAATTTTAACAGAAAAAAAAATCTTAAACAAAAATGTACTTACGAGGTTCAAGCAGAAACGGGACGATATATAGTTTCGCTCAGCTAACGATTGGGTGGTAGTTTTGGATGAAATAAAGCATTTCTGTGTTTTGATAAAAACATTTTTTTTTTTCAATTTATTTAATATTTTTTAGAAATGTAGGTATATTAATCAAAAATATAATGTATATGGTCTAAATCGATGTCAATGTGGACAAATTTTAAAACTTTGTCCAGGTTGGTAAGCAAAACTACATAACATGATCATAATAGTCTGAATTAATATTTTTGAAATAAAAAAAAAAAAAAAACAGTTGAAAATTAAACTTAAATGTTTGCAATTGATAAAAGGTAAACAAAAAACGACCCAACAGGCTAGTTTTACCAAATTTGATATATTTGATGAATATTCCGTAAATAGTTAAGGTATTTCATAAATTTGTTCACAATTAGTATTTTTATCCTAAGGAAAATATTATTTATTTAAAAAAATTATAAACACCTAATTACTGAGAAATCTATCCCTAAAATGCGTTCTTTTGGTGGCATCCGTTTTGATGTTATTATTCTGCAATAGTAGCTAAGTTTTAAGTAAAAGTTTCAACCGATTTTGCTTTAAAAAAAATTCAAGCTTACTTGAAACAAAAAAGCGTAGGTACCTATATTTTCACAATAAAACCAAATAATATTCTTCATTTTGTGTTAATATTAATTTTTTAATATTTATATTAAAGTTAAATCGGTAAAAAAGGATATATAATTTCAATTTTAAATATAAAAACATTTTTTTAAGCAAATAAAATTGCAACTCAAAAACACATAGTGCGAAATAAAATATTTATAAATGTTACCTATATGTTTTGGAAGCAAATACATATTTACACAAAAAGAAAAATATTTTCAAAATTTCAAATAAGGAAATCCTGTATAGAAAAACTGTTTTATAATTGAATTAACATAATTACTCCTCTACTTGCAGATGATTATATCAAGTTGAAGATAAAGTCTTAATAAAGGCTAAAAGATCAATTGTTGAGATTCTTTAAACTAAAAAGAACAGCCACTGTGATATTTGTTAAAATTAATAAAAAAATCACAATAACAGTTCCCTTCACTTTTAAAAGAATATTTTTGTAAGCACATTTTTAAATATAAAATATTTTTAAACAAATGAAATTAATAGTTAAAATCACTATAACGTTGCTGACATCGCCTAAAATAAAAAGAACAGCCACTGTGATATAATAAAAATATTATTAAAATACATCCCAGCAACAGTTCTCTTATTTGAAACGATGTTTTACATTTTTAATACTTTTATTTTTCACTTCAACTTTTTTTTTTTAATTCACAAAATTAAACAAAAATATATGTAAATAGAAAATTAAATAATGTTGAGTATTAACACCGAAATATAAAGGAAAATCACTGTGATATGGCTTTTTAAAGTTATCATATCACAACGATCGTTCCTTTGATTTCAATGAAAAATGTTTATTTCATATCACAAGAACAAAAACTTAATAAAATTTTGTATTTAGGTTGGTTCCCACAACGAACTTCAATGGTTGTCTAGCTTTATGAGAAACACGATCACTTAAAGCTAGACCACCAAAGAAGTTAATTGCTTGCGGTTTTTTTTTATATATTTATAATTATCACAATGAATATCACAGCTTTTTGTTATTTTTTAAAAAATATTTGATGATAATTTTAAAATTTTAGCACGAGTGTTCGGTCTAGTCACTTTAATATTAAATATATTTTTTTGAAAAAGGGACTATCCCAACAGTCGCTGTTTAATTTTAAAATTGTTTTTATTTTATATTTTGTTTGAAATTTTTATATCACATATCACATTTGCACACTAAATCTTTGTTGCATTTTTTGAAATCAAGATCAAGAGACACACTTTGCCCAGTGATGAAGATAAATTCAGACCACCAAATGGACAAATTGCGCCCTTCAATCTTGCAAAATATTTATGAATTTAACTTAAACAAATTGATCACTGAAGATTTTCGAAAAGTTCACGAGACACATTTTACCCAGTGATAAGATTTTCAACCATCATACTGAATAAACTGTGCCGCAAGATACTTTAAGTTTTTATTTCTTTAGTTAATTTCACTGCATTTTTATAGTTACCGTGGATTTTTTTTGAAAACTCAGGAGACACATTCAACCCAGTGATGAAACTTGAACTTAAAACACCAACCAGAGTAGAATGAGTCTCCAGAAGTTTCAAATACTTTTGAATATTTTTAATACTTTTGAACTATTGCAATTCTCAAGCCATTTTAAGACAAACTTTACCCAGTGATGACCGTATGTTTAAGAAACGTTATTCATAACACCATCTGAACAAAGTTCGTCTTAGAATAGAATGAGTTTTTTACTTTTACTTTGTATGTTATCACACTGTAAGGCTGAAATGCAACTGATAACTTTCGAGTTCAAGTCGGGATCTTTTATACTAATTTCGAGTCACTGGCATATCTCACTAATTACTTTCATGTACACCTTAATTGCCGCTGGCGAAGGTGACTTGTTCTATACCTGGGACAGGTCATATACGGAAGGTAAGGTACTTTTGTATCCATTACCAATGTCGCGATAGTGAAAAAATGCAGTAAATCTTCCAAATCCATACAACAACACAAAAACCCAAATTTCCCGAGGTTGTAATAAAATACATATTAAGGGATACAAATTTCCGCGACGGTATTTCACGATCAGAACAATAGTAAATAATTTTGAATTGCAAAATTTTATGACGGCCGACGAGGATTAAGACGACGATTTTACAACTCATTCACGCATTCCACGGAACGAAGGATCATAAATATATTTTTGTTTTTGAGTTTGAAGGAGACTGCAGCATTATTCATATTCATGTGATAGATTTGCGAATTATTTTTTGTTTTGTTTCGGAATAGAAATATTTTTCTAAGAGATTTAACAAGATCCGCACCCATAGTGATTTATTAGTTGTATCCTTTTTAGATACGAATTTTAGTCCTCGCGTTTTATGATGACTCCTTTCTTAATGTTGTAGGAAAATTGAACATACATTTTAAGGTTTTTTTGTTTTTCTTAATTGTCTTCTGATGATGAAGACATTTTTGAAATTAATGTTCAGTTTTTCTTTCATGCAGAAACTGTACCTAAATTTCTTAATTTTGGATTCTGAAAAAAAAAGAAATATGTATCTGAGATCAACGAGCATTGAAAAAGCAGAAATTGTTATATTGAAAACTTATTTTCAAATAGATTGAAACACATCACGCATTTATTAGTTTTACTTGTAATACAAAAGGATGTATCTATCTATTTTGTTAAAAAATAGCATATTTTTGAACTTTCTCCTTTTTATAGCAAACAAATTTCATGACTCTTGAAAGAAGTTCAATAGGTATCATAGGCGGATTTAGGGGGGGGGGGCACGGGGGCACGTTCCCCCCCCCCCCCCCCAGAACTTAAAGTTCATACTTAAAGGAAATCAAACTATAAGAGTTTTAAAAATATATGAATAATAACAGAAAGAACTTGAGTAAAATTCTTGTCTATTTCTGGCTGAAAATGCGAATTTTGTTGATTGTTTCATCCCTTTCCCATGAAAAGCTCCACCTCACAAATAAATAAACGATTTTTCGATTTAAAAAAAAGTGAATTTTTAAAGTGATTTTGGTGAAAAATTTTGATATGGACATCGAATGACATTGAATGATATAAAAAAAATAATTGTACCTATATGCAACTCTATTTTTTCATACAGAGGGGTTAAAAAATTTGCACTTTTTTCGTTGTTTTTTTTTCAACATTAGTGTTTTTAAAATAGCGGAACACGTCACAAAATTGCATAAACTATACATTATAGAACTGCAATATATGTAGAACAAACTTGCATTTCAGAAGTTTGCCCAAGTTTGCACCCCGAAAATAAAGACCCCTTGAAAAAAAACTCCTCAAAAGCGACCCTTACTTATAGATTTTTATAAATATTATTTTATTGAGAAAATTTCTCCAGGGATACCTCTAAAAATATGTAAAAATAATAGTGTTCCAAATTTCAAAAGAATCGGTGCAGTAGTTTTGAAGTTATGAGGAGCACCGGCGTTGAAAACATTAGTTGTGGGGATAACGATTTAAAGTTTTGAACTCTGGACTAAAAGACTAAAACGTTCCTAAGGGTAGTATTAAAATACTTATAACTTGGTCAATTTGGCTCCAAGAGACCTACGATTTGAACACAATATTCTTGAGGTATAAAACAATTAAACCCCTTGTAGCCCCATGTGACATTTCTGTAACAAACCGAAAAATATTGCATAAAAGCTCTACAAACTATTTTTTTTTTCTTTTGAAGCTTCTAATATTATAATCTTTAAGTATTGCTTTATCGAAATAGTACTTCAAATTTCTAATAAATAGCACCAATAGTTTTTAATTGACAGTTAATGTTGAAAGTTGGGCTTTTTTTGAAAATAAGCAAATTTGTATAAAAACTACGAAATTCAGAAAAAAAATAGTTTTTGTTAGTAAACCCCACGGGGTTTTATTTTTGGATTTTAGGAAAGTGCCTAAAAATTAATATTAGATAGTTTTTTGCTTGAATTTTTGAATTTTTATATAAAAATAAATTATTTAAACTTTTTTTTACTCCCAAAATATCGAAATAACTAAGTAAATAATGACTTTATTGAATTTTTAAAAAATACGTGTTTTATTAAAGATAAAGGCCAATCGATTGACTTAATAATTTTTAAATTTACGACCTTGGGTTACAAAAGGTTAATGCAAATAAAAAAAAAAACTGGGTTTCCCGGCAAAAAAGTAGGATTCAGTTTTTTTGTTATTCTTAGGAACTTTAATATTTATTAGAATGAAGTCTTTAGTATTTGACTAAAAACTACTAGGTCATTAACTAATGGTATAATTATGTCCATAATATTGCAAAATTTTATACAAAATCAATTAAAAAACGTAAACATTTTTTTTTTTCAAAATTTCATCTTTAAAACTTAATTTCTCAAAATCTATTTGGTGAAACAACTTAAGTCAAAAAATTAAACAAAGAATAGATTACTAACTTTAATATAGCACAGAATTGTACGTGCATTTTCTGATTTTTTATATTTTTTTTCTTCCGGCTAATCCAGGAGTAAGAGGGTTAGCACTTAAGTGGCTTTTACTGTAACAAGAAAATGAAAATTTTTCCTTCCGAATAACTTTTTGGTCATTTGGTACCTATTTGATGTGGGAAATGTGCCTAAATATTTTTGGCCAGGTTTTAGACCACTGTGGGTCGTTAAAATTTTCTGCTTGTTAGTCAGTCGTATGGTACTTCACTTTATTTCTAACTGTTATTGCTGTTTTTTTTTTGCCAATCCGTCCCTTGTGCCCCCCCCAGAAAAAAATCCTGGATCCGCCCCTGATAGGTATTCTAAATGAGAAATAGGAACCCATAACTTAGTAATACCCAAAAAGTCCCAAACATTCGAGATGGAATGAATAAGTGAGTATGAAAAATTTTATCTTAAGGCAAAGTTGCATATTTTTCATTACAGCCAGAAGCAAAAACGAAATTAATATTCCACTAGCATTTAAATTATAGTGGTGTGTTTTTGGGAAATCAAACGCTAAATCAAAAGTATCGACAAAACCACTTATCTTAAGTTTGACTTTTAAAGTTCAATAAACCCACGAAATCTCTTGAGAGTTTCAGTCCTTTTGTTTTGTTTTTGTTATTATTGAATATAAGATAAAATATTAAAAGATCATTTTTTTTTATTTTTTTTTTTTTGCTCTCTTCGAAGTTTAATGTTATGCAAAAAAATTGTTTTGAAAACTCATTTCAAATGTTAGTATATTCTAAAAAATCTTTATGTTTGAGATTTCGTTTCCCAAAATTTGGCTTGAAACAGAAAAAAATTATGGTCAATCCCCATGCATTGGAACTAATTGTAAGCCTTAAATTAAAACTTTCCGAGTTTGAAACAATGTAAAAACAAACATTAAACTAAATTTTGCTTTCAGAATTCAATGGGTAACATAATATTTAACAAGAAAGGAATGTGAGCTCAAATTTTGAAAAAAAAAAAATTATGAATACCTAGAAAAGTTTAAACTGTTTTATTTTTCGAAGGAATTTTTCCATAAAATTTAGATAGTGTGATAAAAAAACACTTTTATGGAAAACTATTTCGAAAATGTAGGTAGTTTTTAGTGTTTTTATTTTGTTTTTTTTTTTTTTTTTTTTTGTATAAAATAGGTACTGTAAGCAAATCAACCACTTATGCTGTGGTCACAAGCCATATAACCGCCTATGTCGAGGCATGAGCGATCTTATAATGCCTTTTTGAGTAAACTTGCACCAAATTAATATATAGCCTATAGTTTATAGGCTAAAACCACCTAAATCGAGACAAAAAAAATTTAAGCTGATTATGAAAAGTCAAGCGTATTATAGGCTACAGTAAATGTTTATTACTCACAAAAATTTTAATCAAATAGTTAGAGCCATGCTAAGAATAACATCAAATTTCTTCTAAAATCCAATTTAAAAAAAAATCGCTTCAGCTTCTATATGTACTTCTATGTTAGTTTCTCATTTTTAACCCCATCAAAAAAAGCTTTCATTTGAAATTTATTTAAAAGAAATTCCTTAATTTATTAATATCTATATATTCATATCGACGACTGAGACTGAAAATCTGCTAACTGCATTTCAAAAATTATTTACAAATAGGTACCATATTCGAAAATTTATTCAAATATCTAAAATTAATAAGAATTTAACATTATTTTGCTTTTACTTTCAAAAGGACAAATAAATGACAGTTTTGCATTTCAACAAAGAGCTCCCGTTAAAATTTGTACCTATAAATTCTTTTTTTCAGTAACTTGATTAATTTGTGTTTAACAGTGACTTAGACCACTTTCATATAATCACCGGCACTTTTATCTATAGAATCATTATGTACTCCGTTAATAATCTTGTTTGAGGAAAACTTTAAATGAAAGATTATTTAACTTGTATATAATGATTACAATAAATTAAGCATTTGTAATTAGGAAAAGAACAAACTCAATCAATCAATTAAAACGTAGGTAAACCATCTCAAGAAAAGAAGCTACTTTAAATCTTTGATTAATATTCCAGATCATAGTGAAGTTATATAAGATGAATGAAATTAAATAAGTTTAATCACATCTTTTGTATCACATTTCACTTATTAACTTGGAACATTGTTTTTATCCCTTTAAATAAAAAATATAAACCCAGCTTGTTAATAGGATTGAACGCAGTTTTTTTTTATTACAAATTAAAAAAAAAAAAATTACATATTAATTGCATTTTATAATTATTCTTAGTGTAACATCATAATTTACCTGTTTATAAATTGTCTTTTTGGAATTTATCATTATTTTTTTTTTTTTTTAATTTTGTTTATTTGTTTTAAGAAACTTTTATTTAATAGTTAAACCTTTATATCAATACACCATCTTCTGAATTTTGCGAGGGAAAACTTTCTTGCATTTAGATTTGGAGAATTTTGTAAGGTTCCCCTCTTGACGGGAAAAGTGCCTCCAATTGTCAACGGTCACGATCTAACCATACATTTGCATTGCATATGTATACAAAAGCTTCTTCTACATTAACATTGATATAGCTTAGCGAATTATAGGAGAATAGTGGATAAGTCGAGGCATACAATATTTTTTTTTTTTTTAATCAAAACTCTTTTGTTTTGCAGCTATAATTGCATATTTATTAATCCAATGAACCTAATTAATTTTTTAATTATGTTTCCCATTGGACGGGAAAAGTGCCTCCAATTGTCAGAGGTCAAGATCTTACCGCACAGTCAAACTCGTAAAGCTACTTTATTTTCATTTATCTAATCGATTAGTAAGAATATAGAGGATATGTTACACATAATACCTATCGTCGGCTTAGAGTGTAAGTCTGCTAACTCCCACCTGAAAACTCCATATACAAATGATTTCAAAAATTGATTAAAAATACAAAAAGCTTTCAAGTCTTATCAATTCTTTTATTAATAGTATGAAATCTAAGGAATAACTTTATGCTGTCTTGAATTTATTGAAACATTTAGAAATATTTTATTTTTTATCAATTTTGTCACGAGTGTAAAAGTGGAGTTAGCAGGTTTACACTCTAAGCCGACGTTGTACATTATTTGTTCATAAAAGTGGATAAACTTTTAATAAATTTTATGCATATTATGTCCTAACCTTGAAACGTTTCTTTCTAGTTTGTCAAATGATAGAGGCATCTTAATGAAAAAGCATTTTATGAAAACTGCATTACGTAATGAAATGAGTTATAAGAGAATACAATCTTACACTATGTAAAGTGCAACAATTTTGTGACAAACTATCGAAACTACATAAAGTATGTTCAACGAGGATTTTTCTAGATCAGAACAGGACAGGACAGCACAGTTTCGTGAGAAACGTCAGAACAAGTTAGAATAGTAATAGTAGGGGAGCCTGAGATGCTAAATTTGCAGTTGCTCGAGCGCCATGGGGACCTATTGGATTGCGAAGATTAGGTTCTAAAACGAAAAAAAGTATATGAAAGTTTTAAATTTAAGTGGGGATAAGAGCTTATAAACACGTTAAGAAAATGTAAAAAAAAAACTGCCACATTGAAATACTCGAGCGCGTCAGATATTAATAGGGTATACTCGCATTGACTTTGTGATAACCGATAAATATTAATCTGACGATAAGACAGTGGTGGGTGGCTACAAAAAGCGGTAGAAAAAATTAAAAAAAAAAAGTTATTCGAGCGTGTCAGATTTTGAGAGGGTACGTTCAGTGAACTCCTAATAGTGTTCAATTTGAATAACTGACGATTTGGACGTGGCCTACACTTATAAATCATTTTTGAAAATGTAAAAAAATATTGTTAACTTAAGTTACTCGAGCGCGTCAGATTTTTCTACTGTAGGTTCAGCTCGATGTTGGAGTCACCCTAAATGATAATCTGACAATTATGTTAAGGTGTATTGCTAATCTGACAATTTAAAAAAAAAATTAGACAGTTTTTACCAAACCAACCCAACTCAACCAACCCCACAACTGGACATCCGGGTCTGAACACCCCGAGGACAAACTAGTCAGCAGACTTTAAATTAAGTTTATCCATGTATAATATTTATTTATATTTTATAACTTAGTCATTGTATAAGGTTAGGCCCCCTCTGTGCCAACAAAATTTTGTATCTATCAATGAATCTTAGACATAAGTTAATTTTAAGTCAATTGTAAATAACAAGTTCAATAAAAACAAAATTGAAAAAAAAAAATTAGACAGTTTTTGAATATAACAATATTTTTCGTTTCTTCTGGTTATTACTTACTGGATGTAATACAAAATTTACATTATATACATATTATATACAAAGGTCAATCAATAATAATTTAATATTCATAATAACTGGATTCGTCTTCCAGGTTGGTTTCCACTTGTTCAACTTTGTCGTCATCTCGTGTTTCTGTAAGCAAAAATGGTTATGATACTTACTTGATAATCTTTCTTTCGTATGATATTATATTATTTAAAAGTAAACGTACCTAAAGTCATAAGTTTTGCTCGTCTGGTCTTTAACGAAAGAAAAAATACCCCAAATCTAAGAACACTACGTAATGACCAGACGATCAGAGCTTCTATATTTATTAAAGATGGGGCTTTTGCTATAAAGTTAAGAATGTCACGTTATACCTCGATACAAAAATTTGAGTGTTGGACCGGACTGGATATTCTCCTATAGTAAATTCCATATAAAACGTCTTTTGGGACACGTTATTTTTTATCCAATTTAATGAATTCTTTAGATTAGGTTTAGACAAAAAAAATTAAGATATTTCGACAAAAACGTTAAAAACTCAGCAACACGAACCAAAATATTGTATTTTTTTTTACTGTACGTTCATGATTTATCGATAATTTTGGCTATATTGCCCCATGAAAACCGTCAGATTATATTATGTTTTTCGTGTTCCTGATAAAATTCCCTTCAGAATAAAAAAAAAAGTTAATCGCGCTCGAGTATTTCGAGGTGACGTTTTTTTTTACAACTTTGTGCCTCTCCCATTTTCTTATGCCACGCTCAAATTGTCAGATTATTGAAATATACACTTTTCTAGATGTACTTAACCTACCGTTTCTTAATCTGACGCGCTCGAGTATTTCCGAGGATCGATTTTTTTTTACTAATCTGACGGGCTGCACACAACGCAAACCACTGTATCAAGCTTTTATATTTGGTAGGAGTACATTACTGAGTACAAGCTTTCTCCCCATATGATTTTCTGACGCGCTCGAGTAACGCGCGAAATCCCTTCCTGGGCTCCCCTACTATAAGAAAAACTTGTTAAATTCTACGGGGCACTCAACAGTGGAGCAAAAATTTAAACGATTTAATAAATTGCTTAAGCCATTTTAGTAAGTTACTAAACCAAAAAGACTGATTTTTAACTTAGTAACTTACTAAATGGCTTTAGCAATTTACTAAATCGTTTAAAATTTTGCGCTGATATCTTTATTTGATTGAAAAATTTGTATTTAACATTATGCGGTTTTCATGAACGCATGTTTATGTTAAAGGAATATGTATTTTTAAAAATTAAATTTAAGTTTATGTTTGAATTAAGAAACGTATTTGAAAATTCTTTTGTAATTTAAAATGAATAAACAAAATTCAAACTGATTTCTTTAAAAATCTAATCTCAGTAAACTCTAATTAATTCAGACTTCATTTAATTTAAAATAAATAAACTAAGTCTTAGTTCCTTCATTCACCCCACAATATGTTTAATGTCATTTGAAAAGACAATGCAGTTCAAACACATTTCAAAAATTTCCCCAAGTTCATAAAATATCGAATTCCCGTAAAAAAAAATGTATCGAATTAAAAGCCTACCTAATGTTAGGTAGGGGTACATAATTAAGAAAAAAACATTCCCGTAAAAAACCTTAATTTTTATTGTAACATGGAATGATTCCGAGATATTGGATTAAATGCACCTTTGTGCATTCTTGATCCAAAATGCTACATCGTCGATCAGTTTCATGGAAAAAGAATTGAAATGCCTAAATGGAGATAGGAAAATAAATTAGTTTTACCACATCACTTTATACTTAGGTGTTTCATATTTTGTCTTCTCTGTCGTTAAATGATAAAAACAAACAATTCAGTTTGAATTCTCTCTCATTTAAAAATCTCATTTCCGATCATGTGGAATCAATCCAAAAAGTCCAACTTATTTTAATGGGTACATTCAGTAACATCAGCTACTTTAAAATGAATTCCCTGATGTTTTTGAACGTGCCTAATATTAGCATCATTTTCGGGCCGAAAATTTAGAAATATGAGTTAAAATTAATTAGGGAAATTTTTCTTGGCTAACTTTCCAATAAAATCAACATAATTAGAAGGATTTTTTAAGACAGCTAACCAATTCGAGACCCGAAACTTGACTAAATTTTTAGACCCCGCTCACTATTTCTAATTACTCAGCTTTAAAGACAACTGCAATCTGATACGATTTTGTACTTTTAGTTGGACTGGTATGAAAATTAAATAGGTAATATGAAGAAAAATGTTGGTTTGTGTTCTTGCTTAGCGAAAATAATAACCATTCGGAATTTTGTCATTTTTATACCACTTACTTAATGTAGGTATGTAATCTTTATCCAATTACAACTATAGACCACAATACCATTCCTAAAAGACAAAAAAAGCGAAATCTGAAATTTAAAAAAAGGTAAATGAACTCGATGGAAAATACCATCGAAATAAAACACAAATTTTTCTGTCGACGAGTTCTTTATTATTTCTTTTCCTTTATTGAAAATATGAAATTAAAATTTGTTTTACATTAATTAAAAAAATTACATAGTCACAATTTAAAGAATTTATTTAAAAGAAAAAAAAATGAAATAAAATTTATCTAAATTATTTATTTATGGAAGGCAAATTTATGTACCTGAAAAATATCTAAATAAAGAAAAAAAAAATTAGTTAAGTACTATATTTAAATTTCAAAAGAAAAAAAAAGATAAATTTAATTTTTGTAAATTAAAAAAAAATTAAACAGGATAAGAAAACTGAATAATAATTAAAATTGTTTTTTATTTTTGTGTTTAATTGGCTTTTTTTTTATTGAACTCTTTCTTCAGTTATACATTTGAATGTTGTTTTGCTTTTTTTTCTTAAGTCAAAATGAAACTCGTCTATGTGTTTGAAAATTTGCTAAACACACGTTTTTTGTTTTTATTAAATACCAATGCATTAATTTATATAATTTTAATGTTAATGTATAATTAAATGGATATATCTTGAAAATGAAATGTGTTTTTTTTTTCATGTGACACCTACCATTTAATTTTAATTAATAAGTTTTTTTAATAATATGTTTCTATTTACAAAGTTATATTAATATGATCAGAAAGTATAGTTTTACAAGAGATGCTTTACCTCGTCGAGTGTATAGATTTATATAAAGCAAATATGAAATTTAATATTAACTGAAAATTAAAAATTATATTTAAGTGTATTCCATTAATTATTTATTGTAGAATTATAAAGCAAATAAAAGAAAACGCATTAATTGCATCAAGCCGGTTGATCACATATTATATACCTATATGCATGCAAGTCTCTTTTTTTTTTGCATTTCTACATGGATATTAGAATAGATAAGCCGAGTAAAAAAATATTATTCTCAAATCAAATTTTGTCATCTCTTAAAGCTATACATTCTCAACATACATTTTTTTATATATGAATAATATATTCTTTCAAAATTGCATAACAATGAATATTGAAGAGTGCATAAAAGCAATAAACATACACATACAAAACAAATATCCACACAATATATTTATACTTAAATATGATCTAAAAAATAATAAACGAATACGATAATTTTGATATGATATACATAAATCTATTAACTTAAAGTAATATTAAGGAAATCTAAATTATGTTAACATGGGAAAATTTAAAAAAAATTGCAAATGAATCATACCCACGACTAATTTGTACTTTAAGACAAAAATCGATTTTTTAAAAGTTCTTTTAATTCCATATATGTGAAAGATTTAAATAGATTTTATAAACACTTTTCTTGAAGGTTCGTACAAAGTGGGGTTGAATAAAAATGCTAGCAAAAAAAAAAAAAAATAAAAATCGCGTGCACACCCAAGTAGACCCTTTTAAGGTTATTTATTTCGATGCACTGAATACAATTCCTAGGTCCGATAGGCCCAATCTGATCACGGTTTTAAAGTGCTGGTTTTCTTCACTCAAAACCTGGACCTTTATGTGTCAAATTGACCTCGGATTCCGATTCAGATCACCTTAGTTGCCGTAGGTCCAGTTGTAAAAACAAAGTTCAGCCTTTGGTCAAATTTTAAACTCACCGATTTCAGCGGATTAGCGCGGAATCAAGCAAGCTTAAACCAAAACTAAACTTCAGATAGAACATCGATTTAAGAACATAAAAATTGCTGAATATTTTAAATATGTTTACAACTGGCGCTTAGTAATTCGAAAATCACGAATCACAAACAAAAAAAAAATGATGCAGAAAAGGATGTGTTTAAGATTTTGTCGAGTTGCATTTAAGGTTAAATAAAACATATACAAAAATATCAATAAATGAAATTGGCCGAGTTGAAAGCAGGCCACCTGAATTTTTGAAGGTTCTAAATGATCAGAATTAAATATCGCCTAAATGTTCATTAAATTGTTATGGTATCCAATTAATCAGTCTCGAAAAATTCGCTTCCAAAATGTATTTGAAAAAAAAAAAGATATGTTAAAAAATTGTTCCCCATTTCACACGTGAAAATAATTCACAGGAAAGAATTTTTTTAAGGACACAATAGTAAGAAAATAAAGTGGACTTTTTTATGGTGGGAAGACATTATGAATGCAAAGATCAAAAACCAAATTTTGATGATGATCTGGGATACGCACTTATTTGACGTAGGATATTTGTGCTATTTCAAAAGAGTGACACGTTTTCAATTTTTGTTTGCAAGAATTTGGAAAAAAGAAAACCTATATCGTGTAAATTTATTGTTGCCTCATACCATGTTTAGTGAAAACTGTAGTGCATTCGTATTTTACGTAATCATAATTATCTATTGCATTCTATTGAGTTGTTAAAATTAATGCAATTCTTAAAATTCTCAAAAAAGATATACGGTTTTTTTTTTTCAAAAAATGCTCAAAATACAAAAGTCGTTCATTCATATTCATAGTTTTTTTCAATGCAATTTAATTTACCCATAAATTTGGAAGATGAATTAATTGTATCTAAAATACTTAAATTATACTAAATGTAACTTAAAAAATACAAAGAAGAAAACAAAACCAATCTAATATAATTTCTATGATGCTACATTATAGATACATACATTTATATGTGTGGTGTGAATATAAATATTTACAAGTTCAATAAAAAAATTATGTTTTTTCTTTTTGTTTTTAATTTTATTCTAGAATAATTCCAATTTTATACAATTTCCTTTCAAAAATGAAGGAAACCTTTTTTTTATATAATATATATTTTTTTTATTTTTTTCAGTTTTCTTTAAATAATAAAGTTAAATTTATATATTTATAAACTTATATATTTTTTTTTTTGTTGATGTTGTTTTTTGTTTAAACAATAAATTCAAGAAAAAGAAAAGTCAAATGGCTTTTTTTTAGGAAACCTTCGACATTTTCTTTTATTAATCATTCTGTAAAGTATAATATAAAAATTATTGATTTTTTTTTTCTTTTTTTTATATATATATGTTATATTATATAATAATTATTTTAGTGTTATTTTTTTTTTGTTTTTTTTTTCAATGTAAGAAAGTATAAACCAAAATTAATTGAATATTATATGTATTTAGTTTTAATTATATTTTATATACCCAACTTTTTCTTGTTGATGTTGTTTGTTTTATTTTATTCTTTTGCCAGGTTAATATATATTTTGATCCTGCTGTTAACCACACTCTATAGAGATATAAAGGACAGCATTCATGTTTTATTACACATAACAAAAAAAACAAAAATATGAAAAATGTTAATTAGTTTTATAATTATTTGTATTTACAAGATGTTTTCAGATGCGGTAGGTGCTGCTAGTTCCGTATTTGGGTTCCGAATTATTTTAAAGTTGTTGATTTTAATAAAGTTCTCTTGTTACTACACTGCGAATATAAATAAAATGAGAAAGAAAGAGAAGAAAAAAAAATGGATATTGAGTTGATACAATTTTATGTTTGCAAATCGATGGATTAGAGTTAAACCATACATAAATGTAATTGGTTACGAGGGATGAAGCAGAATGTTTTTTTTTTTTTTTTCTTTACTTTTAAGGAGAACTTTTTTTTAAAGGCATGCAACTAAAAGATTGAAATATGTTCCTCTATGCCGTTTAAGGCCCATTTTCTGATACGAAACTTTAACATTAAAAGCATTTTGTTTTCCTTTTCGTATCAGGAAACGGATCTTGAAGTCTTGTTTATTTCCTGTAAAAGAATAACAAAGACTTGGTTTCCTTACAATAGT